>NC_091854.1:21318939-21621969 GCF_037783145.1 Equus przewalskii
CCAATTCAATTCAAGTCTAGTTCAAGCTTGTCTTTCAGAGTATCTAGTAATTCCTCAACAACATGGACTGTGTACTTGCTTTGTGCTTCGCTTTCCACCCATCCTCCTCTCAGCCCCATGAGTTCATTATGGCTGTGGAAAGTATTAAGATTAAGACTAGAATTAGGAGTCAGAGAATTTGCTAGAACTAGCCATTTTTTTCCCTATCATGTCTATTAATGACTGCAACATCATAAACAATAAAGTTTAATTAGGAACTAAAGTGTCTACAGCAATTAAATATGAAGGAAGCATTCAAAAACGCAGCAGGAAGGATCATATTTTTAAAGCATTTAAATTGCAAATTATGTTATTGACAGAACTTTTAAAAGAAATTTTGTGTTTGGGGAGAAAAAAGAAAGACGTCTAAAGTGAAGTGTTGACACCATGGCATTTACAGACAAATAAATATTTAGGATGGATCAATTGGCAACCATGAGCATGTGCTCCAGGAAACATATAGAACTAATGGGAGCTGTCCTTAATTTCCACCTCGCTGAGTCAATGAGAAAAAACATCAACTTAAAGGATTCCAGAGTAATGACATGACTCATTAGTGTTAAGGCCACTTCAAATTAAAGAACTCATATTCAGTTACTGAGAGAAGAAAATCATTAATGAGTTTCATGCATGAATATTTGGGAAGGGCTGTAGCTCCTTCTCTAGGCATAAAGCTACCTGAAGTTGTAACCATGGACTTTAGGTTTCTGAGACCAGATTCTAAAAAATTTTGCCCCTGTTTGATTCTATAGGTCACTGCTTGATAAACAGTGCTGGGAATGGAAGCTGTGTGCCCACTAATCCAGTGAGAAGAGCTCAGAGTGTTGTAAACTATAGGGACAGGGTAAACGCTGGAGAGAAAGGAAAGTTCTATTATCACAGAAAGACACGCAAAGGAAACGGGAAGGCGAGGCTTCATTCCTCTAAGTCTGTGCTCTTCCAAAATACAATGGTAGCAACTTCAGAACACAACGTAAAGATGAAGACATGTCGGCTGTCTCTGCCTGAATGCTTTGAAGTACTGCACAGCTGCTGAATTTGTCATTGTTTTGGCATTTGCTGTTGAGCTTGGAGCTTGACAGTCTGCTTTAATCTTTAACTCCATCACATATTAGGCCCGGTCCAGAGAGGTGTCCATTTGAAGCCTCCAGTAATAAAAATTTTGTGTTTGAAGGAACAGTGTTGAATGAGTTGTCTTGTTCCTTGTAACAAGTAACATGAATAATAGTGTTATGGAAAATGAAATATCAAGTGTAAAGTCAAAGGAGAAGTCCAGAATGCAAAGACTACAAGGGGTTGGGAAGTTTGTAGACAGTGATGCTGTCTCCTGTACCAGCTATGAGAAAGACCTTAGATTAAAATTCTCTCTACAAGGTTGCCACACTCTCAAAACAACTGGGCATTTGTTAATCGCCTCATTGGATGACCTATACCCATAAGTCATTTCTAAGTAAGGAACAAAGGAGCAGAGGCTGATCTTTTTGGAATTCCTTTCTAATGGCCAGGAATTCTGGCGATTTTATTTTCTAGTACAATTACGTTTCCTTCTACTCTGTGTCTGAATTGCAAAGGAACAGAAGCATGGCATTCCTAGTTGAAGTTCTTCAAGTTGACAGTCTGGTAGTCTGATCTATTTTTATTTACTTTTAAATTTAAATTCAAAGCCAGTATTCATAAGTACCTTCACAATAATATGGCAGGCTTATGGGAAAGGCTCCCTGGATCCTCTGTTTATCTAAAGTTTGGCCTCCTCATTATGATCAATTAGTATTTCAGAGAGTTAATTTTTTTCTAAGATTGGAATAAATGTCACTTTCCAGAAAGTCATTTATATTGCTATTCATTTTCTTTTCAGTGCCTTGTTTATGACTAAAAAATGCACTGATGACTTCATAATGAGAGTATATTATGTAGAAATGGAAATATAATCTTTGAAAAGTAAGACTTTTTATGTGTTAGGTGACATTTCTCCTCAATTTCTTTTTCATGTGATTTTTTTTTCTTTTCTAAAGGGAAATATAAGTGTTAGGAGAGAACTGAAATATACATCAGGATTTTTTGATATATTTCTTGAACTACTATAAAATCTAAAGGGACTAGATGATTAAAGTCCTTCATTTTTAAAGAATTCTCTTTGAGAAATCCCAACTAAAGAAAAATTGTTTTTATTATTGTTTGTTTTGTTAAAGGGCATAGAATACGCCAGGTTTCATAAGAAACAAAATATTTATCTCTATTTCTCTAACGTTATACATAATATTTTGGATGTTTAAAAGCAATACTATTCATAATGTGAAAGATACCAATAAAGCCATTGACCATGAACATTTTAAGGTCATCTATTCATTTATTTCATAATTTATTCAATAAGTAAATGATGAGCATCTACTATATGTGATTACAGATGCTAAGTACTATGGCAAGCATGAACATGAATAACATAGTTTTTACCTTTAAGAAATTTATAATATAGTAGCAGAGAGAGACACTATCAGATACCCATGTACAGCAGAAGTTTCAAAATGCTATGGAATTTCTAGTTCAAGATAGCTCACTGAAGGTGCTGTTTTCCCTCACAAATGACTACTAACATGAACTTATAAGAAACCATTATGAAAGCCATAGTAAGACTGGAAAACTGGGCATCCTAACAGCAGAGCACCACACTGATAGGAATCTGGGAAGACATAAAGAAGATAAGAATAGATTGACAGACTTTTCTGTTCCATGGTTAAAGCAGGTTAAAATACTTTTTGGTAGACCAATTCACCTGCTGAGAAGAAGTTTTTTAAAAAAGCAAAACAAACACAAAGATCCTCTGTTTAAAGGTATACACAGCTGCAGAAATAATGAGGACTAGAGAGGCTAAAATCACGGGAAGGGGAGACTCTTGGAAAGGTGCAATAATGATCTCCAGCTGCACTTTCCCTGGAAGCTTGTGCTGATTCTTGCGTGGGCAGGCTGGGAAACCCGGCTTTCAGCAGGCAGAGGGCCACTGTTGAGGGGAGAGAAATCAGCAGATATTTTGGCACGTAGATGAGAGGGAGTCATAAAATTGGATACTTGAGCCTCAACACAGAACTGATTCCTCCCTCAAAACATGTGCCAAATTTTAAAGGTGTACAAGATAGGAGGCTAAAAAGCTAAGTGACAACCTCTGAGAAGTCAAGTGGGAAATTCTGTAGTCTCCTGGTATTGACAACACAGACCTGCTAGGGCAAATGGACCTAGTGAATATAGCAGGCCCTTAACTGCCAGCACTGGAGGTCTCTGGACTAGAGACAGGGAAAACCAGAGATAGACAGAGTTTTAGTTTAATAAAAACTTCAATTCAGCCTAAAATTGGCTCATTCCTGAATGATTTAAGATAGCCTCTCACTCTACCTACTTAACAGAGGAAAAGATAATCCTTTTATGATGCAAGGTCACAATATCTGGAGTCTCTTCAATATTTAGACTCAATGTTCTTTATTTATTAAAATCATTCTAGGCATGGCAACAGACAGGGCCTTGTGTCTGAAAACCAGGTGGGAAAAACAGGCAACAGAAACAGATTCATAGGTGATACAGATATTAGTGTGATAAGATAAGGACTATAAACTAACTCATTAATATGAACAACAAAAGAAAAGTGATAGAGAAAAAAAGATAAAATATCAGAGAATCTTACCAGGTAATAAGAATCTGAATCAGTCATTTTTACATGATATTTATATATATGTATATATGTGTATGAATTATATCTAAACATTACATTCTACACATGCCATATATATGTAAAGTACATGTATACACATACACATACATATAGACATAGATATTCATATATATCTGATTTATTACAGAGATTTGTCCTTGCGCAACTGCGACAGCTGGTTAACAATTCACTGTAGAGTGAATGTCTCTGTGTCTTATACTGGAGCTTCATGTCTAGGGGGTAAGCATTTGAGAAAGGAAGATGGATATAAAACTCAGGACAGTGAGAAAAAACTGGAATCTAACAGAAGGAGCTGGAACACATGAGGATGGACTAAAAACCCCATGCCAGTCTCTCGCTGCCCCTAACTTTGATGGCAATTGTCAGGCACAAGAAGTTCTTACCCTTCATTGCACAGTTGAACACACACTTGGCTGAGGATTCAGAGAAGCTGAAAGAGGAGCAGTAGCTGAAGCCCTGGCTGCTGCGCAACACCAATAAGTGAACCAACAGATCAGTGACAACCTGCACGAGCTGCAACAGCATCTGAGGTCACTGCATGGCCTTCCAAGTGCAAATCAATGACTACTGCTTCAATTCTACCTTCCAGATCAAACACATAATGTCTTTTGTGGCCCACTTGAACTCAAAACATGAAAGGAAGAGATTTCTTGGAAACATAGTTCAGCCTAGGCTATTGGACATAATAAAAAGCCATTAAAGAATCTATATAAAGAATTGGATGGGGGTTCCCGACACAAAAGGTGTCCTATCTTAAAATAAGAACTAAATTAATGCATATAACACCAAACTGGACAGAGCTGAGGAAAAAAACAGTGAACTCAAAGACACTCCATGAGAAAAGATCCAAATGGAAGCACAGAGAAATAAAAGAACGGGTAAGGGGCAAGAATAGAGCAAAAGAGAAGTAGTACAACATATATGTAGTTGATATATCAGAGAGAGAAGAGAGAATTGAAAAGAAACAATATTTGAAGAGATAATGGCAATTTTCCGAACTGAAGAAAAACATCAATTCACAGATTCAAAATGCTCAGTAAATTACAAGCAGAACAGATACTATTAAAAATCATTAAAGCGGGGCTGGCCCCATGGCCGAGTGGTTAAGTTCGGGCACTCCGCTGCAGGTGGCCCAGTGTTTCGTTGGTTCGAATCCTGGGCGCAGACATGGCACTGCTCATCAAACCACGCTGAGGCAGCGTCCCACATGCCACAACTAAAAGGACCCACAACAAAGAATATACAACTATGTACCAGGGGGCTTTGGGGAGAAAAAGGAAAAAAATAAAAAAATCTTAAAAAAAAAAATCATTAAAGCACATCATTTAAAAAACTGATTTTAAAAAAGAGATAAATAAAATAAATCTTAAAAGTAGCCAGAGCGAAAAAAAATGACTATCATCAAAGGAATACCAATGAGAAGATTTCTGACTTCTCAGTAGAAATGATATGAGCCAGAAGAGGTCATGATGTCTTTTATTTTCAGAAAAGTGATGAAAATAACAGTCAACCTAGCACTCTACACCCAGTGAAAGTGTACCTCAAAAATAAAGGGGAAATGGGGGCTGGCCTGGTGGTGACATGGTTAACTTCGTACACTCTGCTTCGGTAGCCCAAGTTCACCGGTTCAGATCCTGGGCATAGACCCACGCAGTGCCTATTAAGCCATGTTGTTGTAGGTGTTACACATATAAAGTAGAGGAAGATGGGCACAGATGTTAGCTCAGGGCCAATCTTCCTCAGCAAAAAGAGGAGGACTGGTGGTGGATATTAGCTCAGGGCTAATCTTCCTCAAAATGAATAAATAAATAAATAATAAAGGGGAAATGAAAACATTAACAGAAAAACAAAAATTAAGGTAATTCATTGTCAGTAGGATTGCACTAAAGGAAATATTAAAGGAAGTGTTCAGGCAAAAGGAGTATGATCACAGAGGAAAATACAGAAATGGAGGAAGAAATTAGGTGTAAGACAAAGGTAAACGTGTGGGCAAATATAACTGAGTATAGACGGCACAAAACAACAATGACTATGTCTGGAGAATTTAAAATATTGTAGAATTAAGATGCTTGACAACAATAATACAAAAGGGATAAATGAAATTAAAGTTTTCTAGGGTTCTATCACTATTATGGAAAAGGTAAAAATAATCACTTGTATTAGGCTGCAATAAGTCATGGATGAATATTTTGATCTCTTAACCATTCAAAAAATTGTTTAAAAATGTAAAATTGATAAGATAATAGATAGAAAAAATTGGACAACAAAAGTCACATGATTAATCCAAAAGAAGGCAAAAAAATCAAAAGGTATAAAAAACCTATTAGATGGGCCAAACAGTAAACAATTAATAAAAAGGTGGATGTAATATATAAATACATTAACTATAAATGGACAAAGTAGTTCAAGTAAAAGGTTAATATTTTCAGGCTAGATTTTAAAAAATTCTGTGTGCTTACAACAGTAAGGAGGTACCATGTAAATACTAACTAAAGAGAACTGGTATAGCTATACTGACCTCAGCTAAAATAACCATAACACAAAAAGCATTACTAGAGATAAATTAGGTCATATAATAATAAGGTACCAGTCCACCAGGAAGATACAACAATTATAAGTCTAAATGCATCCAATATATTTTTTAAAAAAAGAACTTAGCAATTCTCTGGAATCTATAAGCCAGACATAAAAAAGAGACTCAAAAGTAAGTGAAATTTTTCAGAAGAACCCCAACTAACTACAAGATCAGAAGTAGTAATGAAGACCGGAAGTAGTAGACTGTGGGTGGCTGGTCAGGTAATTTTTATCGTGGGGTGTGTGTGTGTGTGTGTGTATGTGTGTCTGTGTGTGTGTGTGTGTCTACTATTCCAGTTGGCTCTTAGAGCAACCAACTCTTACGTTTGCTTCTAGGACTGAGCGCCAAGGACAGCTTCATAGAGGGGGAATTCTGAGAAGCGCCTCCAAGATGAAGGCTCTGAACTATCTTTAAAGAGGGGCCCATCTAGAATGCATCTCTCTTCCCTTGCCTCGTCTCTGGAATCAAGGCTCCTATTATTAGATCCTGTATTTGCTGCTAGGTCAATAGGTATTCTCAGTTGTGCTGAGTAAATAAGATGTCGCTACCAATACTTTTCAATCAAGATCCTCAGATACAAATATGAGCAAACACGCATGAATCACTAAACATCTGAGAGAAGCTCCATCACGAAAAAAGATTCACTGACTCCACAGAGGAAGCAACCACTAAGGAAACAGAAGCTAACAAAGCACGCAAGAAAAGAAGTATGTATATGTGTATATACACACACATCTTTTTAAAATCTCATACATATTTTAAAAATATATTATCCATGATAAAAGTAACTGGCTGCTATGAAAAATAAATGAGTTAGAGTTCTTGGAAATTAAAAAACAGAATTACCATAAACTTAATAAATCAGCAGAATAGTTGAAAATTGAATAATGAACAAGAAGATCAACATGAGGGTTTCTTCTACAAAACAGCACAAATGACAGAGCTGAAGAGTTGGAAAGAAGTGATGACTCATGGAGAACGAAAGCTCATACTGAGAATTAATAATGATTAATGAAACAACTAGATACTCTGTATGATTGTGGAGCTGCGCTAATACAATAGTCACAAGCTACATGTGGCTATTTAAATTTACATTTAAATTATTTAAAATGTAATAAAATTAAAAATCCGGTTCATCAACTTACTACCCATATTTCAAACCACGTGGTATCAAACCACATGTGATAGGTGGCTACAATTTTGGACAGTGCAGTGAGTAACGATTGCATTCAAAGGAACAAGAACTGACTGATGTCATTCTCTTCATCAGAAAATTTGGATGCACAGGTTGTAGAAGAAAGTCTTCAAAGTTCTGAGGGAACATGACTTTCAACCTAGAAGGTTATGTTTAAATTAGCCTGCAAATGCGAACACTAAGTTGACATTTCTAGATAGGAGTTCTCAGGATATATTGTCTCATCGCTTCTTTTTGAAGGGAATACTTGAGGATATGCTCCAGCAAAAACAAAAGAATCTGAAAAAGGATGACGATGCAAGATATAAGAAAAGATGGTTAATAATTTAACCAGAAAGCACATCAATATATCTAAAAACAGTTGGTAGTAAGACTGTGACACTTAAGGCAATTTCCAAGGATAATTCCAAAGAAAGCTTTCTTAAAAATAAAAAAACTGAATAATTAATTGCTGATCTTTTCAACAAAACAAAGGAAGGGGCAGGAAGCTGGAAGGAAATTGAAAAAGGATTAAGGGTCTAATTAAGGAGGGATAGTTTTGAAAAGTATTTAACGTCAACACAGAATTGGAAATTGTAAGTTTCCATAGTGTATTTAAACATAGATTTTGTGAGAAAAATGGAATGCATAATTACCAAAGGAAGAATGAAGAAAAACCCAATAAAACCAACTAAATACAGAAAAGGAGGAAAAATAAACCATCAGAATATAAGACTAAATATTTCAGTTATCATAATAAATGAGAATCAATTAAAATCTTATTTAAAATAGGAGCCACAGAGGCCACACAAAATAGTTTCAGCTGTGCTTTTTACTACAGTCAAACCTATATTAAAATGGCACAGAATGGTTGAACATAAAGTTCCGCTAATAAATCAAGACTGGCCCCAGCAATAGTAAATATGCTTGAATTTAAGATGAAAAGAATTAAAAATGATTATGTACTTAACAAATAACATCAAAAACACAAGGTAAACTTGTTAGAATTATATAAGGAGAAATAAACAAATTTACAACGATATTTGTACACTGCAATTAGATCTCTCTCAAAAAGAGACTATTTCATTTTCTGTGATATGAAACAGTCAGAAATAAATAGGAATGCACATTAGTTGATATTCAAAATTAGTATGTATTTTTAAATATACAAAGCTAGAACTTCATACTAATAAACGAAAATGACTTATTTTTAATACCCATAGGACATTTATAAAAACTGACTACACAAGGTCACAAAAAAACTCATACATCTTGAAAAGTAGAAATTACAGCCTCCATTTTCCGGCTAGAGTAAAAAAACAAGCACCTCCTTCCTGCAAAACAAAACAAAATGAAAAAAGAATAACCAGAAAACTCTCCAATTATAAATGTAAAAAAACTCTTACTTTTAATAAATTTTGACTTTAAGAGGAAATCAAAATTAAAATCAAAATATGTTTAGAAGTGAATAGCAGTGAATACCTATCAAAATGGGCTAACTCAAAGATAAAATTCAGTGAAAAAAATGTACCCTAAATGTAGAATAAATAAAATCTACAAAAAATTGACAAGTCTAATGAAAAATTATATGTTAGGTAAATGTGAAAAATAACTTTTTTATATGCCAAAAGTAAAACATTAAGAGCATACTTAAAAAGTCATATTCGCTAAAACAACAATACTATTAAACGCATGGATATAAACCTACCCAAAACATGTAAGGCCTGTATGAAAAAGAGATGATGTTTTACGATAAGACATAAAAGGAGCCTTAAATAAATGAAGCAATAAATCATATTTTGGGGCAGGAAGAGTCCTTCTAAAAGTGTTGATTCTCCCAATACAAATCTACATAGTAAGTAAAATTTCAATTAAAATCCCATGGTTATTAATCAATTTAAACAGATAACATTTATATCTGTTGTAACATTTATAACAAGAAAATGTCCAAGAATCTTAAACAAACTTTGAAATTAAACCATAATTAATTAGGATCTGTCTCAGTAGATAGCAAATTTAAAAACAAAATGATAAAAGGATTTAGAAAAAAAGACTGATTTGATTGTATATATTTTTTAAACTTCTATATTGAAAAAGCTATGATAAGCAAATTAAAAAGATAACTAGGAGGAAATGCCTATAGCATGCTTAATATACAATAGCTTAATGTTAGTTTCATACAGAGTTCTTTCAGAAGAATTATACAGACAGATGAGCCAATAGAAATCAGAATAAAGGACCATTCACAAGTAGAGAAGTACATGTGGCTGAGAAACACATGCAATGTTCGCCAATCTCACTAGTATAGGAGAATGAAAATTAAAATAAGAAGACTATATTTTGCCCATTAAATTGAGAATGTAAAAAAAGATTGATAGTATTTTTGAAAATGTGGTAAAAAGAGCAAGTTCAGACACCATCCAGGGACAGCTGTTTTTGAAGCAATCTGTCAGTGAGTGACTATCAAAATATAGAACGCACGTAACCCCTGACCTAGCCAACCTCCCTTCTAGAAATCTCTCCTATCAAAAGTCTCACATTTATACAAAAGTCACATATACTCAGTAATCGCAAAAAAAGTAGAGAGGATTTTTCAATTGCCAGTTATAGGAACCCAACTCAAATAGTTTAAGCAAAAAGTAAACACAAATGGAAAACCATATATCTATTCAAAGCAAACAATAAGAGAAAGAAGAAAGTATATATATGTATATCTATCCATACGCATATGTGTATATTTATATGTAAATGTATGTACGTGTATCTATATGTAGATATTTCCAAGACATATGGTTAGATAACATTTACAAAATGACTCAAGCAGCAGAACAATGCTGAGCAAAATTCCATGTAATAAGAAACAGCAGCAGAAAGAATCAACACCACATAGGTGCGAGGTGTGTGCATGTGGGTGTCTATGAAGAGAAAAAGACCTAGACTCTTACTAGAAGTTACCTGCAGAGAGCAGCGTGGGTTTGAAGGAGAAATGGAGGCAGTCTTTTACATTTTTAAATTCTCTTTTCCATATTACTAAACGCCTCCCCTACAAAAATCATCATATTCAAGTAGGAGGTTATCCATTTAAAAACAATCCGTTAAAGAAGAAATGATGTTATGGTAGCACAGAGGAGGAAGAGACTAATGCCAGGAAATAATTCCGAATTTGGAGCCTAAGATACGGTCTCTGCCCTTTAGGACATTAAGGGAGATAAATATTTCTCAGATGGCCGTGACACACAGTGTGGAGGTCTGTAAGAGAAGCAAAAACAAATTGTAGGAGAAATCAGGAGAGAGCTATTACTTCAAATATGTTATCTAATAATTCATTTTCTTCTACCACTTAATGTTGAGAGGAAAATGTCATTCATTTGAAATCATTTATTCATATCCCTAAACTGAACGGCATATTGATTTTGATATTCATTTTCACTACATCAAGAGGCCTTTGATGTGAAGTCCTTTCGATTTTTAAGTGTTCTCGAATCACCCTCAATTGTACTGCCGCCCTCTGAACGTCGAAAAGGCACAGTCACACTAAAGAGACATGCTTTCCTGCTCAGTTGAGTTGAACTTAAAGAACATTCAGTGAAGCGCGGTTATGTGCCGAGTACTGTGCAAGGCTGGAGAGGGGAAGATGTCTTTGCTCTGCAGAATCTTCAAATCGATTGGGGAGAACAGAGGCACAAACGCTGGAGCTGTGCTCAGGGTATTGTGGGAGGAAAGGGGAGGGACACCGTGTAGAGGTGGGGATGGAGGGGACTGACCAAGGAATTCTGAGGAGGAGCTGGCATTCAGGATGACACTTGAACAATAGCAGGGTTTACCTGGAGAAGGAGGTGTGGAGGGCAAGTCCACAGCGTGAAACAACACAGCTGCCTGCATGGAGACGGAACCCACTCTTTCTGGATTGTAAATGGCAAGAGTGCATGAGGAAAGAGGGTGGAGGTGAGGGCAAAGCGGGGGACCAAGGTCAGACTCTGGAGGGCTTGGAGTGCAGAGTGAAAGAATTTAAGTTTTATTTGGGCAGGAGTCGAAGGGTTTTAAGTCGCAGAGTTAGATTTACTTTATAAGTGGATCATGCTGGTGTAGGATAAGCGAGGCGGGCAGAGACACCTGTTGGGAAACATTGGTAAAGATCCTGCTGTCTTGAACTAGAGCCATAACAGCAGGTAGGAGAAGTGGAGAGATGTTCGAGAAACTCTATCAAGAAAGGAAATTTACCCTACTTGAGTTGCAAGGATTAAATGAGTTCATATACACAAAGGTCTTGGACCAGCGTGTGGCATATAGTAAACACTATATAACCGTCTAGTATTACTCTTCTTGGATCCACTATGTTGTCTCTGCTCCTTTATACTTTCTGCTCCTACTTCTTGGACCATTGTTCCTCTAGTGTCCCTGTCTCTGGTCCCACCCCTCAGTCTGTTGCGCCTATCACAACACATTGGGATGTTATATGTGCTCTCTCTTTGGCTGCAGGCTGCTAGATGGCAGGGTCTGTCTCGTTTGTATTGCCCCTCTCAGCACCCAACATACTACCTTGCACAAGGATCTCGAGATATTTTTGGTGAAGGGTAGGAACCAAAGCCTGCAATATCTTACACATAACGTTTTTAGCTCAAAATCATGCTTCCAAATGCAAATAAATTAAATTCAGTATAAACACCCATTCTAAAGTTTCTGTCCAGAGCTCCTAGCATGCTGTGAGTTAAATCACGTCCTACATATTTATGCTGTGAACTCTTATTCTAACATGGAAAATCTATGCCATCCAAGCCTTTGGTTTCATTGTCAGCAGATGACACTTCAGGATGGCCCACCATGTTTTAACTGTGCCCTGGAGAGTTGGGGTCAGCCCTCAGAAAACACACATACTCTCCCCCACTTTCAGGCTGATATTCAAAGGGCCGAGAGACTCCCTTCCTCCTAGTGGTAGGTACAATAATGGCCCCATAAAGATGTCCCCGTCCTAATCCCTGAAAACTTACCTGGCAAAGGAGACTTTGCAATTGTGATTAAATTAAGGATCTTGAGATGGAGAGATTATCCTGGATTATTCAGGCCCAATGTAATCACAAGTGTTCTTATAAGAGAAAAAGGGAGATAGGACTGTCAGAAAAGGAGATGTGACAATGGAAGCAGAGATCAGAGTGGTACGGGGCCAGGAGCCAAGGATTGTGGACAGCCTTGCATTCCTTGATGGAAAAGGCAAGGAAAAGATTCTCCCTTAGAGCTTCTAGAGTGTCACTAAGCATGGCTCCTCATTCTTTTTATGATTCTCACCAAGATCCTCCTGTAGGATCAGCCCAAACAACCCCAATATTGTAAATTCCCATCCATTCTTAACGTGTCAGTCGATTTGACCCAAGCCAGTTCTCTGAATTCCAGCCAATATTTTTGGAAGCATTCTTTGAATGCACATTGGATAGCAACTACACTCATCGCCCCCCATCCCTTTTCCTTTATCTTCCATTTTGTGTTCCCGTGTTCATTTGCCTGGTTGTTTTTTCTTAGACTGCACTGAGTGATAAAAGATGCTTCTTTAGACCACCAGCATTCAAATAATTTCACACTATATC
Source organism: Equus przewalskii (assembly GCF_037783145.1). NCBI lineage: Eukaryota > Metazoa > Chordata > Mammalia > Perissodactyla > Equidae > Equus > Equus przewalskii. Next base: position 21,332,025 of record NC_091854.1, read on the forward strand.
AACAACTGAAGAATAACTCTGTTGGTCTTTCCAGAATAAATAACCTCATTCTTATTTCTTCATGAGCTTAAAAATGACAAGCTGTTCGATTCTTAGATTCTTATATTGGGAACTTTTCAGACCTAGAAAATTCTGTCCTACTCAGTAAAGTATTTATTCGAAATATATATTGTCCTTACTAAGTTGACGCTCTATGCTCACCACCTGGTTTATCCTGGCAATTTCAGTATATTTTTATATGACACAAAAAGCACTTTCTTACTTGTTCCTAAATGATATATGTGCTCAGTGTCTCAGACATCGTTACCAATTTTCAACTTTTCATTAACGTATAAGTGACACTGTTCCAGAATCTGTAAAATTTTAGAGCATAAAATGGGCAGAATGAAAGGAGGCCATGGGGTATGTGCTACCAGATGTGCACCTAGAAATCTGGGCTCCAGCTCAGCCCTTCCTTGGTGTCTGCTGTGAGGACCTCCTGCCTCTCTCATGACCCTTTCTAGAGCCTCTTCTAGAGGCCTTTATAAGCAACATGTGTTCTCCTAGGAGACTTCTGGATGTCCTGTGTCAGCAATACAGGAGCCCCAGTGACAAACTTCAAACATGATCCAGCCTTCCCCAGTCTTCCTGCAGAGACTTGGGGTTGTTTTGTCCACAGACATTAGAGTGCTGACACTTTTCTGCCATTACATCTCCATTGTGCTAGGCCAAATCTCTCTAAGGCAAGTTTACTAGTCAAGATGAAGTGGAAGGAGTCAATAAACACATGAAAAGATGCTCAAGGTCATTAACCAAAGGAAAGTCCAAACCAAAACCACAGTGACATACTACTTCACACCCACTAGGATGGCTATAGTCAAAAGGACAGATAATAACAAGTATTGGTGAGGATGCAGAAAAATAGGAATCCTCATACACTGCAAGCTGGAAGTAAAATGATGTCACTGCTTTGAAAAACAGTCAAGCACTTCCTCAAAGTCTACCTATAGAGTTACCATACGAGCCAGCAATTCCAGTCCTTGTACATACACAAGAGAAATGAAAACTCATGTCCACCCAAAAAGTTATATATGAATGTTCAGAGCAGCATCATTCATTACAGCCAAAAAGGAGAAATAACCCAAATATTTATTGGCTGATGAATGGATAAATAAAATGTGGTATATCCATGGTATATTATTCAGCCATAAAAAGAACTTAAGTACTTTTTACAGGCTACAACATGGATGAACCTTGAAAACATTAGGCTAAGTAAAATAAGTTAGTCACAAAGGACCACATATTGTACTATTCCATTTATATAGAATATTCCAAATAGACAAATCCATGGAGATAGAAAGTGGATGAGTGGTTTCCTAGGGCTTGTGGGGGTTGGGGAGTTGAGGGGTGACTGCTAAGGGGTGTGGGATTTTATTTTGGGGTGATGAAAATGTGCTAAAATTGATTATGGTGATAATTGTTTAACTCCAAATATACCAAAAGCCATTGAATTGTACACTTTAAATAAGAAAATTATATGGCATGTAAATTATATCTTAATAAAGCTATTTTTTAATAAAATAAATGAAATGAATGAATCTTTCCCACCAAGTTATTTCCTGAGCTGTGCCACCAGTAGCCTAACCCATATGACCTCCTCCAGCCACCTCTCCCTCCAGCTCCACCTCGTCTTTACTTAGGACTGACAGGATCAAAACCAGCAGCCACTCCTGAGAGACACAGCCCCGGACTGGCTAGAATTTTCTGTTTTGTTTTGTTTGTGAAATAATGAACAGCAAAGGCATTTGCTTAATCCTGCTTGCTTCTCCTAAAAACTCCTCCCAGGGCCCAACGGCATGTCATTTTTCATTTTCTCCAAAGGGCCGTTCACCTTAAATATTTATGTCTGGTCTCTTCCATGCATGCTCCAAGGCTCTGCTCTAGTGCATCAACATTCATACATACATACTTCTGCTGAGTTCCGGTAGTTTCTCCAGGGCCTGCCGTTCACAGAGAGGTGACAGCTGATTGCCTTTATGACATGATCTGAATGTTGTCGCCTGATCCAAGCCTCCTTAGCCAAACTTTCTGCAGCCTCCTCTTTTCACAGCTAATTTACCTGCCTTGGACCTGAAACCTCCGTTATTAGTCCATCCTTCGGAATAAGACACCGATGTCCTCCTTGAACTATAAATGCACCTTGGAAAGGAAAGCATATTGATATACTCCCACATATGTCCCCCAATACAATAGCTGCTCAATAATATTCTTAAAGAATGGGTTGGGAAGGTCTGGGCATGGGGCACAATCTAGGGAGGGCTTTGCGGTATTGACAGCCTCAGCACTGGGAAGACGCACAGAGCCAGGGAAAGGCTCCAGGCAACGGAATTCTGTTTATGTGGGTCACTGAAAGAGAGAAAGGGACCATTAAAGGAAAGATGAGGTTTTAGTGCAAGAGATCTCTCACTTAATTCACAATTTTGCCTGCGATGGACCCAGGCTCCTTCCTTCCCAGATGCAAGCCTTCTTTCTTTATTCCATCTTAATGCAGTATCACTTTACTACTATTGAATTTCTGGCATATTTCAGTGGTAGTAGAAGTAGTTGCTCTCTCCCCTTGGATAAGCAACAGCTCGTAAAGATTTACAAGAGCCCCAAGATTCAACACGGTGCAGGGTACTGCCTAATGCAAGCAGAAAACCATCCTGATCTCTTGGGCTCCATTTCCAAGGGCCTCAGCAACCCTCTGGAGTTTATTAGCATATGATGTATCAAATGAAACCCGTGTTTCATATACAGCACATTATTAAATAATGATTATGTCTCAAGGTAGGAGCTGACCATATGTCACTTTTTTCTCTGCTGTTAAATAAGGAGATTGCCCTCAGCAGCTATTGACAAGTACAAATGGCCAAACGAACACTGTGCCTGGCACTGAAAGTAAGTGGTGCCTGTTTCTCCCATGCACATGCTGCTCCACATGTCTATTTTAGAATTATTTCTGATTGTTAAGATTAGCAAAGGTGAAAGATTCATGATAGTGCAGCCTAAGGCCCTCTATTCCGAGCTCTATTTGCAGTGCGTTTAACATACAGTGCTGCATTTCAAGCAAAGTGCAGCCAGAGAGACTACCTCTGCTTCTCCAGGGAGGTAGAGGTGATTCTACCTGTAAACTGGTGGAAGTTCTTGCCTCTTTGGAAATAAAATTCTCAAGTTAGGCTGACTGAGTGTTGCCAATTTGGGCCCCAGTCTGGGTTTTACCTGGATCTATTTATAAAGTGGAGAACGATCACTCCCTGTGGTGTCAATAAATGATGATGCAGGACAAGCTCTAGGTTGATTGTATGTCTAAATGTTATCTGAAATATTACTGAGTTTTTCAATAATAGTTTTGGCTGCCCATTTCTTGCTTAATTATGCTAATTAGCACATCGCTACTGAAAATAATAATGCTTATACTAGGTACCAGAAAATATTTAGCCGCATTACCTGATAGAGAGTTGTTTCCTGTTTGGCAGGACTATGATATAAAAATACCCACCTTCTCATTGGCCATGTTGAGTTTCGTATATGAAATTACAAGGTAGGAGAGAAGGACTAGAAGCTTCTGAGTTCTCTATCATTGAACAAGGGCACACCTGAAGTACGCCAGAAGAAGATGACAGTGGGTGTGATCCTATTAAAATGCTTCCATACATCAGAACATCTTTCTACAGTCTAATTCTTTTTAAAATATCAATAATAATAGATAGTACTACTTAATAGTTAGAGAAGCTCAAGTTACAAATAACATAACTCTAGAAATGGTAAAATCTCACTGTAATATGATCTCTTATGCCTCTGGACCACAAGTTATGTTAGGTTCTTTCAAATCTAAGACTCCATACAGTGCAGGTCCAAAATACCACAGTGGTACCCTCTAACACAAGCATCTAAAGGTTCTTTAAACACCCATTGTTGGGTTTCCTAAGCTACCTGTATGTTTGATCTGCATTTACCTTTCTGTATACTTTTAAAAACAGGTTCCTTTCTTGTAGTATGAATGCATAATTCTTTACACTAAATATTGAAGCCATGTTGAATAATCATTCATTTATTCCCCTAAACATTTATTCAATATTGTAGTGGGTTGAATTGTGGCCCTCCAAAAATATATCCACCTGGAGTCTCAAAATGTGACCTTATATGGAGTAAGGGCCTTTGCAGATGTAATTAAGGCACCATTGGATGGCTTTTCCTTTGGCAAATCCTTCTTGCTGATAGTGTTTGGTGAACAGTTATTGTTTCCGCCCCACTTCTTTGAGTTCTTTTGCTGGCTTCATTTATTTTAGTGTATAGAGCTTAAAGCATACTTAACTTTCAGGTTCTGTTTCACGTTACCTGGTCAAGAACTATCATTTATATCTACACTGGGATACGGATTCAAATATTTTAGCTGAAAATGTATGTTTTTTCACATATCATATAATATTCCTACATTCTGTCATGTATTTTAGAAGTATTACAATACCGTTCACTCTGTTTTTCATATGGTAACTTCTATTTTCTTGTATCATGGTGGAAATAACACTAGTTCATGATAAAACAGACCTAGGTTTGGAGATACTGTTGTCTTACGCAAGTTATCTAATCACTACTAGCCTCTGTTTCTTATGTACAATGGTGTTATGGCTTGAACTGTGAACTCCTAAAATTCGTATGTTGAAGTTCTAACCTCCATTACTTCAGAACGTGACCTTATTTTGAGACAGGGTCTTTATAGGGGTAATCAAGTTACAATGAGGTCATTAGGAGCCCCTCACAATCCTCAGAAGGAGCCAACCCTGTCATCACCTTGATTTTGGACTTGTGGCCTCCAGAACTGTGAGGCAATAAATTTCTGTTGTTTAAGCCTCCCACTTTGTGGAAATTTGTTATGGCAGCCCTAGAAAACTAATACAAATGGCAATAATAATACTTACCTTAGAATATTACGTGAGGGGATTAAATAAGGGGGCAGACATTGCTGGTCACTTTCCCAAAGCCCACCACCTTTTCTTCCCTGCTAACAGAGCTCTGATTTTTCTTTAAGTATCAGGAGGGGAATCCCTTGATCTCAAAAATGCGGATGCAGTCCCTGGAGTAGGGTGAGCATGTGACACAGCTATGGCTAACGAGATGTGAGGGGAAACTGCTGGGGGTTCTAAACAAGATATTGCTCCCTATAAGAGAGTCACAGGTGGAGAGACACTGCCTTTTGTCACCCTTTGTCTCAGGCTTGGACGTGCCTTGTGGGAGGATGTAATGGTTGATGCTGTCACAGCTGTCTCAGAGGTGGGAACATTGGGGAGGCCAAAAGCATCACAGAGACACTGAACTAATCAGGATCTCTGATTTCACTGACTGACTGAATCAGTTCCAGTGACTGCCTATATCCAGACTGCTTGTTACATGAGAAAAGGAAACTTCTACTGCTTATGCAGTCTTAGCCAGGGATTCTCGTACTGAACTGAACCCACGAGGCCCCTATTTCACAGTGTGCACTCATTAAATACTGGTTCCCTCTCCCTTTTGTTCTCATGTCGAAGCTTCTGTAGCTTTGTGCCACTTTCTTCCTTTTGAGGCTTACTCAGACAGGCTGCCTTGATATCCTGCTTCTCTACCTTTGGTTTCACTAATTTGGGAAAACGACATTTAGCTTATTCATAAGTATGTTTTATTCTTTTCTTTTCTCTCCCTGACCTCATAAAATTTGCTTCCTTCAGTCAATTTTCCCCAAACTGACCTCCTCTCCTGCTGTTTCAGCTCAACAAAATGACTTAATCTTCTCTGGTGTTTGTTTTTGTGTGCCTTGGAGTATAATCTCCTGGGATAATGACCTTGCCTTTTAAATCATGTGTCCTATAAAGCCTCACGTATGCGTTCGGGGATTTGCGGATTATAGATGGAACACGACCAGGGCTTTGGTGAGTGCCTGCGTAGAGAATGGATGGGAAAGAGGCAAGAGTCATTGAGCAGGTTCTGGCCTTTTCCACCAGGAGGTCAGTGGTTTAATTTGGCTCAAGGTAACAGCAAGCAAAACTCCAAATGAGAAACGTCTTGTAGGAGGAGGCAGAGGGGAGAGAGGAAAAAGATAAGAGTGCATTTCAAATGAATTTCCATTTAATATGTTACTGCTGATACTGGAACAAAGGTAAAAGAGAAAAATATGTATCTTCCTCCTCCTCCTGGAGTCCTTCCCTCACCCCGTTAGGAGTAAACAGCATGTATTATTCCAGAAAAGGTTTATGATTACATAAAATTATAGATAAGTTTAATGATACAGCCTTTTTATTTTGTACAAATGAGTTCACTGTAAATATGATTCTGCAAACTCTTCTTTTACTTCAAAATATGTCTTGGATATTTTTCCACATCTACGTACATTCCACAAATGCCTGAGTAAAAAGTGAAGTTACTTTCCAAAAATTATCCTTCAGAAAAGGATAATTATCTTTGGGTCCTTGCAAAGTTTTTCTTCATTACTTAATTTTGAACAAAAGATTATTGTTTGGGAAAGACGCATCAGCCTGAAACAACCTCAATTGACAGTAGTTTTGGATGCTTATTGAGGTTATCTGTTGGAATTGATTAAAAGGGGGCAAAGAAATTTATCAAAGATTAGTCTTTACTCGTGGGGGTAAGATCTCAAAATTTCAAGCTTGAGATTGCATAAACAAGCCTTTCAAAGATCATTTAATAAGCAAGACAATAAGTAGCTATGTTGTGAAATCCTACATATACCACTATAGAATGACTGGTAATAAAACCATTTTCCTAAAGTTGTATGAATGGGTACTTGTAGTTTATGATAAAATTTCCAGTGGAAGCACTGTATGTGGGCCAATAAATGCTGCATCTCAAGAAACAGATGGAAATAGTCAAATGTACACTGAAAAATATGTGTTAGATGACTTGGAACGGAGCTCCAGTTTGTTAAACTGGTGTTAAAGATGCCTGTGAAATATCTGAATAATACTGAACCAAGAAATGCAAAAAGTGGAAATATTTCCAAAGTAATATGTTATATGATATGTGATCTTAAATGTGAATATGTAACTAGATTAATAAATATAAGTAGACATTTGATAACTTTATTGATAATTCTAAAGACATGTACATTTAAGTTGGCCAAAGTCTTTTTAAAAAATCTTCACATTGGAGAATATGAGATTGCTTTATATTCTAGGTGACTTTCTACAAGAGAGTAATGGAAGATCTACATCATTCTTAAGGGCTGCCTAGTATTCCATAATAGAGACGGACCATGGATTATTTTGCCAGGTGTCTATTGATGACCATTTATATTCTATGTTCTGTAATTACAAACAAGGTTGCAATGAATTTCCGCAGATGTATCTTTATGCACTATTGCAAGTATGTCTGTGGAATAAATTCCTCCGAGAGTAATTTCTGGGTCAATTTATATCATAGTTGAATAGAATTTTCTATTCCTTCTTTATTTTCTCTCTTGCTCACCAAGAGGGAGTTCTATCACTGTAGTGCATTTAAGTTACTCTATAAGTGGTGGTCAAAATCGGCAAGGGAAATGTTTATTTACCTTATGTACTTTCACTCTGAAATCCTTAGAGTCCCTTCCCCCCAACGAAAGCCCAGGACACGACAGGATGTGTGAGGACCTAATAGAACTGAGAAACTGGTAGCTACACATCTTGGGGATTATTCAAAAGAGAAAAACACCAGCTGGGTAGAGAGAGACTCATGGAAAGAAGAGGTGAGAGAGAGCATAGAAAAGGAGATTAGAGCAGAGGCTCCCCAATTTTCATCTGAGCTGAACTCTGTAGTCTGATAAGACCCAATGGGAAGAGCAAACACATCCTCTAGGCTCCGTGTCTACTTTATTTCTGGTCATGGGACTCTGCTTTCACACTCTACCAGATATTATGAGCATTTACTAAGAGGTGGTAATAAATATTGCCAAATTGCCTGCCAAAAGAGCTATTTTAAAATATACTTCTACCAAGAGCTTTCCCCCACATTCTTACCAATGTTTCCTATCATCAAACTCTATAATTATTGCTAATTACTGAAAAATGATACCTCAGTGGTATTTCTTTAGTGACACATAAGTTTAAGCACTTTTCATGGTCATTGACCAATTGTGTCTTTTGCTTTGCCCATTTTGTTTTCGCTCATTTCTATTTTTCTTATTGATAGGTAAAGACCTTATTATATATGAAGGAAATTAACTGTTCATCTGTCAAATGGGACAAATTATTCCTCTATTTACTTTTTTATGTTGTTTAATTAGTTGACATTGCTCTAAAGGAGTGTTATATTGTTATGTGATCAAATTTACCAATTACTTGTCTTACATCGTCTGTTGTGAAGTGTTGTTATATTTTAAGGCTGGCTGGTTGATGTATCAGAACACGGAAAAGTAGCCAGAGTCTCATTCTAGCCACTTACCAGCGAAGTGACCTTGGACAACTTTAATAAGTTTCTTCCTCTACAAAGAGGAGACTCTATCTTCTTAGTGTTCTCTGTTTTGCTCTGCTGTCTCGAGAATTGAATGAGGTAAAGTTTATCAAAGGTCCTTGACCCCACACAGTCTACATGAATGGCAAAGTAGTTTAAATCTGCAAATGGAGGATAAATGTGAAGAACTTTTAAAAGTTAAATTTCCCTAAAATAAACCTGTGAACTAGGAAAAAGTAAAGCAATTTGTGGGATCAACTAAATAGACTTCAAATAAGGCTAAGGGAGGTTTTGTAAAAACCTCTTTCTCCTATTGGTCAAAACTCCCCGTAAACCATCCCAGACACTAAGCTATCACGTCATCTTAATGACGCTCACATTTAGAGAGTTCCTCCAGTGGCTTGTCAGTAGTGAAGACTGGTGGTTAGAAAAAAGCCTAACCACTCAATCTTCTCTCCAAGGGGTTCTAACAAACTGAGAACAGAAAGAATGAGCCAACTGGTGATCGCAATAGAGCATCTGCTTTATTGATGATAAAAGGCGTTGGGGAATGTGGAAGGACCTCCTATCACCTTTTGTCAGGACCACATGCCTCTGACCCGGCCACTGGGTACAAGCAGAAATGCAGAGACTCGGGGGGCAGAGACAGAAATAGGTCCGTTGTGGCCTGTTTACTGCGTGTAGTCACAGGGGCAAGGCCCTTGGAGTGGGACAAACTGGTGTACAGGGCATGAGAGAGCTCAGTCATAGGGGCCTTGGGTGGGTTTGTGTTGTGGTCTTGCCCTTGATCCACAGGGTCAAAGACATTCAGGCTCTCCACATTGTTCCCTTTCAGATGAAGCCCTCCTTTGTGGAGAGTGAGGACACTGAGAGAGAGGAAGAAGTGTCCTTCTCTTCAATACCACCCACATAGAGGTGCTGAGTGGAACTCCCTTATCTTCTCCTGGAAACAGGAAGAAGGAGAGAGAGGGGGTCAGTATTTATCTCCTAAGATTATGGGCTTTGATGCAGACAGTCTTAGTTTTAAATCTGCCAACATTAGCTGGTCCCCGTTAGGCAAGTTACCTAAACTATTTGAGCTCTAGCTGCCTCTTCCCTAAAATGGAACATGAATACTTATGGGCGGGGCTAGGTGGGAGAATTAGAGACCACATGTGTGAGGCACTTAGCAGAGTAAGTGGAGAAGACCATGAACTCAATAAACGTTGGTTTTCTTTCAGTATCCCCCTAAATCTTTTCTAAGGGCCAGACTTAGTTTTGCTCCTGCTCCTCAGTGAAGGTGAACAAGCACAGATCAACTTTTCATCCTTTGTTTGGCTTCATGTTTTTCTTTTTGGTGAGGAAGATTGGCCCTGAGCTAACATCTGTGGCATTATCCTCTATTTTGTATGTGGGATGCTACCACAGCATGGCTTGATGAGCAGTGTGTGGGTCTGCACCCGGGATCTGAACCAGTGAACCCCAGGCTGCCGAGGCAGGGAGTGCAAACCCAACCACTACACCACCAGGCTGGCTCCCTAGCTTCGTGTTTTTAAGCTAAATAACACTATTTCCTTTATCCTCTTTCACCTGGGCCCAATTTCCCAGTGGTGGACATTACTGTGGCCCTCTTCAGAACCCTCCACTAGTCCTTTTCATTTCTCTTAATTTGAGAAGCAACAGACTGGGCAATGGGCTCCACTACTCAAGACCAAGAAGCTCCAACAGGTGCAGGCGCACCAGGCTTTCTCCCTCTGGGACCCCCGAAGCTGCCCACAGCTACACCACACTCCCAGACAGGAACCGGAGAGTCTCTTCCTTTGAATTTATGTGGTGTCAGTGACTCTTCATCTCCCGCCGCTCCAGATATTGTAGCTCCTCCTTCCTCAGAGAATGCTGAATTAGGATTATTAATACTCGTGACCAGGTGTCCTGAAGAAAGCAAGCCATCTGGTACCTTTGGCTAGGCTTCAAATTATGATTTTTAAAAGCGAATCCCCCCAAATAACTTAAAAGTAAAATAACTAATACCAAACTTTTCGCTTTCTTCACCCTTCTGAAGAAAGCAGATGGCAGAACAGCCCCAGCCTTGAAGAAAGCTCCTACCCAAGGCCACGGAGCAGTCAGCCTGAGAGGGCAGCGACTTCAGGATGCAGACATATGGAGAGGTCATTTGTTTCTCATTTACCCAACAGATAAGAATATGGAAATAGTCTCAGTCCATTTGCTTGATGGGCCTCCTAAGCCAGTAATAAACAAATCAATACAATTAGTTTTGGCTCATCATCATTAAGGAACCTGCACTGCTGGGACACGATTTAATTATATCTCTTGTTCCACAGGAAAGGAAACCTCTCGAGATGGGTGGCTTCTCTTGGGGCTGTAGCAAAGCGGTAGTGGGTGAGGAGGCTCAGAGGCAGTGTCTGTTCGACTCCCTGGGAACCGTGTGCATGGGTAAGGCACAGCAGCCGGCCGTCCAGGATTACTCTAAGCACTCCTGCTACAAGTTCTTGGGAATTCGTTTGAGCAAATCTGCATTCTGTACAGAGCTCAGAAATATAACAATGCTAACAAATTGAAACAATGAATAAAGATTAAAATGAGGATGTCTAATCCAGAACTGAGATCAAACCCAAAGCCAGAATGCCTGGTGTGGGTCTTCCGCGCCCTTCTGTGATTGTGACGGAGTTACAGAACTGCCTTCTGCCTCAGCTTTCCACCTAAGGCACTTTGTGACTAACAAGCTGCTAATACTCCGTAAATGAGAGCTATGGACTCAGTGTTGTTTGTACAAAGCACTCTTTAGTCTACAATTGGTGCTCAGTGGACTTACAGCTTTGAATAGCACCTGTCTACATCTCAGGTGGATTGTTTCATGTGGATGGAGGAGCCATTTCAAATCTTCTTCATTTCCTTCCCTCACCTCCAAGTGGAACTCATCCCTAAACCAAATCTAAAGAGATGATTGACCAGTTGGGATAATTGCAATTTTGCCTTGGAAGTGATCTTTGAAAAATCAGTACAGCCAACATCCTAAATTTCAAATTAGGAAACCAAGGCCCAGAGTAAACTGATTTGCTCAGGTTACCCAGCTTGATGAGGACAACTTGGAACTTGAATCTAAAATTCAGTTGGAGGGTTCCTTCTGCTATACCAGCCTAACAAGTCCATATTTCTAAAGTTTTCAGTTAAGAGAGACCCCAATGTAATTATTATTTCAACTTGTAGCTCTTTCCCACTGAGTTCCACAGAGATCATCAATGGAGAAAACTGATTTCTCTAAGGTCATGAGCTCCTGATTTATAGGAACTAGTAATCAACTAAATATATATTTTTGGAGTTGACTTTATCTCTCTTTCCTTCGCAAAGTACGGCGAGATACATATTGATTTAAAAATCTATGTTTACATATACGGAAGGGTTCTACAACTGGATATTACGGCTTGGAAGTGAGTTACCTAGGAGAGCCTCCTGACCTTTATCAGACTGTGACATAAGTGAGAAATAATTTTTTATTAAGCCAGAAAAATATAGGACTGATTGTTATAGTATTTAGCATGACTTACTCTGATCAATACATGAGACTTTTCACACCATTGTTTGAGATTACAAAGGCAGCCGTAGCATACCTTCCAATGAGAACAAAAGATGAAATTCTCTCCTTAAGGATCTGACTAATTCATATGCAACAATATTATAAATATACTGTTATTTTCAGTAATCTTCTCTAATAATAGTAAAATTAACTCTATTATTCTATTTTTAATAATAGTAAAAAGCTCTGTTAAGTAAGTACCTGGTACACACACAGTACACATTCTGTGATGGTAAGTTTTATGTATCAACTTGATTGGGCCATGGGGTGTCCAGATATTTGGTCAAACATTATTCTAGGTATATTGTGAGGGTGTTTCTGGATAAGATTAGTATTTGAATTGGTAGTCTGAGTAAATCCAGTTGCCCTCCCTAATGTGGGTGGGCCCCATCCAATCAGTTGAAGGCATGAATAGAAAAAAATGGCTGACCCTCCCATGAGTAAGAGGGAATTACCTCCTGTCTGACTGCATTGAGCTTGGACGTTGGTTTTTTCCTGCCTTCAGTCTAAATACCAGCTCTTCTTGAGTCTCAAGACTGCAGGCCTTTGGACTGGAACCACACCATCTGGTGTCCTGTGTCTCCAGTTTGCTGAATGCAGATACAAGGACTTGTCAGCATCCATAATCATGTGAACCAACTCCTTACAGTAAATCTCTCTCTCTCTCTGTGTATATATATATATTAGTTCTGTTTCTCTGAAGAATTCTGACTAATACACACTCAATGAAAGTTTGTAAATGAACAAACTAATTAGAAAACTTAACTCAAGTGGCTTAAATGACCTGATAAGACCAAAATTTCCTTCAAGGAAGAACAGCAACTTTACCTCAAAGTAGGATTCCCCCAGTACAATGTCAGAAATGCGATTACTAGATATTTAAGGTGATACGGATTCTAGAAAGCATAGGATGTGGTCAAGATATCAAGATATCATTTAGCCCTCAAAATGGATAAGATATGTACTAGGAAAATGGCACCAGGAATGTGCTCAGAAATCCTGCTACCAAGATTGAGTCAAGTTTCTGATAAGACATCGACATATTTTCATGGGTATTCCACTATTTGAAAAACTTCATAGAGTTGCAGAGATTTACAGAGATATGGACATAGCAGGATCTTATTCAGGGCCTGGGCAGAGATGATAACGAAGCTCTGATGGGAAAGGGGAACAGATCTGGAGGCCTGGGATATCTACATGAACCTGCTCGTGTCCTCTGAGGAAATGGCCCTGCACGTATACAACATTTTCAGAGGGTGGAGAGTCCTGATAAGTTTGTGGATATCAGTTTGAAAAATTTCGGAATGATTGAATATGATTGAATTCAGCACCTCTTCTTTAATACACACGCTGAATGACAAAGTGGGCCAAATAAATAAATCAAAACATGTTAAACATGGTTTAAGATCAGATTACTGTACAATAAAAAGATAGAAATTATACCCAATGTTTGCACTGTCTTTTACTCCAAAGAGCTGAAAATACACCTATATCTGTTACCTCATTTAAAAGCAGAGAGACAGGCATTGACTTTGCACAGCCCAGGAAGGCTCACATTTGAGAAGAAAATTTCAAAATAACAGGGCACATTGAGAAATAGTTAATCAAAATCAGGAATCAGCACTTTTGAGATCTCAATGCAAAATCAAGAGCAAAGGGTAAGCTTGAGCAGAAAGACCAAAGACAAAAAGGTTATAGCTGTAGTTTTTGTGTCTTTCTTTCATACTAAGATCACATTTCTACCTCTGGTACCCTCTAAATTCCCTTGCCTTACAAGTCCCACTCCAAAGCTTATTATTCAGTGTTATCCCCTCCTCAGTGTCTCTAGGCTTGTTGTGCCTCTAGGCTATGTCTTTTGGACTTTGCCATCTCCACACGGCAGTGTCTACCTCTCCAGCCACTTATAGTAGCATAAGTAGTTTTATAATAGATATTCTTCACTCTCAAAGACCACATTCAATTTTGAAAGTTTGCTGAATGATATAAGCAATTGAAAAAAAGAATCTAAAATTGAACTCGATAGGGAGTAAAATGATATATAGAAGTAGGTCTAATGGTACTTTAAAAACAAGTCAATAAAAGTAAGAAGGTGTTAACTCCCTGTTGCATATCCCCCCATGCATCCCCTTGCAGGCCCAGCCCCCAGGATGAAGTAAGAGTGTAGGGTTAGAAATGACTTAGACTGCCCCAGTCCCAGGGCACGAGGAGATGACCTCTCCTTTCAGCTAGTTGGTAGAACAGGTGATAAAACGTGGCTTATGAATGACATCACTGACATTACCCTGCAACAGAACTGCAGTACCTCAAACATGTCAAACCCATGTGCTTCCTTGTCATATATTTACTTAATCCCCCAATTGAATCCATCCAGATTTCTGCTCAGTACTTCCCTCAGGGTGGCTTATCCTGTAGGCTGGGGAGTCCTATATCACGACCTACTTCTGTGCCCAAGTTAGGTTTTCACATCTACTTCTTTGTATTACGATGATGTTACAACATGGCAGGAGTGGTTTGGTTTCCCAAGACATTTTGAATGGCGTGGGTGGGGTTCATTGCTGGTGATACGTTACTCTTAGTCAGTTTTCTTTCAAGCATGGGAAAACCACGTTCAGCTTTTATTATCACATAATCAGATATTTAGATTTCAATAATAGGCGATATTTTTTCTTTTTAATTTTAACGATGCTCATATTTTTAGGTTTGTATTTTTGTTTCTTTTCCATGTAAGCTTATTTTTCTATCTGAAGCCTACTTATTCTAAAGCATCATTACATCTACTATGTTATTTTATTTTATTTACCATTAATTATGTGTTTTATTTATTTGGTGTAAAGACCTCAATAATTCTGTAGGCCTATAGAAAACCAATAAGATTATCTGTTCATTAACTCACTGGGCCTCCAGTCCATTCTTAGAGGGCAATGTGTTAACTCATCTGCAGGGAAAGAGCAAAGGTCACAGAGTGAGGAAACCTAACTAGCCACAGTTCAAGTTACTTAATTTGTCCGAAGCTTAGCTTACTCATGTAGAGTAGGAATAATAATACACACTGCAAATACCATGGGATAGCTGTGTACATCAAACTGTATTCATACCAGGACATTAAATTGGAAGTTTTGGCTGAACACTCAGCTCTCATAGATACAGATACCAATGTGATTTATGAGACAGACCAGCCTACAGGATTTGAAAAGGAGACAACTAAAACCAATACATGGTCTTAAGCAAGTTGGCCTCACAGAATATAAGAGATTTTGAGAGAGGAAAGAGTTTGAGAGAGAATTTCTTTGGCAAGAGCTATGTTGTGTGGTCCCTTTCTCAAAGGGGTGCTTGACCCTTCACATCTAATCAAGTGAAAGAGACTTTTACAGGACCACATGGAAACTTGGTATCTGTCCCCTGAAGCTGGAGGTCTGTGGTGAACTGGCATCTAACTTCCAGTGGCAACAATGGCCCTGAGAAGTGTCTCCCAGACTTTCCTGGGACAAAAGTTGTGTGTGTGTGCCTTAGATTAAACATAGACCATGAAAACAAGGGAATCAGAATGAGGTTGTGTTAGCTACACTCTGTTCCATAGGGGCTTTGAGATGGGAAAACTCATGAAACAGAAGCTGGGAGTGGGCCCTCCCACCCTCCATTCCTCACGGCTATGGGAGGAGTAGAAACCAGTCAGAGGAAAATGCATCATCACCTATATCAAGAGAACTGTGTGGTGAAATGTTCTCAGCATTGAGGGTGGGAGGGGGGATTCCAAAGAACCCATGGAACTGTTCCATGAGAGAAAGAGTTTTAACATAGGCCAGGCCCAGAGGGCATGAGGCCAGTTTACAGCAGAACTGGCCATGTAAGAGCTTGCCTCTCCTCCTTACCTCTTGCTCCAACTCTAAATGGTCTATAAATAGCAGCTAGCTAGTGTAGAGAGGAGGAAGAAAGGAAAAAAACCCAAATGCATTACTATTGCACATTTCCAAATGCACGCATTCCAGTGTGGACCCTCTGGGAGGACAGACAGTAGCCGTAATTTTGAATGAAGTTGGGAGGTTTCACAATTACATGGGACTGGACATTTAAAGTACCAAATTCTGACGTATTTTGTTACTTAAAGTGACCAGAATATTTTTATTACCTCAGAGGTATCAGAGAAGCCATGGGAATACCCAAGGTGAGTTTTCATCCAGGAGCAGAGGAAAAACTGAGTATATCTTAAAGACAGGTGACAAAATAACTTTATCATTACATTCCACAAGTTGTTTGTGTTAAATGTACTTGAGATACACACACAGACACACAATACAAACACAGATACTATATAATATTATGCTAAAAACTGAAGCGTCTATAGAGGCCACAATATAAAACAGGGAGGAATTTCCAAGGCCAACCCATCATATGCAGATTTTCAAAAAAAAGTCCCTGAATCCTGGAATTTAATCCCCACTTTGAGAATCGAAGAAGATCTAGAGTATGGTACAAGGGAGAATCATATGAAGGAATTCCACCAGAAAGTGCTTGCTTTGCGATTGAATCGCCACCTCCCACTTCTATCCCAAGCACAGTGAGGGGTCTGCAAAAAGACTACTGGGAGATCTGCGGACTGTTTCCGGGTCAGGAGATAGAGAAGACTAATGCCTAACTAACCCCTGACTAACCAGCCCACCCTCCCAGAGTCAGGGCAGGGATGTGAATGTTTCCCACGGAGTAGATGTGAACCGTATAGGAGAGAGAGCAGGAGTAGGATTTTCTAACATCACCCCTAAGGACTCTGCCTAGAAGCCTCACACTTAGGATATGTACCCTCCAGCTCCCAAGGGCTGAGAGAAGAGCCTCCAGAGACCATCTAGATGAGAACAGAGATACATGCTTAGGATAAGTGTCCTCAGAAGAAGAGGCCAGTGGGGAATCTCTGGAAGGTTCATGAAAGCTTGCTCAACCAGCTGATCAGCTTGAACCATCTGCCAGGCTCAGAGGTCTAACAGCTAGGTAAGAACTAGTGAGGCTAAAGTACCATTTCTTTAACTTTCCTCCCATCTCTGTGCATCCCTGAGTTGAGAGGATCTGAAACACAAGCTGTAAAGTGAGGAAAGAAGGGAGCAAAGGAGAGAGTAGAGAAAGAGCCTAAGCCATGATCCCCTGCCTGACTGCAGGGCTTCCCTAGGAGAGGGGAGAAGACAATGTTAACTCAGGTTCAGAGTTCTGATTATTTCATGGAAATTACAGTTACTGAATTGAGACTGTATTTGTGACTTCAAGGCATTTTAGGACTGTTTTACCCATGAGTGAGCAGAGGAATTACGGAGCTTACTAGAATTTTCATCCAGGAGCAGAGAAAGGGAATCCCTCGCTAAAAAAATTTAAAGGGATGGTAAAAGACAAAAGTTGCATTTGACTGTATAATGGCCAACAGTAATGTACCACACTGCTGGAACAGCCCTGGCACATAGTTGGTACTCAACAAATATTTAATGAATAAATGAATAACATGCTAGTTTCATATACATATATATACACACACACACAAACACACACACACAAACACACCTACTTGCAACTCTGGAAACTAAAGTTTCCTATAGAAATACTTCTAAATAAGACATTGTTATAATAATTATTAATGGTAGTAGTATCCAATTACCTGCAATCTTGATAAGCAAGGTTCGCAATGGGAAGCATTCATCCATTCATTCACTAATTTAGATAACAAATGTTGACTAAACAACTACTTTATTCCAGGCATCATGATGGCCACTGGAGATAGCACAATGATGTAGCTCCTGTCTTCACAGATCTTACTCTTCAAAGGGGGAAGACAGATAAGCAAATAAACAATTGCTTCTAGAAAGTCTGAAATTTTGACTGGGAAGCAAGAGAATAGAGAAGAAAGATGATCACAAAAAAGTCCATGCATGGGCTTTGCCTGTGCTTGCTGACTTCTAGACAGCCAGCAGCCAGCATAAAGGAGAGCATGGGCTTGGGGAATAGTAGTACCAGCAAGAATTTGAAAGGGCAGAGGCTTCCAAACAGGCATTTTGCTCTCTTCACAAATTCATGCAGCACTGGTTCTGGAACCAGAAGCCAGGTTGTGTTACAGAATCATGGACAACTGGTGAATGCTAGAATGGAGGATTCGTGTGAGGGGGTGGGCAAAGGGCCAGAATACCCTGTAAATTGTCTTACATTGTCTTGCTTGCATCCATGCAGTCATTCATTCAACAAATATTTATTAACTGTTGGCTCTGAGCCAGCCCATATTGGCTCTGGGATGTGGGCTCTGGAAAACTGTCCATTGGAAGCCCACCCTGGTCTTCCTGTTCCTTAGTTACCCATTCCTGCCAAGGCTTCTTGGTCTACTCCTCTCTTGGATAGACAGTAGCATAGTTGAGCAGTTAAGAACAGTGGCTTGGAATGGACCCTATCTGGTTCTTGTCTAGGTAACTTAGCTCAAGTCATTCAATTTCTCTGAACCTCAGTTTCCTCATGGGTAAAAATGCTATAGTAAAATTATTTCCTTGGAGGGTTGTTGGGTAGATTAACTGAAACAATGCATGTGAAGGAATTGGCACAGTTCCTTGCACGTAGGAAGCCCTGGATAAAGTTAGTTATTTATCATTATTGTTCTCTTCTTTTCTTTTCTGCCCTGCTCCCTGGGAAATGGGGCACTTTATTCAACTCAGCAAATGATGTAGTGTTTAAAATATTCCTACTTTGTGAAGTCACTTAATATTGGTATGTAGAGTATCTCCTTTTTTCTCCTCTTAATCAGTGTTATTGTTAACATTTCAGAAGCAACACAGTGATTAAGACTCCAGAAGGAGTCAAATCTCAGGGGCTCATAACCTTTGAGAAAATGAAAGAGCTCTTGGGCTAAAATTCCGAATGCTGGCTCTTACTGCAAAGGTGAGTTTTGTGTGTGTGTGTGTGTGAAGAAAATTTGATAAAATTCTCTCTGACAAATTTCTGAGTCATTGGAGCATGAAAAAAGGTGTTTCTCATCACTTGAAAGAAATTCTGGGTGCCTTTTTCAGTACATGAATATCTCAATAAGCAGCTTGATTTTAAAATGTCAAACTTGCCACAGAACTTGGTTCTTGGGTAGGACAAATGCCTTTGATTTGTTTGAAGAAATTTGATTTTGAAATAGCCAAGTGATTAGTTGTCGAGACTGAGGCTTTGAAGTCACAGAGTATGGATTTCTATTATAGGCCCTTGCAGAGCCCCAGATATTTGCATGTAAAATATTTCTAGAACTTTTGCATATGCTTAGATATTAAAATAAGCATGCTTAACGCATTTATAATGCATTGTCGCATACACAATGCACTTTAAAATGCTACCCAATGAGGAAATATCATCTTGTTGTTTAACCTTAATCAAATAGAAGACTGAACACACAGGGCTGATGAACCATGATTGCTGAAGTCCTAAATGCACAGTTGTATTTAATTCTGTAGATTGTGCATTTGGGATACTGTTAAGTAACAGCTCTTATGAGATCTCCATTTGAAAGAGACTCAGGAATGTGGAGCTGAACCAAAGAGAGTCAAGAATCATTCAGGCATAAAAATAGAAGGCTAAAAAGGACCTTGAAAGGTTATAACATCCAATTCCTACCTCACGTTACAGACTTGTGGGATGTTACGCGGGGAGAGACCTGGGGTAGATCACCTACTCTAAACCATTCATTTTACAAAATCAGGAAATTGGGGTCCAAATTAGAGTTTGTTAAAATGTTATTTATGCTTTTCTTTTAGATTTTCAGAAGAGAAAATTCTACAACTTCCTCTAGCAACATATTCTCGTGCTTAATCATCAGGAAATTGTAACTACTTTAATTTCCTCCATTTAGGCCTATTTTCTTGATGTGTGTGGATTTAAAAACAGTATACCATACGTCTCTGTGACTAATGCTAGAACACGACACTATGACAAAATGTTAGAAATTGGAAGTAATTAATCCACAGATGAGAAAACTCACAGGGGACCTAACGAGAGTTTTTCAATCGATTCACAGTTACGGTACGATGCTGCAGGATCAGAAGGTTAAGAGCAAGGGTTTGGAGTAGATGGTCTGAATTTTAGCTCTGTCCCTTCTAAACTGGCTAAATTACTCATCTTCTCGAAGTCTTTATTTCTTTATGGATAATAGCAATGGATACTAATAGAGTAAAGCTAGAAGAAAGGACTCAGAACATTGTCTAACCCATTTAAACATTCAGTATACGGCATTTTGACAGTGGTTGATATTATTGCTATATACCATATTTGCAGGGTAATAAAAAAAGAAGAGTGGTTACCAGTTATCATCACCTCTATCATCTCTAACGAATGTTGTTTTAAGCTATATACAAACATAAGAATTTATTGCTATGAACAGAGTTTGAAGGACTAATATTTGCAGGGGTGAAGGGACTTCTAAAGCTGATTACTGAAGGATCTTTTTCTTCTTTCTTCCTCAGAATCATTAAGTATGACAGCATCTAGAGGTACTATGTATCCCTCGCAGAGGAGTGGACTCTGTGACATTTTGGTATCTTTCAAATCCATGATATTCTGACTTGTGTCTATCTAACATCTTTGAATTCCATCCTATAGTCTTAGTTTTATGCAGCATTAATTCATGTCTACACTTAAAGGAAAATGAAGAGCAGATATAGAAAGCTACATGTGCAAGGTTTGCGTCCAATCTCAAGATCCAGTTATAAGAAATAGCTATTATTTTAATCTTTTCTTTTTTTCAGAAATGCAGAAAATAAGTCCTGCTTGTTATCACTGGAGATTCTAATTTATCTGGGTAAAATGAGTTCTAAATCATTATTGATAGTGGTAACTCTTATGCAAATCTATTTCAGATCAGTAGTTGAATGTTAATTTGTACCATAATGAAAAGCAAATCCTGTAAGTTCTCAGTCTCACTATTTAATACAAATTGATGTCACAACATGAACGGTATAGAAAAAAAATACCTTTCTCTATTATTTCCATTTGTTAGTTTCACACATTTAACTACAATTGTGGGAACTGTCAATTTTGTTGCTTTTATTAACCAACAGCAAGACAACTTCACTACTTTCAGGTCAGTATGTGTTAGAGAAGGTCATCAAGAAGACGTGGCCATGACCACCAGTTGACCCACGGGCTGAACCTGGGTAATTGGAGGCTCTTCACCCGCTCCTGTCCTTGGAATGTGTGTTCCTCTTGCCTTTCTGCTCCCAGAAGCTGCCACAGGAATACAGCCTTGAGATAGTAATGTAGAGATGGGTCTATCTGGACTGGGAAAGTGACTGACCCCAGTTAAAGCCGCTATATAAACTTTTAAGATTCTGAAGGGCAAATGTGGAGATCTACATCTCATGGCCACCCAAGGCAAGCGTCATAAGTAAGGTCCCTTTCTTATGGAACCTGCCACCTCCCAATCTGCAGGGGTCTGCCCTTTTCTTCAGTCTCTCCCTGCCCTCTGCATATGGTGGCTGATTTCAGATTACACCTGGGAAGCTCCTGAGGCTGCAAAACAACAGTATGTTATACAAAAAAACGTGAATTTCGGGGCCAGCCTCGTGGGGTAGTGGTTAAGTTCTCGTGCTCTGCTTTGGAGGCCCAGGGTTGACGAGTTTGGATCCTGGGTGCAGACCTACACATCACTCATCAAGCCATGCTGTGTTGGCATCCCACGTGAAAAATAGAGGAGGATTGGCACAGATGTTAGCTCAGCGACAATCTTCCTTAAGCAAAAAGAGGAAGATTAGTAACAGATGTTAGCTCAGTGTCAACCTTCCTCACCAAAAAGAAAGTGAACTTTTTACAGGTAGATGGACAAGTAAAGGGATAAATTTGGATAATAAGGGATTGACACACACATTCAGGGGAGTCCTTACAGGCCAAGAAGAAACCAGTGATGAGTAGCAGAATCCTGTTTGACTGTATGAGGCTTCGAGAGGTTTGGAGAAAAGGGAAGAATGTTGACTTTGTCTGTATCTATGTTCCAATGATCCCTGCCTCCTAGAAAAAAATTACTTCCTGGAGTGAACTCTTCCAGTGATGTGAAGATATATGTGGAGTGGACAGTATTTCCGTTCTGCTATATGTCTCCAGAATACCACTTTAAGTATGTTGATACTGTGCTAGGGAGGTATTACGAATTAATGAACTAGAGTAAGGGCTACAGCCACAAATCTGACCACGGGAGAAGAAGGTCAATCAGAGAAAAAAATTTAAAGCCACATGACTGGAAAACATAATGGTACTAGGAATATCCTGATTTTAGAATAGGAAAACATGTCATTTTCTCTTGTGAGTAGTAAAAGCCCATTCTCCAAACAGCATGTAGAGATACTGGGCCTGTATGGCAAGCAATCTGAATTCCCTAAGGAATTGAAATCTCCCTAGAAATTACCTACAGTAGATCAATCAAAACAGAAAAGCCTGGATACAGCAAACATAGGACAAGCATTGGCTCAGGCTGGGAGTCACAGAAATTCCTTAGAAAATAAAGAAGTAGAAAATAGAAAAGGATGATTGCGAAAGCACAGGACAGGAGGTCTACCATCCAGTAAAGGAACTTCCCTGCCCCAAATGAAATAACCTTTGATACCATGACACAATAAAGATGGCATCTGTGAAGTAAGTACGATAGCCCCAGGCCTGACTCGGCCAGCAGAGACTTAAAGATCACGATGTAGGCTGAAGGGAAATTAGTCCAAGACCAGGCAAACAGAATAAAATCAGACGAGCTTAGGAGATGAAACACACAGGACTGCACATATTCTCGAGACCTAGATGGGGGTAGGAATGAGAGATCATCATCCACATAAGATGCAGGTCCTGTGGGCAAAAGAGGCTTATAGTTCCCTTTTCACCACTCCTCCCTACCTCCCCTTCCAAAGAGGACCGTGCTATGGATTAGTCTAGTTCCAAGACATTTTCCTTGGTCACAGGCCTACAGGTTTCACCATACTGAAAAATAGTGATCAAGGACAGAGCCCATGGAAGAGTGATACCTTTGGAACAAGGTATGGAGTAAAATGATCAGAGACCTCATCTCTCGTGTTCACCGCTTTGTCTCCAGTACTTAGAAGAGTGCCTGACACATGATAGCTCCTCAGTCTGTGTTGGGTGGATGAATGAGTGAATGAGGCAGTGAGTGGAGGCTGGAGGGTGCTTTCCTGCTTCGTGTGACTCTTACCCTGAGAATGCCTGGAATGAAGGCCCCAGAAGGCTGGGAGAGGCAGACCAAGCCAGCTGTGTCCTGGTCTGGGACAAACGTGCTCAGGATCTCTTGGTCTTGAAGTGCTTTTTTTCCCTGACAAATGTGCTTTTCCTGAGCCAGCCATCCCTTCCTACTAGATGGGTGAGGTGTCAAAGACCAGGCTTCAGTGTAGGCTTAGGGTAGAAGGAACAAAGGAAGCTGCCTGACCTAATTTGTTCCAGGCCCCACTTTATACTAAGACCAACCTACCCAAAAGGAGTTCTCCTGTCCAGCCAGGCTCACAGAGGACTGCACGAGGGCATGGGGCCAGGACCTCAGCCAAGGTGCACCTGGCCCTGACCTTGTGTTCTCAGGGCAGCACGGGACCACTTGAGGGCAGGATTGGAAAATCTAGATTATGGGTCATGATTCCATGTCTGTGTATGTCTCTTTAAACATAAAATATACAATTCACCAAAAACTTGCTGGATTAAAACATAAGAATGTGGTCTGCTCTCGGCATGTCCAGGGATAAATATTTTGGGGTACTTTGTATGTTTTAAAGTTATTTCTCCTTTTTCTCTTTGTTGTTGATGAGAAATTGAGGGAAAGACAGGACAACAGAGCAAAGAGGGAACAAAGACACTACAGGTGTCTCCAGGGAAGCATTTTGAGACACAAGTCAGAGAGAAAAGACGATCCTAGATCATGGCTTCCAGGAGAATATTTCTCTCCTGGGCCCGCAGAGAGACAGAAGCCAAGGCAGGAGCAGAGGCTGAAGGAGACACTAACTGTAGACGAGAAATCCCCTCCCAATGGATGATTGGAAAATGTCCTAAAAACTGCTTGTTGTGAAGGGATATTCAAACTACTCGTACACAACACAAATGGATCTGAGGGCAGCCAAGGGTCTAGGGTTGACTAGCTGTTCATTTTCAAACAGGGGAACACAATTTTCAGTTTAGGGTTTTAATGGCAGCTTGTGCCTCATACCATAGAGTCCCGCACCCAAATTCTTCCTCCTCTGACAAGAAAGAAATTTGTGCAAAGCACAAGGATATTGTTCAGAGTTGAATGGTCCTCAGTCCTCAAAATCATACCTAAGGTCACGCATCTCAACAAAAATGATCCTATCTCATCAAGGAAAGTGATCATTGGTCTCATTTAAGCCCACATATGTCTGAATCAGAATCAGAATCACTTAAATGTGATTTATGTAGTACATTTTCTCACTTCCTTTTTTCAATACTTATTGGCATAAGTTCCCCAGTAATAAACAATACAAATTTACACTAGAACAGAGGTCTGCAAACTACTGCATGTGGGTCACATTCAACCAGTGGTCTGTTTTTGTATGAGCTAAGGATGTTTTTTACATTTGTAAAGGGTTGTAAAAAATAAAGAGGAATATGCACTAGAGATCACATGTGACCTGCAAGGTGAAAATATTTGCTATCTGATCCTTCACAGAAAAAGCTATCTAAATCCTGCAATGGAAGATTGTTTATTTTCTTCCATCTAAAATTATGAACAATGAAGTTAGGAGAAACCATGATGTCAGTTTGGTTTGCTTTAAGATTTACAAAGATTCTGTGAAACAACAGAATTTGTCCCCCAAAGAGGGAAATCTTAAGGACACTTATAAATTACAAAATGACCTGTTATTATATAATATTTGTTATATTTAAATTACTGATATATTTATAACATTTGTTACATTTAAATCGTTGACTAAAAATGCACTTAGACCTCATTGCCTTATCTTGCAAATGCTCCTGAAAAATCATCTCGTTGATAGGTCAAATATATAAAAGCCCTAAATTTCCACTAATTCCAATGACTATAGGTACCACTTACAGTGTTCTTACCAGAGTAAATGCTTCACACACAATATCTCATTGACTCTTCAAAACCACCCCATGAGGTAGACAGCATCTTCCCCATTTTGTCCCAAGGGATTAATAGCATGTCCATGGCCTCATGGTTGGTAAGTGATGCGACAAGGATTTGAACTCAGCTCTAGCTGACTGCAGAGCCCGAACATGCAAACTTTACACTAAACTGTAGGATCCCTTGAAGAGAGACAGGATATTTTATTTTTCACTCTTTTTACAAATATTGCACAACCTGCAAGCGGGAAGCTGCAGCATTGCCTGCTGGGTGAAACCTGCCCATGTCAGCATTCTCAGCTTCCTCTCTACACACACACACACACACACACACGGACACAGCCATCCTGCCCAGAACACAAAAGTACCTTTTCTGAAGGATTAAGAATCCATAAAAGGAAAGCATCTCTTGTCCTTTCATTGTGACTTAAAAAGCTGAGGTTAGGGGTTCTTATTTTCATTTGGGCCTATTTAAAGGGAGAACCTTTGAAAAATGATAATTTTAGTTGAGTATGTGTATTGTGTTCCTTATTTTTGCCTAAGTAGTGCAGCCCTTCAAGAGGGGTAACTAAAATAAGGTGCAATCCCTCAGGATACCACGGTGCCTTTGCTCTCATACGTCTTCTCCCTCTCCTTTCTTTCTCCTTCTGCCTTCCCTTGATGACTCCACTTTTGCCGCTAAATACAAAAGAAAGGAGTTAGAAAATACCTTTTAGGCTGGAACAAAAGGGAAGGGGAGCTGGTTGCATCTTTTCGTGTGAACCCTCTAACAGCTCCAGCTCTGACTCGACCCTCAGCTCCAGGCCTGTGTCTCTAGCTGCTAAGGGAGTTATTTTTACGCGGAAGTTGTGCTGACACATCAAAAAATAACAACAGCAAACTGGACTTACCTTCACTAGAATCCATTTCTTTATCTAGCCGTATTGCTGTCCACAACAAGATTATTTCCCAGACATAGAGTTTCACAATAATCTCTTATCTCCCTTTCACCTTTGCCCCTATCTCATCACCAGGCCACAATGACCCTAGCCGCCTATGGTTCTCCTACATTTTCATTACTTCTCTTCCCATACTAGCTGGCTCTTCACCTGACACCTGGATTATGTCCAAGTTCTTCTAATTTGTTTCCCTGCCTTGAGACCCTTCCCCTTCACATCCTGTTGCAGCATAATAAAGCTCTCAAAACTCAGAGACTTAAAGTGACAACTACTGTTTATCTGCTTGCGGTTCTGCAATGTGGGTAGGGCTCAGTGGCAATGGCTTGTCTCCACTCCACATGCATCGGCTGGAGCAGCTTGACTTGGGGCTGCAGGAATCAAGCTGGCATTACCGATACATCTGGTGACTCTGCTGGGCTGGCTGAACCAGCTGGGGCTGCCTGGGGCTATTTCATCTGTGCTCTTTCATCCCCCTGGGCCTCTGTCTACCTGGCCTCTCTCTCTAGCAGGCCAGGGAAGTTTGATTCTTTCATATAGTAGTTCAGGGTTCCAGGAGAGCAAAAATGGAAACTGCAATGGCTCTTAGGGCCTAGGCACAGAAGTCACACTGTGTCACTTTTGCCTTATCCTGGTCAAAGCAATTCACAAGCGTAGCTCAGATTCAGCGGGAGGGGATAGACTCTACATCTTGACGGGAAAAGCGACAAAATAACATTGCAAAAGGGCATGCAGGATGGGAAGGATTTTTATGTGACCATCACGAAATAAAATTCATAGTCTAGTACTTATGTTTCTACACGAAATGGATTCCACTCTACTCAAAAATAGAATGGTCAGCCCTGTGAAAAGTGAATTTTCCATCTATAAATATATTCAAGGACAGATTGGGTGGTATAGGGATAGGATCTAAGCCAACTCTAAAAGTCTACCTTTCCAATAGCATTGCAAATCTGTAGGAAAGAGAAAGATGATTCAATAAATCAAGAAAAATATGAATATAATCAACCATTTATTTGTGGTGAAAAATCATTTTATATTCTAACTGCACACTATAGACCACAAAAGTTTTCAAATGGTTCACCTTAGACTTGTCATCTCTTGGAACGGTTTCTACCCATGGAAGCAAACACCCATATCTCACTTTGTGAGCACAATTTCTTATATCAGAGTTCTCACTTCTTTTGTCAGACTATACATTCCGGCTAGTGTCATCTTGTCTCCAGAAGTTACTGCTGTGTAACCACTTCATTTATCAGTCCTACTCCATTCCTCACTCCTGCCACCTCTTTTCTCCCACTAGATGAGCTTGTTTCTATTTCACAAAGACAACCAGCTGTTAGTCCTGAATGCCTTCAACTTTCTGCTCCCCACACACAAAGCTATGCGTCCTTACATTTTCCCCTCTTTATTATCCCCACCCTAGCTCCAGGCTTTGAAAACAAGAAGCCCCTCCTATCCAAGGTTCACCCATCCATCCACCTCTTCTCTGAGTTCCATTCTCCCTCCCCTTCTCAGTAAAATTACACCATCAGTTCATCCCTCTTTTTCCTATATCTTCAATTTGTCATCCCCTGAGAATCACTCATTTTCCTCCATCATACAAAATATTCATCTTTAACCTATCTGGAATAAACTTCCTAATCCCAGCCCCGACTCTGACTGTGAGCTCCTTTTTTCTCCAGCTTTCATAGCCAAGCTTCAACAGTAGTCTCAACTTGCTGTCTTCACATACTCATCAAAACCACAGCCAACATCTACTGAGGACTTGTAAGGATACTGGTATTATTCTATTCATTTTAACCATTTGAACTCATTTACTCCTAACAAGCTTGAGACAGTTCTAGTTTTACTCTCATTTTGTAGAAGATGAGAGCGAGGCAGAGAGAGAGAGAAAGATTTAGTGACCTTTCCACAGTCAACATCTTGCAAATGGCAGTGTTTGAGTTTGAACTTGGGTGGTCCAGCTCCAGAGCCTGTGCACTCACTTGCCAGACTTTATGACTCAACCCTTCACTCTATTCAGTCCACCACAGCCTGGCTTCTGGCTTCATCACATCTCTGAAACTGCTCTCACAAAGGTCACTAAGGCCAGGCTAGTCGCCAATTTCAATTGACACCTATTGGCACTCATCTAAGGTGGCTGACAGATTATTCATGAAGAGGAATGAGAAGGGAAACTGAAAAGAAAGAAAGGAGGCAGAGACTTCCCGTCTCTTGTTCAGGTGGGAAGGCATAGTGTGGAAAACTTTGCCCTTGTCCAGCACGGCTGAGCACAAGAAAATGAATCTTTTCCGCCACCCATATATGCCTTCTGTATTTTAGACCAAATTTCTACATGGAAACATGTTAAATGTTAGCCAATTCAAATCGCAAACTCACAAATAAGGGCAAGTGCTCAATTATACTTGCAAGTGACCCCACAAGTCGAGTGCTTACCTCGTTAAAGACCAATTTTACTAGGGCCATTGAACACTCTTACTCACTAACACCTGCACAGAACATGGGCCTGCAAAGCCCTTTGGCTATTAGAAGTATTTTATAAAACTTAGTCTTTTAACAATGGGTCAATAGCACTGGCACGTGAAATTATTGAAAAATCCCCATTGTTAAAAAAAAATGACTTTAATCCTATTTAAGTTAGAAAACAGAACTTATACATCCTTAAAAAAGCTATTTAGAAAAATACAATGACAACAAAAGTTTCAAAATTGGTGCCAGAAGATGAAAGGATGTAAAAGAAAGGGCCAATAGTTCATTCTCAGATATTTGAATGTTTTTCATTTTTATCTCATTTAGATAATCCACAAATTTTTATTGAATGCCTGGCACATGCCTGTTGCAATACTATGTGTGGAGAGAGATTTAAGAGGAAACAGGGGCCTACTCTCTTTGGCTTTAAATGTTACTGCTCAATATATGTGCAAACTGGAAGAACATTTGTTCATTCATGAGGCATATGCCGATTGCCCATGATGTCACTGCCTTTAAGGGTCCCACTTTCAAGGAGCTTATAGATTATTGGGGAAGAAAAACAAGAACACCACGAACAATAATACAAAGTAGAAAAAACATTTTTTAAACACTTAAAACAACAATAAGGGCTGGCCCCATGGCCAAGTGGTTAAGTTCCCACTCTCTGCTTTGGCGGCCCAGGGTTTTGCTGGTTTGGATCCTAGGCGCAGACACGGCACTGCTCATCACGCCATCTGAGGCAGTGTCCCACATAGCACAACCAGAAGGACTTGCAGCTATAATATACAACTATGTACTGGGGGGTTTTGGGAGAAGAAGAGGAAAAAAAAGATTGGCAACAGATGTTAGCTCACATGCCAATAAAAAAAAACAATAAGCATGCAGTAGCATTCGATAAACATTTGCTAAATAAACAGTAAGTGCTATAACACAGGTTAACATTAAGTGTTGCAGACATTAGAAGGAGGAAATCAGTGGGTGTTGTATGAAGACAGTATCTGAACTGGACCTGAAAGACATTCAGACTACCATTGACAGCATGGAGAAGGACATCCCAGGGCAAAGCCTTGGAGGCAGGAAAACACAAAAGATATGTGACCAGTTGCTTTTGCCAGAATTGGGAGTTAAATAGGAACAGAGGTCAACCAAGGAGTTAGTATTTTGGTCAATAGGTGACAAGGAACCAGCAACATTATTGAGGAGAGATAGGACAGGATTAGACAGTCACATCTAATGATGTGTTTTGACTTAGGAAGGTGAATCAGCAATGGGGTATTAACATAGATTGGAGGGGTGAGATTCTGAGAGGGAGGGAGACCAAGTTGTGTTTGTCTTTGTATCAACAATCTGCACAAGGCCTGGCCATCAGTAAGCACAGTGGACATCTGTTATCTGCTTTCAGCATCTGGCCCCTGCTTCTGGTAAAAGCACCTGAGGAAAATCACCCCTGCCCAGTACTCAGCCCAGTGTGCGTGGAGCTGATCCTTGCTCCAGTAGAGAACAGACCACCCAGGCAGGACCTTAGGCTCAGCCATGGGTTTTTGGGATGGAAATGTGATCCAGTTTGGATTAAAGAGATCAGGCCTTGAGTTTTTGTCTCCACTCTTGGGGAAGAAAAGCCCTTGATTTTTTTTTTCACCTATTGGATTTGGGGAAGCATGAGGGAAAAAATCTGTTTGAAAATAGACAACACAGTAAAAAGTATATTTAATGTTTATGATACAATAACTTCCTTATTTTTTTAAGCCATTTTCAGCTGGAATTTTCTTCTAACTTGCAAATGAGAAGGATCCTGCGTGATACAATAAGAGCTTTATTTGATGAATAAACATGAGAATGAGTGATTGGTTTTTAAGCAGAAATAGAATAGATCTAGTGAGAGAAGAGACCAGTCTTTGGTTAGCCAATCTACCATGTCATTTCCCATCTCCAGATGCCAACAGTCAATTTGTCTCACTTGGAATCTCTTTCACCCACAAGCTCTGATTTGTTTCCACCCAACAAGATTACAATCTACATTTCTATGGAGTCAGTCACAGAGAGACATGGTACTAGGCACACAGTATCAATGCAATAAATCTTTTGATGGATTTCTCGCAGAACCTAAGCTTCAGAGAGAAAATAAGCCATGAAGGAGCCTGTTTCAAAAACAAGTATAATATCACTGTAAGTAAAAAGTCATTAATACTAGAAATGCCACTCAGCTGGCCCTAATAACCTCCACTGGGCAAATGCTGGAGAAGCAAAGAGGGCCATTTTCATGTGTGCTCACCTGAAGAAACGGCTCCATTAATACAAAACAGAAAAAGATCAAATATTTTTCATCAGAACATTTCAAACTTTTTTCATTCTAGGAGCTTATTACAAAGTGGTCACAACCGCTCAGTATTCCCAGGGTTGTGTTACATTGCCAAGGCTTTGGCTGCTCTGAAATAAAGTAACCGCTCTCCTCTGCCTTACCTATCATTAAATTGGTGGGCTTTATACATCATTCATAAGGCTCCTGGTGTTATTTATTGTGAATTTCTCTGGCTCAAGTCACATTTGATCAACATACTGAGAAACAAGTGTTCCAGCCACTAAACAAAACTTTTATAAGAAGAGAAATGATTTGAAACATGTTCTGGATTCTGCTTACCTTAATACAGTTAACTGGATTAGCTGCCAGGGATATGTCTCCTTGAGAATTATTTGATAAATTTGTGACTCTTTTCCCCAGGGTTCTGAATTGAATTCATTCAATATTTACTGAGCGCCTACACTATGCAAGACACTGTGCTAAATCCTGGGGCAATCTGATGTTTTATACTATTAGATATCACCCCTCAAGTCCATAAGAAAGTAACAAAAATATAAATGATGAAGACATGAAGGGGGAAATGGGAGGAGGTGTGTTGTGTTAGGGTGGCAATAAATAGTCAAAGAAAAAGAAGTTTTTCAACAGAAATGTTTTATTAGAGAAAAAAAATATTTTTGACTAACCCCCAGACTAAATCATTGCAACACACAACCAGAAAAATTTAAAAGAAACAGATGCAATAATTGTCTCCTGCATTAATAACATTCTTTTACTACCTAGTTAATAATATTGTAATAATCAATAGATTACCCTTTTGTGAGGTTTCCCCTTTTACACTATGAAGGTAGAAAAAGCAAGTGCTTCCCCATCAGCAGATACAGTGGGCAAAGAAAGACTATTATTTTTCCCTTGTGTGATGTCAGAGTATCTCTCTTCCTCCCTCCCTCCCTCTCTTTCTCCTTCCTTCCTTCTTTTCTCTATTTGATAAATATTTACCGAAAACCACTAAAAAGTTAAGGAGAAATTTCCACAGTTTTGCTATTGTCAAATTATTTTGATTAGCAATCCCTTCTAATAATTAACCACACTGGCCTATCACACTCTGAACTGGAATTCCATAGTCCCTCAACCTAATTTGGGATGGTAGTAGTCTAGATCCTCAAGTATTACAATCAAAGACAAAATCTTTTGGTAAAAAATGGGTAAAGGAGAGGAATAGAATCATCTAAAACACCCATTTATCACCACTTTTAGAGGGATGAGTGAAGGTAGTCACCTTGAGAGTTTACGTCATTTCATGAAGTGTAGGGCTGATATATTCAATGATGAGAAGCTGACAAATTTGGGGCCAGATATCCTCCAATATATTCACAAACAAAAATTACAACATTGTCCCTTTGCAGTGTGTTCTATTTAGTAAGATTCAAGCCTAAAGGGTTTTTTTTTTTTGTCTCTTACTGTATGAATCCAGAAAGCTAACATCAGCAATGTGCACCACATACCTATTTAAATCACAGGCATTAAAGTATTAGAGGTAAAGGCTTTATCTAGTTGCTAACCAATACTTCAGAGGGGGTCTTTGCTGCCTACCACTTACATTTTTTCAATATTTTATGAACCCAAGACCTTTCACAAATGGGCAAACTGAGCTAAACACATCCTCACTCACTCTGCCTGCTACTGTAGAACTGAAAGTAATAAGGGAAAGAAGGCAAGAAGGAAGGGAGGGAGGGATAGGGGGACAGAGAGAGGGAGGAAGAATTGATTGATTCTGGTATATATAACACCATAATTTTGGCAAAAAGAATTTCAGGTGATGTCAGCATCATGGCCAAGCGAGTTGTTCCTTTTGTCTCTCTCCTCCAAGTTACAACTAAACAGACATTCATTAACCAACAGGGGATCCCCTACACAACACAATAGGATGCCCGAGAGATCCATGCAGCTATACCTCTGAAGGTGGGTGGACTGGATCCCCAGGAAGCAGTGGAACTAGGTGAGTAGGCCTCTCTCCCTCCCCAGAAGCAGCAATCCAGGTTGTGGATCTTCACACAGAGGGAGCATGACTGCAAGTGGGAGTGGGGGCAGCCTGGCCTGCATACAAACACTTTTGGAGTGATAGCCCACAGGAGGACCTACCTACTGAGGTGGGCCCGCCCATGCAAACACTCCCCACTGAGTGGCAGGGGGCTCAGCCTCTTTGAAGGCACCCCATCCACCAAATGCAACAGCTCAGCCAGACCCATCCATGAGCACAGCAGGCCCACCTGTGTGAGCACAACATGCTGAGTGGCTGTGGTCAGCCCACACAAACACAGACTGGCCTGCCTGGCACAACTATTAGCAGATTGGGCAGAATCAGAAAACATAGCTTCTGCACCCCCCAGCCCCAGTGGTGGCAGGTGGAATATGCCACCCGATACTACCACAGATGTGCCAACAGAGGATCAATTCATCAAACGCCATAAAGAACTTCAGTAACACTGCAGAACAGAAGGAAAATGACAAGTCTTCAGAAATCAATCCTAAAGCTACAGAATACGATACTCTAAATGACAGAGAATTCAAAATAGTGGTCATAAAGAAATTCAATGAGTTACAAGAAAACACAGAAAGACAATTCAATGAACTCAGGAATAAAATTAATGAACAGAAGGAATACTTCACCAAAGAGACTGAAGCCCTTACAAAAAACTATACAGAAATTCTGGATATGAAGAAAACAACTAATGAGATAAAAAATAATGTAGAAGCCAGAAAAAATAGGGTAGACCTTATGGAGGACAGAATTAGTGAATTAGAAGATAGAAATATAGAAATGCTTCAGGTGGAAGAGAAGAGAGAACGAAGATTTTTTTAAAAATGAAGAAATTCTGAGAAATTAATCTGACTCAAATAAGAAGAGTAACAACGATAATAGGTATTCCAGAGGGAGAAGCGAAGGAGAAAGGAGCAGAGCGCTTGTTCAAAGAAAGAATAGCTGAGAACTTCCCAAACCTGGGGAAGGAACTGGGCTTACAAGCACATGAAGCCAATAGAACTCCTAATTACATCAATGCGAAAAGACCTTCTCCCAGGCATATAACATTACAACTGTCAAAAGTCAATGACAAAGAAAATTTCAGACAAAAAGAGAAGGAAACAGAATGCCAGCGCGAGCTTGCATATACATAAATACTGATATTTAGCATTTCGATGCAAGCTACTCCCTAGTGGAGTTACATTAAAAGCAAATGACCTTTGCTGAACACTGCTGTAGACTTTTAGCCAATTGATATAATCAAAATTTCATTTTATTTTATTTCATTTTATTTTAATTTATATGTTACCTCTTTCTAAAATTATTTCAGGGATCAGTTCAATCACGACATGTTTAAGAGCCTGTATTAAATTCAAGGAACACTTTTTACAATCAATTTTCCCTAATTAAAAGGGAGAAAAAAATTGGAGAACAGGGACATGAATAGAGAATTAATTGCCTGCTAGCACACTATTTAGATGACCACTAACAACAAGTTTATCTATTTTAAATTTCTTTTTCTCTTATGAGTGACAGTCCATAGTTTTATATCTCACTTTTTTCTCCATAACTTTACTGCAGACATTTACTCAGATTAATATATATCTTTCTACTTTTCTTTCAATGCCCATTTAATAGTCCACTGTATGACTACAGTGTGCTTTATTTTACCAATCTCCTATTGTTGGGTATTTAGGTTATTTCCACTGGGCCTTTTTCTACAGATGTTTGTAGGGCTGAGTAAAGCCTGGCAGGGAGATTTTCATATTCTCTTTCTGTTCTTTAATTCTGTGGGATACAGCCCTTCTCACAAAGGCTGTTTACCCACCTCCTACAAGAACTTTTCAGTTCATGGCCACAAGCTACACTGTTGTGCAGCATGTTAAAGAAAATGACTTCTGTCTAAATTATTTGATGAGATCATCTTACTCCAGGCACCAACATTAAAAACCCCAAAAAAGCACAAGAATGAGAGGTTTCATTATTACGGAAAGATGTCTACCTTTTTTGTTTAACTATTTGATTTCTTTTTTGAGTAACTTTGATCATTTAAGTGTCAATTTTCCAAATCCTTGACACTTTCAGGCCTCAAAGGTTTACATTTGAACAATCACAATATTCCTAGCAAAGTTCCAACAACAGAAAACTTCCCACTGATATTAATCTTCATAGTCAAGTAGTTTTTAGATCCTAATTATTGTTAAACAACATTGTAAAACTAATTATTGCCAAACAACATTGTAAAACTAAAATGAAATGTTAAAGCTAAATCTGAATACATTTTACCAAATTCCATTTCTTCATACACACACAATAATTTTATATACTTTTAATCAGAATTGTTTCTTGGAGCCCTAGATCACAAAATTTTACATTACCAATTAGTCTTCCTGTATATAAACCCACATAGATTTTTTACAATTGACTAAAAGTGTCTCAGTTGTTGAGTACTTGGGCTGATTTTCACTGTTCACTAATATAAAAAATTCTGCAATGAACATCTTAGCTTTTTTTATTCTTCTAAATGATTTCCTTAGGCTAAATTCCCAGAAGTGTAAATATAGTATCAAAGAATACGGACACTTTTGTGTGTTGCCAAAATGCTTTTCAAAGCAATTACATGCTACCAATAGGATAGGAATCCAGCCGTTTCACCAATGTTGTACCAACAGTGACTATTACACTTTGAAAATGATTTCTAATTTGACAGTCGTCAAATGGAAACTGCCCATGGTTTTTAATCTATGTGTTTCTGTGGGTCACTCTCTCAAGAACTCTAGGGAGCTATGAGCAAAATTCTCCTGGGCATTGTGCATGAAGCGGTAGTCAGAAGAAGCAGGTTCATAAGTAAAATGGGTCACTCCAGAGTAATTTCAGTTCATTGAGACATCTCTCCTCTTCTAAATAAAAGATGATCTAGGGAGTTGATACAAGTTTGTATCTCCTTATATCTGAGACTGTGTCATCATCACAATGATTTAATCCAACTATTTGAAACTGAAGGTCAGTTTTTCTAGAGACTAACAATATTCAACCTAGATTTATTTGATATGAGGGCTATTACAAACCCTGACAGGGAGAAACGTTTATAACGACACAATTTATTTTTATATGAGCATCTTTTATACCATGAGTCATAAAACATTTTACAGTGATACATAAGCTAATGGTCCTTGCAGAATGCTGATTTTTCAATGTTTATTTAACTGGTGATGAAATATTAGTTGTTTCATTTTCTGGCAGGTAACAGCCAACTTTCCAGCAACTATGTTAAAGAAAATAATCCCAAGTGTTTAAAAGAGACGCTAGACCCAGAACATCACGATTTACCCTCTCCCAGCGCCTCACACAGCACCAAGGAGATGCAGCACTGCGGTGAAAGGAAGGAGAGGAAAAGAATTAGGGAAAAAACAACAACCACCCTCACCAACAGGGAAAATCTGTCAACCAAGTGATAGATTTCCCTAGAAGAAGTGAACAACACTCTCCTGTCTTTTCCCAGTAAATGTGCAACTCCTCAGTTGCTCCCGGTGAATGGCTGCTGTGATATTTAAATGATAAAGTAAGACGATCTGAAGTTCACCATATCAAATACAGTAAGGACTCCCCAAGGAACAAGAAAGAAGAATCAATGTCTGTACTTTTGGATGCTTTAGACCTGGGGTATTATTTTCATAAATTAAATTTATAACTGGCTGGCTTGCTTTCTTTTGCTTTTTCATTGAAGTCAAAACATCGTAACTCCCCATTGAGAGGATACTGACAGTTTTCAGATAGACTTCTTGGCTTTCTCTTTTCTTCTCGTCCCAGTCCCTCAGCTTAGTGAGAAACTCTGGGAAATGCTTCCAAGGAAATAAAGCGTAGGTAAGGTTCTTCTAAAACCACATAGAAGTGACTCAGCCTGTCAAAGGTCAAGCCTTTTATTCTAAAGGACACAAGTTCAAAATCTAGAATCAGGAGAAAGTCTCACTAGGTTGTAGGGCAAATGACTCGATATCTAAAATGCAGAAAATTCAAGGTTTGATTGTTATTCACTCAAGGGTTCTTCAAGTCCTTTGCTAACATACAGCTCATTCATTCTTCCTCTTTCTCCTCAAATTCCATGCTCTCTACTCTTTTATGGTTGGAAGGGAGGCAAAAGGGTCCCAATCAGACATTTGTTTTTCCAATTTATAGAATGCTTGATTTTAAAATAATGTTTGAAGCTTTGATAAGATCAGACAATCGCAAATGTGATTTTTGGCAAAGTTGATGTCAAGAACAAAGAGACTTTTGGGAGATGAAATAGTGAAAAGAATGCTTCTCAGTTAGATGGGGCTGAGTTCAAATCTCAGCTTTGAAACTAGCTGTGTAAACCTGGACAAGTCACTTATCCTCTTTAACTCCCAGCTTCTCTGTCTATAAAATGGAATGAAGAGCTACTTCATACAGTAATTCCAATGATTAAATACGATGATAATTTAAGGATTCTAGTATGATGCCTGTCCAGTGCAATGCCTGGCATACAGCAGGCAATGAATAAATGGCCACTTATTCTGCTATTGCTGTTGCCAGGGGTTTAAATTATTACCTCATCCTTTTTCATTCTTCCCTGGGAACAGATGACAACACTCAACTAGAATTCACACAGCAGGGGCTGGTGGCAAATTTGTTAGCAAGGTGGGTGAGTTCTCTTCCTCTTCCTCCCAGGACACTTACCGCAAAGCTTAGTGAACCGAGTAATTAACAATGAAGGCTATGACGGCTTCACGGGTCATGATCAACATCACCCACAATGACAAATATTTATTGAGCTTTTCAAGGATCAGTTGGATAGAGATAAAACATATTTGTAGGAACCAGAGGTTGTGGTTTAAAAAAAGACCTTTCCATATTGATTAATAAGATGGCTTCCTGGAAATATACATAAAATAAATAAGTCTTTTGAAATTGTTTCAACAATGTATGACAGAAAATGAACTAAGGCATGATTCAGAAAAACTGGAAGGTCTTAAGGAAAAAGTTTAGACTTGAAGTGGTGCTCAGTCAAGGTACACAGTGCTGAAGGGGTGATTTAGAAAGGTATGGGCAGGGTGTAGAGAAACCGTGGTGGATAATGCTGTCCCCTAGGCCTGGTAACAGTGTGGGGTGGGAGGAACAGGAGGAAAGGGAGTGGTCGCTGGAACACAGAGGCAGAAACAATGTGTAGAGAGCTCCCGAAAGGAACTGTGCCTTTCAGCAGAGCAATGGAGCCAGACTGGGATGACCTTGCAGTGAGGGAGCTGGGAGAATAAACACTCCAACCTCACTCTCCTCCCTCCCTCTAAACTCCTGCTAGTGCTCCTAAACCTAACCAGAGGCCAGAGAGCAAGGGGCCATTGGCTGCAATCCATGTGGGTCAACCTCCCAGGGTGGAGAACAAGGTGAATGGCATAGAGTGGGCCTGGAAGGGCAAATGTAGGATCTTCAGTCTATTCATAGATCCAGGCAAGATTAAGCCAAGTCCTAAGGTGGGGAAGCTCCTAGACCAAGGACCCTTCAAAGCATCTTGCTTACATCTTGCTTACTTTTGTAACCCTGGTGTCCAACAATTGCCTAGCTCAGAGTAAGCACTCAACAAATATTTGTTTTAGAAAGGGCAGTATTGCTTGGGTATTCACTTTAGTGTTGGATTTTTTAAGAAGAACATTTTCAATTTGCTACTAAACCAATCGAAAGCTTGTCTCTGCAGAGTCCCAGAGAAATATGAAAATAGACAAAGTGACAAAAGTTGGCATGTGAAGTCAAAACTGTCTTATCTCCAATGAGCTGTGCAAGACAGCTCTGCACATGAATGCATTCCACAAAAAGTTTGGCTTCCTCACAGCAAGTTAAAGTTTAAATCCTATATTAATGCTATTGACTGACATAAATGGAGCCCCCACAATTTACCTAAAGCCGTAGTGCTTTTAGGTTAATGTTCGGAGGAGCAAATTTAAAGAAGAGCACAAAACGAAATAATTCTGTGAATTTCAAAGTTAAGCCTCCACTATTAAATTTTTTAAAACTTTCTATGATTTTTCCTATTAAAATTCTCTGAAGTATTTTTAGTTTTGATCAGAAGATGTTAAAAGAATTGCACTGCGATTAAACTTCCTAAACCTTAGCCAAAATTTCTACAAAACTTGACTAAATATAAAACATTAGGAACTGTTCAAGCAGGACAAGAGACATCTGGCCACAAGTCACACATTAGGATGTCATTGAGGTCAGTGTATTTCAAACAGTAAGCAATATACTTCACATAGTAACCTAGCACATACTCAGATATCCACTGGGTCACAATGTAAAATGTTTTTCTTAAGGTAGACAGTGGTCAAACATTTTGAAATATGCTGCCCTAAATGTCAGTGTGGCATTTGCTCTGCTTAAAACATGCCTTAATGTATGATATTTAAACAGTCTATTGATACGTACATATCCTCTATTTATCCATCTAAGACAAATACTATCTTTCTATGTGCCTTGCATGCTGATAAGTTGTATTCTTTTCTAGTCTATTTCTTTTTCAAAAAATGCTGACTGCCACCCACTAAATTAATTTCAAGACCCACTAATGGGAAGAGACCTGCAGTTTTAAAAGGCTTGATTTGGCTTGATTTATATATAAGTGCCAACTGCAGACAATAAGAAAGCCCAAGGGAGCCGAAAAAAGAAACAATGAGGACTGAAGAAACTAAAGAGAAAAACAACAGAGTAATTTATCCAGGGACCTATGGAGATAGCTGGGTCCAATTTATATGAAGAGTTGGGAGAGAGAGCAGGAAACTGCCTATTAATTCACTCACGCTCACACATTTGTGTTTTTCCATTAATTCAACCACTCATTCTACAAACTTTGAGTTCCTGCTCCGTGTTATGTCCTGAAGATAGAGGGATAAAAGACAGAGCACTTACGCTCTCCAGAAGTTCACCATCTGGGAAGATGGAGGCAAGTATGGAGATAGTTGCTATATGGATGACAACAGGTGCTCTAGGTGTACATGGTGCTGAGGAAGCAGGAGGCCGGGCAGCCAGCCTGACTGGGAGAGTCAGGTGCACTGCCCAGAGGAGGCCATGCTAAAGACATGGTGAGTACCTCCAAGAACCGCCCAGTTTGCCTTTTCAGGGCTACAGTCAAGGTGACCTGGGTCTGAATCCTTATTCTGCCTTTGACTACCTGTCTGACCTTGAACAACCTTCTGAGCCTCTCCTTCTTTAAATTGAAATCCATTGAAATCCATTTTCCATCTATAAAATGGAAGAGTAATAACACCCACTTTGTAGGGTTGTGGTAAGGATTGAGCAGGATGATGTACAACCAGGAGTCCAACACATGCTCACTGCTGTTATCACTATCACTGTCAACATCAAGGTCATCTTTCTTTCCCCCTGAAAGCTGGTGGCAAGAGGTCCCTTGAAAAATGGTGAAAAATAAGATTAGAATGATTAGGCTTTCTGAGGCTGGGTCTCCCTGAACTTGTAACAAGCACGACAGATGTCCACACGGAGACAGAGACCAGGGCCTGAGGTCTTCAGAGAAGAAGGAAGTGGAACAAAGACTCCAGCAGGAAGCACTGTGGCTCCAGAGTGTCTCTTCCTGAAATTTTAATACTGTTATCTGAAGTGTTTAATTGTGTCATTTTAAATATTTTGATGCTTTTGAGTCTTAAGGGCACAGGGTATAATTACTTAGAGATGAAATATAAAATAA
Organism: Equus przewalskii; assembly: GCF_037783145.1. NCBI lineage: Eukaryota > Metazoa > Chordata > Mammalia > Perissodactyla > Equidae > Equus > Equus przewalskii. The sequence goes on from NC_091854.1 coordinate 21,372,543, forward strand.
GGAGTGAAGAGCTATCAAACTCCAAAGTCTGCCATGGGCAACCACCAGGGGAGAAACTACTTAAATATAAAACACAGCTTATTAAAGTTGGACTGAGATTCAAATGATAACTGATCGCTGATTACTATGTGTTTTGCATAGCTAGAGGATTCTATGGAAGGCACGAACTACCAGCAAGTACGGAGTATCATAAAGAACAATTGTATAGGTGAGAAGAAAATAGCAGAGCCACATTAGATAGCACAATGACCAATCTTGACTGCCAAGGTTCACTTTCCACTTCCAGCGTTCCCAAGTTGGATCTTTTTGCACTATGAACTTACTTCAATAAATAAGACATTCAAACAAAATGATTACAAACATTATTCCTACTTGCCTGACTCAAAGCCCACAGAAGCCTAACCTGACCCCCGTAAAATCTGCTAGAATTCCTTCTCTTACCCATTCATCCAAAATGCTTAAACAAAATCAGAAATTCTGTTTCCCACCTAGTCATTGGATCTGAAACTGAATTCATCCACATTATCAGGCTAAATGTTTCCATTGAGAATGATTTCAGTGATGTGAAGAAGAAAATAAATGCTCTTTAAAAGACTCTATCTCTATTCATTAAATGAAATAAAGATAATAGGATGCTGGTTTGGGTTATAATCTTGCTACTTCTTAGAGCAATTGCTAATGCAAATGAAGAATGATGACGTCGGGCCCATTTAGCAATTGTCTTTGAGGGCAATGCCAACTCCTGGAAGCCCAGAGATGAAACTTCAGATGCAATAGTGAGACTTGGTTCTGCAGTGTCTCCTTCATTTGCTAGAATCAAAGGTTGCCTTGTTTCTTGATAGAGGGAGCCAGAGGACCAATGAGCAAAGGGAAAGAAATGAGAAAGAGACTTCTCAGTGAATAGTGGGCAAAGAACTTAGCAAAATTTATCCTTGAGACTTTTCCAAGTCATGCGATTTCTAACAAAATGACCTACCAGAAGTTTCCTTTTTGTCTCAAGTAGTTTGCTTAAAACATCATGGCACAAAGACAAACAACCCAATTAAGAAATGGGCAAAATATTTGACATGTCGTCAAAGAAGATATACAAATGGCCGAAAAGTACATGAAAAGATATTCAATCTCATTAGTCATTATGGAAATGCAAACCAAAACCATAGTGAGATGCCACCTCACATAGATGAGGATGGCTATTAAAGAGAAAAAAGAAAAATAACAACTGTTAGCAAGGATATAGAGAAACTGGAACCCTCATACACTGCTAGTAGAAATGTAAAATGATGCAGTCACTGTAGAAAACAGTTTGGAAATTATTCAGTAAGTTAAATACAGAATCATCATATGACCCAGCAATTCCACTTACAGGTATATACTCAAAAGAACTGAGAGCTGGTGTTCAGACAAAGACTCGCACAAGAATGTTCATAGCAGCACTATTCACGATAGCCAAAAGGTGGAAACAACTCAAATGTCCATCGACGGATGAATGGATAAACAAAACGTGGTATATCTACACAATGGAACGTTATTCAGCCTTAAAAGGAATGAAGTAATGAAACATGCTAAAATATGGATAAACCTTGAACACATACATGCTAAGTGAAAGAAGACAGACACAAAAGGCCACATATTGTATGATTCTTCTTATATGAAATATCCAGAGTAAAGCAAATTCATAAAGACAGAAAGACGATTAGCGAGTGATTGCCAGGGGCTGGGGAAGGGCGAAGAGGGAGCAACAGCTTACCAGGTATGGCTTTCCCTTTTGGGTGATGAAAATGGTCTGAAAGAAGATAGTAGTGATAACTGGACATTGTATTGGATACTTACTTAGGATGGCTAGGAGTAAGGAACTGAAGGAGATTAAAGAAGGGAGAAAATTATGGGAACAATCCCATGGCACTGCCAATATTAAAACACCTTATAGAAGTAGCCAGTTTTTCTATTTTAAAATAATCAATATGGACTACTATTTCTTGTAGTGGATGCTCAGAAAATAAAATGGACTTTGTATTCAACAAAGTTCACATTTTGTTGTCTGTATTTTTTTAAATGAGCATAGCCTACAATTTCTTCTCCCAATGTCGCCACTTTTCTCCCCTGCAACATGGAAACACTGCTCATTTTCTTCGCCACTCCCCTGGCAATTTTAATTGTTTTGTATAGCAACAGGGAGCAAGCATATTTACATACTCGTAATAAGCTACTCCCCCCAGCAGCCCAATCAAGTCTGTTCTATCCCCATATTTCTCCATTAGACAGTGATGCCTTATTATGTAAGGACACAATTTTAATTTGTCAGTCCATCTTGAATCTAAGGTTAAAAACAAGGAGATGAAAGGAACCAAATTTCTCAAAACTGATGGCTTAGAGGTTGTTTCTGTACAGCCTAAACAGAGGTTTGTGCACACTCAGGGATATTACAGATATGCTAGGAGGTATATAAATCCCAGAAATAATACAGTACATCTTCCTGAATTGTCAGTTCACTCTGTGATAAGGGATCTAAGAACATTACTTTTATATTAAAACAGATACATTATGGAGCAAGATGCAAGATGCGCATGTATTTTCAAGATTATACAAGACTTAAAAGAAATTTCTCACCAGCTTCCAGACTCAGAAGGGGCAAGTTCATTCTCTTCTGCCTCTAGGAATCTGTAAAAGCACTTTGTGAACTGCAGGAGACCATAGAAAATCTGCAGCAATGTCGCACTGGGCATGCTGGCGGAAAAGTGTGAGGGTCCCATTTGACGCCACACAGAGAAGTCACAATTTTGTTGCAGAATTGTATTGTTCTTTAAAGTTAGTTCACAGGGGGTTTTTACAAATATAATTCATTCAATCCTCATGATGCCCCTGTGAGGTTGGCATTTTATACAGAAGTGTAAGGAAGTTCTGAATATTTAAGCAGTTTTCATGTGTAGGGATAGTAACAGTCTGTCTAAGAACCCAAGCTACCCTAAAAGGCAAAGCAAAATGCTGGGCTCAAAGAGGGATGGGGTACTGGTTCACAGTCAGTGTTAGAGAACCGTCATGCAACCATGTTCCTCCCCAGAGAGGAGGCCGAGAGTTCTCTTCTGGAGTAATTGAAATAAAGAGAGCAGTGGGCACAATGAAAAGTGGGGCTGAAACCCCCAAATCTGAATGGTGAGATCCTCAGTCTCCTAGCAACCAAGGTTATGTCCCCAGGTGATTGGGGTGTTTCTTGGAGAAATCAAGTGTCTCCTTAGAGTAACACTTACATACACTAGAGTACGAATCCTCCAAAAAAGCTGGCTCAGCAAAACCAAGCTACAGTGAACACAAAACCTCCATTCAACACACACTTTATGTCAGCCTTTATTCTTTGCTTTATTCTTAAATATAAATCAGCAGCAGAAGATTGCCATAAATTGAGGAAAGTTTCCAAAATGTACGTAAAAAATCAAAACAAACAGAAAAAAATGGTAAAAAGTAAGATGCATACATGATATGTGCAGGAAACAGAAGCAAATATAATGACATGATGTAAATAAGAAAAGATACAGCATCCATAAAATAAGAATGGTTGTTATGATAATAACAATGGGTTAATGATATAACAGGAATGTTATATAAATAAGAACAATGGGTAAAGACACAATCTGAAAATGCAATAGAACTCTTCAAAATGAAAAATTTAATAGCTGAATATTAAAAACCTAATAATTGGAACACACATTTAAGGAAATCTCCAGAAAGCAAAATAAAATAATAAAGCGATGAAAGTTGGAAAGAAAATAAACCAACAGAACAAATTTATAACTAATATAAAATTAGCAGAACTTCCAGAAAGAGAACTGAAAAAAATATATAGGAGGAAATATCAAAGAAATAATTCAAGAGAATATCCCAGAGCGTAAGAACAAATTGGAGTCTCCATACTCAAACTACTCTCTGAAGCCTAGCACAATTCACCCAAAAAAATTCACTTAAGCATAGCACATTGAAATATCATAACTCCAGTGATGAAGAAAAATTCTTAAAGTTTCTAATGAGAAAAATCAAGTCAGGCGCAAAGGAGCAAAAATCAAAGTAGTATCAGACCTCCCAACTAGAAAATAATGGAAAAATTCCTAGGGAAAGGATTTCCCAGCTAGATTCTATGTTTAACCAAACTATCAGTCCAGTATGTAGGGGCCGGCCCCATGGCTGAGTGGTTAAGTTTGTGTACTCTGCTTCGGCAGCTGGGAGTTTGGCAGTTTGGATCTTGGGTCCAGACCTACACACCGCTCATCAGGCAATGCTGTGGCAGCATCCCACGTAGAAGAACTAGAATGACCTGCAATTAGGATATACAACTATGTGCTGGGGTTTTTGGGAGAACAAAAACAAAGAGGAAGATTAGCAACAGATGTTAGCTCAGGGCCAATCTTCCTCACACACAAAAAAGGGGGTCTATGACCTGTCCTTAAAAAAATATCCAGTATGAGGGTAGAATAAAGACTCTTTTAGACAAAAATGCAAAAATTTATCTCTCTTATCCACTCTTTCTTAGGAAGCTTCTAGAAGATGTAATCCAGCAAAATGAGGGTATTAACTAAGAAGAGAAAGACAAGGATCCAGGAACCAAAAGTCCAACACAGATGTGATGCAGGGATCCTGTAATGACAGCTACACAAGAGGCCTAGAGGACAACCTGTCCGTGTGGCAATATATCTGAATATCAGGAGGAAAAAATTGACGTGCACATGGCAGTGTCGATGGACTGTTTAAAAAATTGTGCAAGTAAGAATACAAGGCAACTAATATCACTCAAAAAAAGTTTTTCAAGAAAAGAAACATAACCATAGCATATTTCTTGGCTTTGTAATGAATAATATTTATACAATTTTAAACGCTGAACTTTTGCATCGACTAAAATTATAAAGCTATACTGGAAGAATGGATAAAGATCATGTGTAGGGACATGAGAGAGGTAATTCTCAACTGCCATCACAGGAATTTCACAGAAAATGTCTAAAATTGAGACATCAGAGAAGTAGATGCATGTTGTTTAGAAACACGGATATATAAATAGCATCATCTAAAGAGGTGAGAAGTGATTGCCACTAGAGGTAAGAATGGGGGGGTGTGGGCTGGATAGGTCACTATTTTTAAACAGATTTTTAAGTACATGCATTCATTATTTTCATTAAAAAATTAATTTAAAAAAGAGCCCCATGTTGTCCAATAATAGAGAATTAAAGTAATTTTGGTATAACCAATACAATAAGATGCCACACAGTCATCAAACCCCAGATCACAAAATATCTGTATCCAAAAGAAAGAATGTTCTCGATGTATTCTTGGGGGGAAAATAAAAGCAGGTTACAACAGTGTTTATTGGATGATTTCATTTTTGTAACCACACAAACACACATACCCCACATGGTGTTTGTATATACTGTGTATACAAAAAAAAAGTGGTCCCTACGCTCAAACAACTTCCAGTCCAGTATGGAGGCACGTATAAGCTGATAGGCTTGATCTGATGTGTTTGTCAATAAGATGAGGGCTTCTCAAACGTGAGCATGCATCAGGATTACCCACATGGCTTGTGAACAAAGATTGCAGGGCCTCAGGCCAGAGGTTCTGATCGACAGGTCTGGGGCGAGGTCCAAGAATATACATTTCTAACATGTTCCCAGGAGATGCTCATGCTGCTGGTCTGGATGACACTTAACACCACCGAGATTATTTTATGCAGGGTTCTCTGACATGCTTGGCCCAGCACAGGCATTAGAGAAGGCTTCTTGGAGGAGATGCTCCCAAGCCACATCCTGAATGGTTCTCAGTAGTCTCTGAAGTTCTCACCAAGGTGGAAAACCATTTCAACTGCTGACAAGGCTTAATGGAAATTTTGGATTTACCAGTGATAAGGTTGCACATACTAACTACAAACATCGCTTTTCCTTGCTTTGGACTAGAATGCTCTAGTCAGTACTGGTGATTTCAGACAAATCAGCGGTTCTGCTTGGCATTTTTATATGCCTTTGATTGACAAAATGGAGAAATAAAAAAATCATTGCTTAAGAATTGTAGTTTGATGGCAAATCTTCTGAGCTAGGGATGACTGGTCGGGGGAGAGGGACACAAGTAAGCTTGGGGTCCTTGATAACGAGAGGAAGGGAGTCCTGATTCAGGCTAACAAGCAGAGGACTGGCCAACTGGTTGAGAGAGAGGCAGGACCACTCTCTGTGTGACTCTGCCCACCGCTAGATACTGTCCCCTGTTCATTTCTTCAGAGCAGAGGGAGCAGTGGAAGTGGAGAAGGATGAACATTAGTGACTGTCTATCAGAGCTCAGACCCCATCTTATGCACTTGCTAGTCCCTGCAAGGGTAAGGACATCCCCAGGTGTTTAGGACGGTAAGGACTCATCAGGAAAACTAATCTCTGCTCACACATTGGCCAGCTAGTTTCTCCTCATTATTTTTTTCACATTTTATTTTTTTTTTCCTAAGGACAAAAATAAAGGAGACATATGATATAAAATTGAGCCAGTATAAAAGACCTCACACAGAATGTCATTTACTGAGCACTGACTGGGTTGAAGTCACTATGGTGAGCATTACCAAGGATAGAGAGATGACCCAGTTGTCTTCAGGTAACGTGAGCACTACCCTTGAACAAGCAGGTCATTAGTGGGAATACCCACCACCTATACTCAAAGTGAGGAAGTAGACGCTGAACAATGAAATATCATTGATTTAGGGACTCACAACCTGGGTTCTCATGGCCACTCTGTCACTCACTAGCTGTGTGACCTTGGGCAAGCCTCCTTTTCCTTATTTGTAATCAGGAGACCAAAGGATCCCCTCTCCTTACTTCATAGGGTGGATGTAGAAATCCAAGGACATCAAAATCAAGAAAATAGTTTGGAAAATAAAGGTCCTATACAAACGTATGGTAACAGTATTGCCATTTTTATCTGCCAGGGATTTTCAAAATTATCATTTTCCAGGTTAGAGCATACGGGGCTCTTCAGGAGCTGGTTCCTGAAGACTTCTCCAGTTTCACGACAGTGTTTCATGAACTTGCCTGTTGTTAACTGGACTGTGTGCCCAGCACGATGCATGGCCCAGAACTGGTACTGAGTAAAAAATCTTAAATAAATGGGTGAACAAATGTTGCAGAAGCTGTCTGGGAGGATTGGGGGACACATTTAGAGCATACAGGGAGTTTTCTTTCCTCCAGTCTCAGAAAAATGGATAAATTGAGAAAAAATCTTCTAATATCCCTTTATCTAACTCAAAGGGTCTTTAATCTGATCCGTATTTAGAGAGATGAATGCTAAGATGGGCTGCCATGCTAGTAGCTGTCAGCTGACTCACTGGGAAAGGAAAATCTCTGGGTGTGGATACAATGAAGTCTGTAGGTGGCCAAGTCTATCATAAAGTAAAAGTCAACTCTCCTTCTCTAGACAGGTGCCAACTTCTTTGTTCCAATTCTGTAAGAAGTAGGAAGTCAATTCCAATTACCCAAAATACTGGTCTGAACTACTCTAGTGAAAATATGTGTTGAGAAATAATTAGGAATGCTATTTTACATACTTCTGCAGTTGTTAAGATGCCAAATTACACCCATTATGGAGCCTCCTAGAGAGCAAGAGTAAATAGTACTTACCTAAAATCTAACTCTCTTGTCATCTTTCCTGGGTGGGAGCCTGACCTCTTTGCAATCCATAAGGCAAGATCAGAAGTCTATTTTCCCTCATAATATCTTCATTTTCAAATCATTTTGTTTCAAAATTCATAAGATAATTTTTGTAGCGCATCAGGCTATGCTTTAAAAATTTGACAAGGCCAAGAAAGCTGAACCACAGTCCCCCTCACACTTGAGACCAAGCTGTTGAAAATAGAAAGTAAGACCCTTTTTGGTGTAGGCATTCTTGGTGGAGGTCAGGTAGGGAAGGGGAAAGATGCCTAGGAATTACTGAGGGGAATGAGTTCCCTGCCCTGGTCAGAATTTCTAAGAAGTCCTGCCTTGTAGTCTGCAACAGAATCTTGCAGACAAGAGGCAGAGCCCTCCGAGTTCTGAGCTGGTGAACTGATAGAGTCGTCATTCTTTAAGGCCATGCTGTATCACACTGCCTTAGCCTGTCCTGGGAGTTGTTTGAATTAACAATGACAGGTCTGCCTTTGGCTTTGGTTTGGCCAAGACACTTGGATCTTATAATTAAAAAGTATAGCAGTAAATGTGCTGGAATAAAACCAAATTGGTGCTTTCAAGACTTCAGAAATGGAGATTTCAAAAAAGAGAAATCTTGAGTAATCGTAATTGTGAGACTATAGATGTCAGAGGAAGTTACAGAAAGCCAGTAATTTCCAGAGAAAAAAGAAAAGATCTTAAACACAGTAGGAGGCCATTTTGATCTTCCTCATCAGTCCCATGTGTGAAAAAATTAGAGTTGAATTCCTTAGGAGTCTGGTAAAAGAGGAATAGCCAAGTTGTTTCTACTCAAATTTTTGAGACTCAAATTTTTGAGACTCAAATCCTATTAAAGAAATACATATTTGGATGGGCAGTCACATTCTGTTGGTGAAAGTCAAACGAGAGGCCCTGAAAGGAGCATTGTCAAGATACCCGCTAAGTCAGGCCCCCTGCTGGGTGGTATGAGAAAAATGCCAGGGCCAGGCAGAGCACAGGTCAGGGAGTTCTCATCAGGTAACAGATCTCTTACAGGGAACAGATGGAAAAACCAGTGTGTTCTTGGTTGACTGAGCAAAAAGAAGAACCTAATACCTTTTCCCCTAGTCCATACCATGGCTCACTAAAGCCTGAGCTGAGTTATATCACAAAATGGACAGATTGCCTCTTGAACATGTATGGAGTAAAACCAATCTCATCAACCCCGAACTATGTCATGCTAATGAAAGCAAACGGTGATGTGGATATTCCAAAAGAGAGCAAAGTCAGAAAATCACTTATTTTTGATTATTGAGTATAGTGTTTTACGGGGGAGGTATACTTGATAGTTTGCCTTGTGTTTTGCTTGTGGAAATGTGAAAATTGGTGTGTAGCTTCTAAGTACACATCAACTGGTAGAGGAGACAATTGGGGTAGGAGGAATGAATCGGCTTGGAATGGAGTATTTCTATAGATAAATTCCAGGTGGCCAGATTTAGAGCTAACCAATCATTAGACCATAAAGGGGAATCGGCATCAACTCATTATGGAAGGGAAACTACAACTGAGATTACTTCACCTCTCCCACAACGCACAATTAAAGGTCCTAGTCTGACTCTGAGGTTCTTCCTACTCAGTCACACGACTTGTACCATGCACCTGCATATGAGTACTGCAGCAGCAAAAAGGGGGTGACAGAAGGCTCTAATGAATTCATAAGTGAGACACCATCAAAGGATTGTTTAGAGAAATGAAAACACTTTGGAGATTGAGATGGCCATCAAGGGAAGCTTACCCTTCCAACATGTGCCCTCAGTGACCTTGGCCAAAAAAAGAACCATATTTGATGAAGAATAATGGCATTTGTCTCAATGCAAAATTTTTTAGCTTTTCACATCGTTTTTCTTGCTAATATTTTTTGGGTGCTCTCAGCACAGGACGGCTAAGTGTGTGGGCTCTGGAATCAAATCTGGGTTCGAATCCTGCCTCGAGCACATTTTCCCCCGTATAGTTCCTTCTCCTGCTAGCTCAGACAAGTAACATAATCTTTCTGAAGCTAACTTTCTTACTTGCAAAATAAAGACAATAATTGTACCTGCCTCATAGGGTTATTGAGATCAAATGAGATAATGTGTGTAATACATGGCTCAGGGCCTGGCATGCAGTAAGGATTCAACAGATGACATTTAGTATCATTAAAACAATAATTACAGATACACATATCTTTGTTCAATCTTTTGGGTTGAGCAAATCCACATTCTCTCATATTCTTTAAGGTTTGGCGTCCACGTTTCTTCTACTCAGTAGCTCCTGAAAAAAAGTACATCTTTTACCTTATTTTCTCTATCTAGTTACTGCCAGACAGGGACTCTCATGATAAAAAACAAGTTTAAAATTTCCATTTACTTTAAATAGTGAGTCATAAAATTAATCAATCATAGTATATGAGGCTATAATGTTCCTTGGTGGTTTGAAGGTAAAAATCTAAAACAGAATTTGATGAAGAACAGTAAGATTTTATCAAATACAACTCTATTTTCTAGAAGAGGAAAAAGATACACCTGTAGTGGGTATATTGGCCTTGGTATAGCCTCTGCTTTCATTTCCTGGTCCTGTTGCCTCCCCATGGGCAACAAGTCCCCGTCCTGACCCCATCATCTCAAACTTGAGATGTTGTAGTAACCAGTTACTAACTTTATCGGGCTCTTTGGCTACACCCCTTTTATAAAATATGAGGTTTTTTTGCCACAAAACTCACTTTTTGAAACTATAACTATCAGCGTGAGAAATTCTTCATCTGGCCTACAATGCTCTTTCTGATCTGGTGTTAACTGTGCTTCCAGGACATGTCCTCAATATTTTCCATTAAAAGAAAGTTCTACCAACACTTAACTCGTCCAGCACACTTCATAGCTTCATGCCTCTGTGTTTGTACTCAGACTGTCACATCTACCTGGGAAGTCCTTTCTCATCTTTCCTTCTAAAAAGTCCAGAATATCCTTTGTGAAACCAATCACATTTATATTCTACTGAGCACATTCTAGGTGTCAGGGATTGTTCTAAACATACAATATACAAACTAATTCGCTCTCCACTAAATCCTATGAGGTGGTATATTATCATTTCTATTTACAGAAGAGAAAATTGATGCACATAGAGATGAAGTAAAGGGTCCAAGGTCGCACTGCTGGTAAGTAGAAGCTACTTCTGATCAGTCAGAAGGAATTTTGTCCTCTTTTCTAGTATAGAGTCTTGTTTGTACCAGCATTTCAGTGCTTGTCACAGTCTGACGTGTTTTAGGCTCCTTTTCTCATTTACCTTTGGTTTCTCAGTGTCCAGCATGGTACTTTACGTTTCATTGGCACTTAACTAATGGTTACTAACTGCCTGAATCCAAATAAGAAAAAGGCAGCTCCGCTCTCGACAGATTTCCCTATCATTGTGTATGCTATTCAGTTGCAAAAATGGGTTAGTGGCAACTGAATAGAAATGAAAGTGGGTAGATGAGAGGACATAAAGAGCTTCAGAAATGGTGTACTTTTGTAAAAATACAGGCTTCAACCTACAGCAATAACCAAAAGCCTTCCACTCTTCTAATTCCTGAAGAGTTACTGAAGCGTCTGAGGAGAAATTGAAAACATAAAACAGAGCTTTCAAAGCCCCAAATCTTTTTAAACCAACTTTATTTTTCTTTCCTACAGTTAGGTTTTATTTTAAGTTATTCATATTAGGAAGAGTTAAGAGTTCCTTGAAGCATCTTAGTGTGGTTTTGAGAGTAACTCTTTTGCTACAACTCTTTACTGCACCATTTCTCCAGGACTCACTTCTCCCCTTGGCTGTCACAGGAAAACCAATGATCTGTGACGTTTCATACCCTCACCTGGACATCCTTATCTTGACCAACAGTTTAGGCAAGGAGTTACTATGGAAGAATTACTATGTTGCTTTGGAAAACCTTCAGACATTTCCAAAGACAACAATTCAGTATCCACTTCGGCCTTCAAGAACGGCATGTGGCAATGAGCAATTGGGTCCTCATTTCAAAGAAGAAAAAGTAAACTGTGGGACATTTAGCTCATCATACCATCGCTTTTCCGATTACCCAGTTAACATTTATTGAGCACAGTGTTGCAGATACATAAAGAATAAAACTGCCTCTTGCTCTCAAGAAAGCATACATTCTAGCAAATCAGGAGACATTTACTTAAATAGCAATGCCAGTCTATAATCTGGCTGGTACTCGAGTAACATGAGAGCCCAGAGGAAAGGAGGAACCACTCTGCCTACACTTGGGCATAGCAGGGAGAGTTGTGGAGGAGGTACCATTTCTGAGCTTCAAGGAAGCCCCAGATGTGGCCCGGTGGAGAGGTATGGAGAGGCAAGGTGGGAACCAGAATTATGGGTGGAATAAAAAGCATTCATGAGCATAAAGGCAAGAAGAGAAGCTTAAAATATTGTTTTGTTGGAGCATGGAGTGCTTAATGATGTAAAAGGAGGCAAGAGAGAGGAAGAGAGAAAATGGTAACAAGATTCTGTCCAACTTCATATAAGGAAGGCAGAGGCCATAGTTGCAAATCTCATACAAGAATGTTAAGAAGGAGCAAGGTAGTGGTTATAGGAATTAAATGCAATTAAATAATTTATTAGAAAGTTAGAATATGTTGTTTGATAGCATCTCATATCAGATGTTAGGATTATTTAAGGAAAATTGTAACGCCTTCCTAAATGGACCACAAGTCATCAGTATTTGGATAATTAGTATCAAGGTTTGGTTCAAAAATTTGGAAGATAAGTTATCTTAGACAAAGATAAGTTTAAATTAAGTCTTTGTCATACTTAGAATAGTCAGGTTTTTATATTTTGACATTTATTTTTTAAATAAAAGTTTATTGAGAACCTAATACTAACCAAGTAAATTCTTAGAATTGATTTTAAGAAATTGAGAGAATACAAAAAAGAAAAAAGTTCCAAGAGAAACAAAATAATCAATCTTGTTATTAATGTAAAATTATATGTATTTTTTATGTAATAAGTAATTCAGCAAGTTAAAACAAAAAGACTTCACTGGACACTAAGAGTAAATCAATGATATATTTCCCAGAGAACAGATTCAACTTGGAAAGCAGGAAACACATCTGATTGTGAGGACAATCAGACGAGAGAGAACATTACTGAACAGGGTTGCTGAGAGGCAGTGATATGACACCTGACAGAGCCACTCCGCTGGAGAATCCTGTGCTTCAGAGGAAGGGCTGTGAACCAGCCTCTCGAGAGACCTGAGGGGGCTGGAGCTGAGAAGCCAACCTCCCAGGATATGGTCCTCTCTTCTTTAGAAGGAGCTTTGCTTTCTCATTTGGTCTTAATTTTATAAAATATGTTTCCTCTGAGGATGTGAAGACTTAAGGAAAAAGTTAAACACAGAAATCAAGAGGAAGCTTTTGCTCATTTTGTGGAATTGCACTTTCTATTGGTGTGGGTGCACAGGGTCACACAGGATTATGAGTAAAAACGAGTTTTAAGAACCCTGTGTTGACAATAGTAAGAGTAGGTTGCCCAAGTGCAGAGTGAAGCCCACGCATGCTGAAACTCTCGTCAGAGCCAGAGTTCACTTCCCATCATGCCGCCTGAACTGGGGACTGGAGATAAAATTCCGAGAATATGCAATGGTTCCATCTCTAAAAATGGTGATGCCATAATCAATAGTTGTTGCTGTTTTTAAGATGGGGAAAATTTTTTAAATTAAAAAAATGCTCAAAAATGTTAAATATCATCTTAGACAAAAATAAATTTGGATTGTATATAATGTCTTTATGTGTCAGTTCCCCTATGTGTATGTGTGGAGGGGAATAATATTTTTCCTCATGAAGTTATTCTAAGGATTCAATGAAATAATGTAAGAAAGACAGTAGTCACAGTACAAAGCCAAGGATTCATTAAATGATTTTTTTTAAAAAAAGTCCCCTCACATTTATATACCCACTGTGGTTTTGATTAAGGGTTTATGTCCAATATTTAATGTATTAAATCATGGCTGATGCACCACAAACAGGTAAAACAGAAATGTGGACCCTGATTTCTTAATGTTACATAGTCCCTGTTAAATGAAAACTTGTGACTCAGGATACCTCAATATAACACTAGTTAATTCGTTCTAAAAGAAAGCAACATCCCTTTAGCTCACAAGCTGTAGCCTCAGCGACCAGCAGTTTCCCAAATGTGATATTCTGGTGGGCTTCCAGGTCCTTCAGGAATTACTGTCATGCTCAATCAACTGTCCTTTAATCGAGCTTAGCACTCAGTCTTATTTGATTATTAGCAGTCTGAGCTTAAGTGAGTTTAGAAAATTGTGTATTGACACAGAGAAAATTTGTCCTTTTTGCAGGCAAATGCTTTAATGCAAAAGGGATTGGATTACAAATTTCATTTGAAGGAGTTTTAAAAATGAAGAATGTGATTTAGGTTTTTGACTCCATATTGAGGAATTTTAGAAAAGGGCAAAGCACTGTGCAATAGGTCTGCTGCCAATTGGTATTCTCTATGATTCACAGATATTTAATCATCAATGGAAAATAATCTACCAACACAACTCTGAACACATGAAAACGAATATTATTTTGAAGTTAGACTGAAATACTGACCTGAATCCTACAGGAACTACTTTCTGAGAAAGGAAAAAACATTAATTTTAGGGTATTTATAGTTAAGTCTTTTTAGCCTTGGCTAAATAACATTATTCAAGGAGAGTATTTCCGGGGCCTCAGGATAAAGCACTTCCCATTTTTAGATTTATTCAATTATTTACCTAGCACTCAGGACAATCTTTACCTGTGATCTATCACTCAAACATGAGAACGTCAAACCTCTAAAATTTCCTTTAACTTTTGCTCTAGCAACTGAATAAGAACGTTCCTTACTTCTGAAAGAGGAAACATCAGATTTTCCTCACCATGTGACACATGCACGTGTTTCATAAATTTGTCTTCCATAATATGTATATATTTATTTAATCACTTGTTTTCTCCATATGCAAGTTAATAATAACAGTTATAATACCCTTCATTCTATATATATTCTCAAAATGCTTTCAGATTCATAATCTTACTTGATATTATCAATCAACTTTTTGATATATATTTTTTAATGTCCCTAACCTATATACTTTTTAAATATTGAATACACGAATTATCTCAACTTTATAGATAAAGAAAAGGAGATATTGAGAAACTAAGTGACTAAGAGTACTAAATATCAATTACCAAAATATAAAATGGCAATAAAAAGTCATCTTTCAGTGACAGCTCATATGATGCAGTTGTACATGTATACCAGCCAGTTACAGTGAATTTAATACAAAGACAATTTTGTTCACGTGACAATAAAAAAATGGTTTAACAAAACATTAGCTTCTCTTTCTACTGTATCCTGTAAATAGCTACCTCTTCTAAAATACTTTTTTATAATCTTGCTTTGCATTTATTTGTTAACATGTCTGCATCCCTTACTAGAAAAAGCACTTTCTACGTTACTCATTGTTGCAAGTTTTTTAGCACGTAGTAGATGTTCAATAAATGTTTCTTGCCAAAATAAATGAAATGCTGATTTGTCATATGATGTGAGTTGATTCCTTAGGATAGAAGCTTGCATGTGGTTAACAGCCTGATAGACACAAGTGCTTCAAACATGACAGTTTCTAGTCATGAGATACCGTGCCTATGTTCACATGCATACAATGAATGGCAATAATGTTCTGAACATGCAAAAATGGGCTGCTCTCTGGCCAACATTTATTACCTCTGTCTCTGATCCCTGCCACCTTAGTTTCTGGGTACCCCGCCATGGTTTGCTTTTTGAGGTTGTTATCTGTGAGGAGTGAGCAAGTAGCAACACTTGTCACGTGATTTAAATAAGCATGCAGTAATCAATAAAAGCAATCAATAAGAATGGTAAAATAAATGAATGAATATATAGATAAAATTTAAAAATTTTAAAAACCTCTGTAATCGCCAGGTGATGTTATCACAATGAATAAGCCTCATCACGTCTCACCCCTAGCTGCTGTCATGAGCAGCTTGCAAAAATAATTGTCACATTGGTCTAAGGGCGCTGGATTTCATAAGGCAGCCAGTGTTCTTTCTCTGCATTTCGTCTGTTTAGGAACAACTGGCAGCAAGAGCCTGCCCTTGGGATTCAAAAGAAGTGACCCACGATTTGCAGTTCTGTAGGTGCCTGCTAACCA
Organism: Equus przewalskii; assembly: GCF_037783145.1. Taxonomy (NCBI): domain Eukaryota; kingdom Metazoa; phylum Chordata; class Mammalia; order Perissodactyla; family Equidae; genus Equus; species Equus przewalskii. The sequence goes on from NC_091854.1 coordinate 21,388,410, forward strand.
TCAGATCACTTCCACAATCCCCATGGACTGCTGTCCATCTCCAGTTCAGCCAGCCATTGTAGTCACACTTGGTGGTGCAGACAGACAAGGAAAAGGAGGTTTGATGGAGAGTCAGAAGCAAGACCCCAAGCCAGGCACTCATTAAGATAGTCAAGCTTCCCAAATGGAAATAGTTTCATTGCTTGTTCTTTCTAACTATAAATATTTGTACATAGGTACCATGAAACAACTTCAGAAAATATAGAATACTATAACAAAGAAAGTAGAAGTCATGCATAATTCCACCACCCACGCTGTTAACTATTCTTCTGGACCTTAAGCCGTATTGCATACCCACATTACAAAATGCTACAGTTAGGGAAACCTGGAATAAGAGGGAGGATAAAATCTCTTTCCTTTTCTCTAGTAGAGTTAAAAAAAAAATAAGAAAAAATGAAAGCAAAACAAGAACAAAACCTAAGAAGGACACTCATTACTGGAAATCTAGAAGATACATAGGATAGAGAAAGCTTTCAAACGAAGGAAGAAAGGAAGTAATCAAATCAGTCTGTCTCAAAAAACCATGGCACCGAAAAGCATAAGGAGCATAGGTGGGAGCTCTGAGGAAGAACAAAGAGATACAGAGGGAACAGAGTGGGCAGGTACCAGGAAGAGAGAGGAGAGCAAATGGGGAGCACAACAGGCAGAGATAGCAGGGATGGCAAAAGGGTGTCACCACAAGGAGAAAAGCAAGATAAGGATGAAGATGCACCGCCACCAATATTTCACTCTCGGAGACCACCTGTGTAAGCTGGTGAACTGCTCGATTTCTTTGCTTTATTCTTGTTAAATAATAAAAAAATTTTAGATGATACAGATGAAAGAAAAAGACTTGCAGTTATATTCAATACCCCTAACTCAAAAAAGGTAAATCACTAAGCATTATAGAAGAGAAAAAAATCAATGAAGGCAACTTAGCTACATATTTCAGCCAGAAGTTTTTCAGTGTATAAAATATGGCATTTTAAAAGGAAGTCAGCTTCTTAGCCTATTCCCATGTCCTATTTCATGGGCAGCTTTTTCCACACAGAGGAGAACTGAGGTTACAAGAGATTTCTGGAAAAAATGGATTTGATAGACAATTGTATATGTCTATCATTGTATATGTGTGTGTGAGAGAGAGAAAGGAGAGAATTTATGACGTATCTGCCTCATGAAATGAAGAGCCACAAAAAGTCAACTAGGTTTGTCTTGAATGTTATTTTTCTTTTACCAAAATGCAATTTTCATTTTATTTGGCTCTATCTAGCTTCTGATTTAAAAAAATGTAAAAATCATCAAATTCTAGTGTTGGAGCTCTTCACCCACTTTAGTGCAAAGGAAAGAAAGCCTTAAAGACTGTGGGAAATGACTTACCCAAGCTTACCTAGTTAGTGACAACGTTGAGGCAAGCATATTCAGTGTTCACTGCTTTTGTGTCTGGGGTTTGCTAAGTAGCATTAGCTACAGATAACTCAGAACCTATTCTTCCAGGGGTAAGGTAAGTTAAGGGCCCTTATAAGATGGGAGACTGAGACAGCTAGCTGCCCTCAGCAGAAGAGCGGGATGTCAGGGCTGTGGTGCAGATACCTGCATGTCTGTCATCTCCATAAACCTTCAGCTAAGAGGATACTTCCCCAAAGAGAAGGTCTTCAAACTCAGGGTAAGGGGGATTGTGCTTAATTCTGCCAAGTTTTATAAGACTCCTATAAGAAGGAGGCTCAGAAAATATGACTTTTAAGTAATAAATCAGCTCCAGGCAGATTCCAGTAGTTGCAAGAAGGCTTTTGAGTATTTTCTCCAAGTGCTTACAAAATTGACATCCTCATCAACAAATATTTGTTGAGGATCTGATATAGACCGAATGCTCTGCACAGAGATGGAAGACAGCCTTGAGGGGCTTCCGATCTTGCCAATCTCGTTGGCCAGCCAGAACCGTACATAAAGGATAAGAAACAGCCAAAGAAGCCTGTACAAAGTGCAAGAAACAGGGCAGGAAAAATAAGTGCCTGAAGAATTTATAGGAGGGGGAGATAAACAGAGCTGTTAGAGACAGCTGCATGAAAGAGTTGACTCTTGAGCTGTGCCTGAACAGATTCACATGACAAGAATACAAAGGAAAGGGCATTTTAGCTGGAGAAAGAGGGCCAACAAAGATAGAACGCTGCGTGCATCAGGGGCTGATGAGCCAACTCATCTGGTTGGGCTGGAGAATATTTGTAAGGACTAGTTGGTGAGAAACTTGGAAAGAAGGTAGGGCAGAATTCTCAGGACAACAATGCCAGATGAAAGATGCTACAGAAATGAAGAGCCATCAACAATTTGTGGATAGGTGAATGAAATGCAAAAGTTATTTAGGACAATTAATCTAGTAGAAGTATAAAATGTGGATTGAAGGGCAAAAGACGAAGAACAGAGAGAATAGACGGAGAAAATTTTAATGGTCTACACATGAGACAATGAGAACCTTGAAATAGAAATAAAGCACATAATCATATATTCAATCTTACGAAGCAAGAGATGGTGGACTGGGTGACGCAATCAGAGTGTGGTTTGGAAAGATGAGCCAAGTTTCAGACAGATTAAGTTTCACATAGAAAATACCTAATAGCTAACCTAATTTAAGAGACTAGTGTTTAGAAGTGATATCAGAGATGAAGATAACGTGTAACAGTGATGGTTGACACTATGGGAGTGAATGAGTCCTCTTGGGGAGGGAATGCTTCATTTATGCATAACATATGAGGAGAACAGAAGAAAAATAAAGACCAGTGACATAGCTTTTTGGAAGTACAGTAGCAACTGACCAAGTCTGCCAACTTCTACCTGGACTTCCTTGAACAGTCTCTGCTTCCTGATGACCCAAGACTGATGACAGTGGCCAAGGGTCTGGAAGGAATCCCATAGTCCATCATTCTGAAAGTGAAACCTAAGCAATTAGAAACCCTGGTGACTTGGTCAATGCCTTCCAGAGCTCAAATGTCTCAAAACTCCATAGTGGAGAACATGCTGATTACATATTAAGGGCCCCTATGTTGTTTTCAAGATGATACATGTAATGACTTCTTTTTAAAGGAATGAAACATAAAAGTCTGAATGATTACCTAAATCACTAAAATATCAGTGGAGGAAAAGTTAGCTTGGAATTGTTCTCTTGCTATTATAATATGGATGTAAAATAATTCATAATAATAGCTAATATTTACTAATGCTTACCATGTGCCAGGTCCTAGCTATAAAATTTATAAATATTACTTAGTTTAATTCTAACAAAAGTACAGAAGGCAGATATTATTTCAACCTTACTTTACGCACGGGAAAACTGAAGCACAGAGAGCGAACACTTGGCCTAAGTCACACAGACAGGATGTGGGGGACAGTCCTGTGCTATAATCTATGCCAAAGAATCAACACCTACTCCCACCCATCATTATAACCCAAATCTGGGCAAACCTACTCTAACTTGAAAATAGAGTACAGCAAGCCTATAGTTATAGACAAAACACAGATGAGTCAAAACACACACACACACACTTGAGCAGGGGAACGGCTAATAGGTATTTTAACTCTATCAATGGCACAATCCAAGAAACCTTTTTATAAAGCTGCCCTTGGTAAGAACACACACTTCAAGTTCATTTAACAAAAAGGCATTAAGTTACAGTTTCTGATAGGACTGATGGTTACATTTCAGAACTCACAATAGAGATGGACCTCTATTTCACTAATGCCTCCACATACACTGTTTTGAGCAAAATATAGTCTGTTTACAAGAAGTGCAGAAACGTTGTTAAACTTAATTAGATGTAATTGTCACACTTTCATTAGCTATTAACATTATGTAAAGATAAACTAATGCATAATGAGTTCTTTCATTGTCACATAACTGTAATTTTAATGATTACATTATGACCATTATAATACAGTACATATTTTCAATTTTCCCATTAGTGGGCAATTATTTATAAGGTTTTCTATTGCAATCTGTCCATAGAGACCATGTTATTAATGTCTTCATTTTCCTATAACGATGACCACAGTGTTGAAATCAATATGATGGCCACAGGGAGAATTGCAAAGTAACATGGAAAGAACAACAAAACGACAACCATTGAGTCAGCTCATTCAACACGTGCCTGAGGAAATTTCAAGATGGAGAAAAATCACATTAACAGTCTTCTCAGAAGTTCTAGTTTTTAAGGTTTCCTCAAGAATATTTTCCCTCATTTTTTTTGTGGCCTTAAGTCTCCAACTCTTTCCTAAGACAATTTCCATGGTATGAAATATTCAATAGCCTAACCTTTGAAAAATGTCTTAAACAGTTTTCACCATCCAGAGAACTAAATTAACATCACACAAAGCCATTTCTGGGAAATTTTTTGAATTGTTCAATCTCAAGGTTGGATGTCAAGAAGTAATAATGCTGATGAACCACATGATTCATTCCTAAAGATGATGAAGAGTGAGGGACATTTATTGGAACAAAGGTAAAGGACGATGTGACTGGACAGTGGTTATGGGTCCTATGCACTAATAACAATAACAACAATAACAGTAATAGCTAATAGACATTTTGCTTTTAACCACCACCTCTGAGAACTCCCAGATCCCCTCATTATTCTTTTTGTGACGACTGAGACTATTTCGTGGACTTGGAAAGATGTCCAGGAGTTTGCAAAGAGATTTACAAATGTAGCCTGCTAGACATCTGGCTTGGCTGGTTGTTACTTGTTCTGGAGGCCTCATATGGAGGCATCACAAACCCTTCAGGGCTTCCCCGTAGCTCGTGAAACCACATGTGTCTCCCCCAATGACACTGGGGCTGTCCCAATTATCTTTGAATCCCTGGCACCTTGCACTCTACAAGGTTTGTGGAAGAAATTAATGAACTAGTTATATTTAAAGCCAAAATAGCAGAGTACCTCATAGCTTATATTATCTAACTTGATGGTAAAACTAAACAGATGTTAACATGGCCCAGTGTACCTCCCTGAGTAAAGCTGCTTGTCAAAAAGTGTTCAATAAATGCATATTCATATGGTTTGGTGATAAGATTTGAATGTTTTATTTTTCAATTCAAATGGAGGAGAGTCAAGAATCCTGGCATATAATAGGTCACTGGTTCTTAAACACCAGTATGTGTAAGACACACCTGGGGAAGTAATTAAAATGCAGAGCCCCAGGTCTTATTCCCAGACATGATGAATCCACAGGCCCGAGAGGCTATGTTTCTATCAAGTCCTTCCAGAAGATTCTGAAACAGGTGGTCCATGGAGTACATTTGAGAAGCACTGCAGCTAGTGCTCAGTTCAATGGTGGGGAAGCCACATGGACCAGTAAACACAGCTTTGGTCTAAGATTAAGAAGACCCTGTGATTGAAGGGTCCCTACAATAAGAGGTGTGGCCTTGAGAAAGTCACTAAATCTCCCTGGCCTTAGGTTTCCTCACTCACAACATGTGTGTGTTGGGCTCATTTTGGAGTTTCCTTACTGAGATCTCTGTACAAGGGGATCATGAAGTTGACAATAGTGATTCTTGAGCTATGCATAAAATTTTAAAAAGTCAAATAGGAATCATTTATTTATCCAATACAAAGTCTCATCGACACAGCCACTTTTTTGGTTTTCGGCTGGAACTATATCACTTCTTGTTATCAGAATTTCTGATGGAAGATATATTCATCTCAGATTTATAAAGACAGAGAAATGAATACTACTTAATAAATGTGTTTTTTTTGTAGATCACATCTTTCAAAGCATAAAGCCTGTGGGGTTAAAATTGCACAAAAGAATATTGGTATGAAAAATGTTGGGATGCAGTGGGGTAGAGATTTCTAAGTTCTGGTCCAACCCTAAGAGTTCTTGACCAGTGTTGCTTCTTAAATTAAGGAAGCAACAATTCCAAAGAGACTCATAACATCCACTCAACAGCTAGGTAGTGAGCATCACCTATGTGCCAGGTGCTATTCGAGGGGGCAGAGATACAGCACTGGGTAAAACACAGTCCTGCTCTCATGGTGCTTACAGTCTAGGGGAGGGGAAGACCAACAAGAGCAAGTGACATAAAGGACAATAGATTTTGGTAAGCAGATGGGGGGCAGATGAAGGATGTTGTCAAAGAAGTGCTGTTAATAAGGTGACATTTGAATCAAGACCTAAAGGAAATGAGGGAGAAAAATCATATAAGTCCCTGGGAGGACTCCAGACATATTGAGTTATAGAATACATACTTTTCAAAATAGGATGATTCATCTTCTATATTATCACAAGCCTTACTTAAGCTAACGTATTTATGAGCTCATGTTCTGGGCAGACTCCAGGCTAATAAAAAAGCACATGGTCATGATTTCTTAACTGGGTTATGGAGAGCACAGGTGAAATCTCTAGCCCACTGATTATCTGACATGAAGTAAAGCCTGGACTTTGGCACAAAACTTATTTTGGCTGCTTTAAGAATGCATCTGTTTGCTGCACATCCTTGTGGTCAACATATTTTTAGTTCACTCTGGGATCTGTTCTCTGTTGGCAGGGCTTCTCGACTACTTTCATTTCCTACCTACTGACAGCCTGATGAGCATGATTTATAAATATTAAAAATAGGGAGGTGAGACTGGATGCAAAGAACCTGCCAACACATGCCAGAACCTCTGATGAGTTCCCAATAAAACCAGAGAATATATTCCAAATATCAGTGGAATCCTCACATCTAGGACAATGTCTGACACCTAGTCAGCATCCAGGGAAAATGTGCTCAAAGAACGAATGAAATGTTTGTAAAATCCTTGAATAACACCACACTTCTGTGCTGCCTATCTCAAACCAAAATAAACACTCTGCCTAAATAGAATAGCTTGACGTGAGTGTATGTGGGTGAGGGCATGTGGGTGTATGTTAGTAAACAGGATGTTTTCTATCCTTTACGAGAAAGCATGGCAGCTGCTCACTAAGTTCCTAATCGAGGAAGCTGCTAGTTTTACATCCTTGAAAGCCCCTATTTGCATAGACCCTATATAGAAGGCAGACGCTAGAAATGGAAACAGTATATGATCACCAAATATCACTTATGCTAGAAGGTTCTGCCTGTGGTTTGTGATTGTTGGAAATGTGGATGTGCTGACAACAAAATTAACTTCTCCAAAGAACTGAGAATTGCCTACTCTCATCATTCCTCTCACTATAATTTACATGACTTGACGAAATTAGACTGTTATTTTCATCGGGGTGATCTGCAAAATCATAAAATGATGTGTATTTTGGGAATGCCTAATTAACTCTCGTTAGTTCCACTGAGGTTTCAGCTACTAATATAAGCATTGCAAATCTCATGGAGGTGTTCACATCTAGTTTAGTAACCACAAAGATACTCAAAGGACTTGGAAGAAAAATCTCTTTAGAAATCAGGCTATAATGTAGATTCAAATCAAATGGTGAGCCTATGGGATAAAACCAGATAGACACTGATTTGCCAAAACTTTCCTTGCAGCAAATAGCAAGAAATAATTTTACAGTAGAAGGCAATATTAATAACCAAAACAACAGAATTATAGACTTATACACACAAAGTCCATCCCTATTCTCAGTTTTTATCACAAACATTAACTCATATTGATCAAGCTGTTCATCACAAAAGTTTGCTTTAACATAGAGTCAGCATCTGAAGTGAGAGCCATGTTTCCTAGACAATTGCCAGCACCTTGTGTCATACTTGTAAATAATGGGCTACTCCTATTGAGCACCATCTGCTTGATATAGAAAAGTGTTCATCTTAATTAGGAAATTCTTCTTATTATTTAATATTTATTGAACACCCACAATGTGCTTGGCAGCAAAAACACCAGAAACATGCTCTCTGCCCACCAAGAATCCACCTGCTAAGGAAAATATGATGAACCAGTTGGGAAGTCATTTCTGTTTTTAACGTATTTTATGTAATTCTTTCCAGGTGACAGAGTTGCCAATGGTTCTGTCTTTGGAAGACAATTCTCTCCTAATTAAGGTGGAGTGGTGAGCTGTCAGATGGGTTATGAGTGAAGTAAAGAGATAAAGAGGAGATAAAGGGCAAATTAATTATGATTGCTGTGAAGAATAAGTGAAATTTGCTCCACTGATGGAAAAAAAATTAATGCACTCCTAAATATACGCAACTGTATTTGTTATGGACTGACAGATTAGGACTGCATAACATATTAGAAATATAGAATGTGTCGTGGAAAAGTCACCTTGAAAAAGCAACCATTCTTTGTTTTGCATTTATCTTCAGAGTTTTGCCCCTCCAAAATGATATAACTATGCTGTAGGATACTCATTTCATCACAAGGATATTAACATCTTAGCTGATAAAGATTTAATGGTCAAATATCTACTATCAACTAGAAGAATTAAGACAGATTGACAACCTCCCCTAGAAGACTCCATCTATGACCTCTTCTCTTTTTCCCACACTCCAATCAACAAAAGATGAAGAAAATTGGACATGTTTAATATTCTGACCGTGTAGAGAAGCATTCTTGGGGAGAAAAAACAACCTATCATCACATCAAGAAACTGTTACATATATGCCTGTAATAGAGCCTTTGCATGAGTTATCATCACTAACTTTAATTACCCTTTTAGTGAAAATTATAAATTAAAAAATTGCTTTTGCTCCAATAACTGAATATCTCAAATATGGGGTTTTTGTTTTTTTTTTTTTTCAGATCTTGAATTCTAACTAATTCTCCACATGGGAAAAGTTTCCCCATCCACTTGTCAGTATCTCACAGGCTTCAGGTTTTGTTTTCTTTAGTTCTTTTACACTTTTCATTGAGTCATATGCTTTCCCCATTCCGCTTTCCTATAAGGAAAGAATACAACGAATGAAAAAGAACATGATGACTTTGGTTATAATGCTACTAGTTTCTGTCTTCAAGTTTTATTGTTTTTTACAAGTCAGCAATACCAATTGCCCCAATTATCCAATTGGAACATGGTGAGTCAGAAAATGGAATATTATCCAATATCTTAATTTTATGGATATGCTTCCCAGATAACCACCTCACCCAGATAATTCAGGCAAAAGAGCAATTACATATTAGTGGAGGTAATGCTGTGATGATGGCAATTGTCAAACAGTGCCAATATGAACTTTAAATGAATATAATTTGAAAGAAACACATGACAGAGGGATAATGACTAGCTCATATATTGTCAGGGTAATAAATACCTAATGAGCAAAATTGTAAAGCAAATAGTAGGTTGAACATATACTCCAATGTTGATTCTTGACTCAAAGTCAGAGAACAGAATGCTTTGTCTCTGTGTCTAGAATGATAAAGCATCACTTCCTCATAAGCTAATGAGCAGCACCATCTGGCACGATTACAGAGGAGCAAGATCTTAAGAAAGCGAGGAACAAAATGACAGAGCGGCAGTGGGATTTTCACAGAAGGTTAAAAAATTCTCACCATTAAAAATAACTTTACATGTTCACATAACACTACACCAATAGTATAAAGATTATAGAACCAAATGTTTTCAAAATAACTGAATATGATTCCTGATACCTTAGAATCTTTTTCTACCACAGTGGTTCTCCAAGTGTGATCCCAGGACCACCAACAACAGCACTTGTTAGACATATATACTCTGAGGCCTCGCCCAGAACCACCAACTTAGAAACTCTTGAGGTGGGCCCAGCAATCTGAGTTTTAACCAGCCCTCCAGGTGATTCTGATGTAGGCTCATGTTTGGGAACCACCACTCTACCAAACCAAGTAAGAATCAGTGATTTTTTTTTTCTGTTTCTGCTGAATACCAAAGAAACTAGCTAATTTGGCCAATTCTGTTTAAACAACTGGTCCATGTACTGAAGAATAAAAATCAGTCAGCCCAGTTCCTTGAGTGACATGGTGACCTCTTTGACTAAGAGATCTGCCATCCTAGTATCCCTTTAAAGAACAATAGCAGGACAAATTGCCTTAAACGCCTAGCTTAATTGTAGAGCTTCTGAATATATGCATTTTCTTCCTTTTAAACTTCTTTGGTAGCCCCCCTCAGACAAGTTTTGCAAGTTTGCCTGAATCCTTTATTTATTTAATTGTTTTTCATCTCTCGGTCATTCGTTCAGCAAATAGTAAGTATCTACTATATGCCATGGTCTACTCTAGGTGCTCAGGATATATCAGTGAAGAAAACAGACAAGGATCCCTGCCCTCAGGGAACTTATATCCTAGTGGGAGAGAGAGACAAAAACGATAAATGATAAATGAGTACATTATATAGAATGTTAGAAAGGAAACAGTGCTATGGGAAAAAAGGAAAAGCAGAACAAAGTAAGGAGCACTGGGAATGCTGGTTATGGGAAGTGGGGATTTCAGTTTTCAGTAGTATCATGGTAGACTCATTGAGTGGTGACAAATGAGCAAGGGCTTGAAGGAGATGGTGGAACTGATCACGTAGTAGATGCGGAGGAAGGGTGATCCAGCAGAGAGCTAAAGTAAAGACATGAAACAGGAGGGTGCCTAGTGTGTCTGAGACACAACCTGGCAGTCTGTGTGGCTGGAACAGAGTGAGCACGGGGGAAGTTTAAGAAATAAAGGTCAGAGAGGAAACAGGGGGCCAGATCCCCTTGGAAGTCATTGTAAGTCATTGTAACAACTTGTGCTTTTACTCAAGGGAAATAGGGGACCATCCCAGGATTTTGAGTAAAAGACTGACATCATTTGAATTATGTCCAAATATTTTCATTAATTTTCCTCTGAGTCTATGTACAAATTCATCAACACTTATGCAGTGGGTTGGAAAACAGTGTTACCAATTTTTTTCCTTTATGTTCATCATGAAGTTATTTAAAAGTATTTTCATTAGACAATTCACTTTCTTTGTTATCAAAGAAGAAAATGTTTTCTAGGGGACAATTAGAACGTACAGCTGGGTAGTGATCAGTTCTCCTTGCCTCAGGTCTTTCATTTTCTGCCTTCTGTGGTGGTGGTTGTATTTGCTTCCTAAGACCCAGGAGTATAATCTTGGGTTTGGGTGCTAGGGTTGTTTTCTCACAGACAAATGACAGCTAACAGAATTGTGAGCGAAGTCCTGGGAACCTACTTTGCCACTGAAGTGAAACTAAAATGGAAACCTGTATTTGAGGAATGGCTCTGTCAGTGACTTATTAAAAACCCAGTACCCAGTCACAAAATCCCGAGAGAAGGTAATAGATTTGCCAACCTTTGGGTAAGACACAGCAAGGGGTGGTCTCTCTGAGTAGAAGTGTGGAAACTTTTCTATCAAAATCCAATCCTAGAACTTGCCTCACTTGGCATTACTGTGACCCCTATACACTGAAGAAAAGTGTTTTGAAGTTAACAAGTATTTCAGTGAGTGGCAAGGGACTTCTAAACTTAAAAAAACCCTATCAGGTATTATATCTTTCATTCATTTACTCATTCATTTACTCACTCATTCATCAAATGTTTACTGAATACCTGTCAGAGTCAAACATTATATTAAGTGCAGGAAAACAAATAGATAAGAGCTGGCATTCCCTCAACGAGTTTAGGGACCACCTGGAGAGATTAGGCATAAATGGCAATAATGCATGGTAGAGAGTGATGATTTCTCTTAAAAAAAAGTCCAAACGCTATGGATTTTCAGAGGAAGAAATATGACTTATAATTAGAGATACTACAAAAGGCTTCTTGGAAGAGGCAACATTTGATTTAGTCATAAAAGATGCATTTGTGTGCACGGTGATGGACGAAGTGCAATTTAGGCAGAGGGAGCAATCTCCGCAAAGGTGTAGAGGCAGGACTATGTGAGTAGTCACCCACCTGAGAGGTAAAGAAGGCCTAAACCAGAGCGGCAGTAGTGGTAATGATAGAAGAAAGAAAGCGAGTTATTACTGAGGTTCTGGACCTGAAGTATCTGTGGGCCACTCAGCTGAAAGAAGTAGAGTGTAAACAACACATTTATTTGGTATTTTGCTGGCAAACCACCACTATGTTAAGTCTGAGAATAAAATGGAGATGGGCACAGACCTTAAGAAATGTATTGTCCAATGAGAGAAATGGACAAATAAACACAATAATGTCAGATAAGTCCGTCCATAGTTGGATTCTTGAGGACTTCTGGGCCCTTTGATTAATTGGCCAGAAACAGGGCATAGTCACAAAATTGGGATCCAACCACAAGCAAATTACCAAGGCAATTTGGGAAATAACTATTCTTCACTTATGTATTTCTCTGGTTCAAGGAACAATGAAACATTGTCTTGTCCTTTCTTTCAAACAATCTAAAATACCACACTTCAAAGTGTCATCTGCAGATTAACAGCATTCTCCTAGCCTGGGAGCTTGTTCAGAATGCAAATTCTCAGGCTCTACCCTAAATCACCTGAATTAGCAGGTGACTGTATGCACATTAAAGCTTGAAAAGTACTGTGGGATGGAGAGAGAGAGAAAGAGAGGAAAGAAAGAAAGAGAGAGAGAAAGCGAGAAAGCAAGCAAGAGAGAGAGAGAGAGCGAGAGCGAGAAAGAAAGAAAGACAGAAAGAAAGAAAGAAAGAAGGAAAGAAAGAAGGAAGGAAACAAGGAAAGAAAGAAAGAGAAAGAAAGAATGAAGAAAGAAAACTATTATACTGAGCTGGAGAACCCACTCTTTAGTAAGAAAAAAACCTGAGGAGAGAAGTCCATTTAGAAGGTCAATAATATCACATCTAATAAGAAATCTCTTATTTTTGTTTTCAGAGGAGCAACAATTGAATTCAATAAACATTTGTAGAGTTCCTATAACATCTCAAACATTGTGAAGGTTATTTTGAAATGGTTGCCCCTGGCTCACATTTCTTAAGGAAAAGTATATAAATATTCTTAATTTTCTTAATTTTGACATAAACTTGAAGAGTGACAGAGGCAGTAAAAAAGAAAAATCAAAAGAGAGGAGAAATCCAAATTATAGAAGGAGAGAAACAAATCGACTGAAGAGATAAATCCATGACTTCAAATCAACAAACAAATAGAAAAAGAAAAGAGGTTTAAAGCCTTTATAAAACTTAAAATTGTGGATATGTTCTAATGAGGTCTCTAATTTAGGCCTATTCATCTCTGAGTTTCACATCCTTTGTCACATCCAAAAGCCTTTGCGTTGAAGGAATGTTCAGCGTAAGCGTCTATTGGGACTTTCCATGCAGTATAATCTGGCTGTGTATCTAGCCATTCTGCCAAGTCATAGCTCAGGCCCAAAAGAACACTATTTCCCTAAGCAGACTGGTTGCAAATCCTGATTTCTACAACTAGTGATCTGCACAGCCTCCCTTTTTAAAATATAGTCATTGAATCCTAGATGCTTCTCTTGTTTTAATCCTAAACTAAATTGTCTTGTCAAATATATCCTAGTTTCACCCAGTGTGTGTGCGTGTGCATGTGTAGGTTTTTAAACACATGACAGGCTGGAACTGATATCTTGATAAATGGCAAAGGTCCCTGCTGTCCTCCCATTATTAAAATAGATTCTTCCCTCTTTTTTATTGAGTTTTTAATTTCTAACACATGTACTATAGAGGGGGCCTAATGGAGGTCACTGGATGCCATCATCAATATGGGAAAAAGGAAGTCCCCTGTTTCCCAATGCTTGTTAGCCTGAAAACAGCCCTTGCAATGCCTTATTATGCTTTTTGTCTCAGGAGTCCTCTGAGTCTGCCCATGACTGCTGTGTGAACTCATTGTTCCTGCCAAACACATCAGCTGGGGTGGGAACACTAATTCATTTTAACAGAGGTGTGTCAACGTTGCTCCTGAAAAAGTGCTGAGATGCTGTATTTGCAAAGACCATCTTCAAAAATAAAAAAAAGGAAAGTACTGTTTTTAATACTGTCTTGTCTTTCAATCCAAGAATTTTTCTTCTTTGCCTATTTTCTCTTGATCCAGGTTTTCTGGGGGTTAGTACCTATTTATCCAGGGTTAGAAATTACTAGACATCTTTAGAGTCAGCGTAGAGCAATAGCAGTTCTTTGGGTGAACGAGTCATGTTTCTGTGCCTCCTGGCTGACTCGCCCACTAGTACAGTTTTGGTTTTTTTTTAATTTTTTTTTTTGCCCCGCCTCCTTGCTGCACTGCTTGCCTGCCTTGTGCCCCAACAGAAGGGACTCTGAGAGTTCCCAAATTCTCAGGGGAAAGGCTTGAAACTTCTTTTCACTCTAGAAACTACTAAAGGTTTGCAAACCTAAGGGATGTTAGCCAATTTAAACCCCAAAGTCCATACGCAGTGGCACAAGAAACATTCGACATGGCCAAGCTGAAATAGCAAAACCGGGGCTGCACTTAAAACCCACACCAGATGACAAAACTGTCTCCAACAGAAGGCAATGAGAAACAACACATCGCTGATTTCTTTTTCTCTCCTTAAGACTGAGTGGGAATAGACGGAGATTGCTGGCAAAGACGAGCCATGCAGCCATCTTGATATTTATGGATCAGTTTGCCATTATGACAGTTTTTTCTGAAAGTGACTTTTGTGTATCCTGTTTCCTAAATGATCCTTCAAAGAACTCCCTCCCTTCTCATTCTCTGCACCTCGGGCAGTAACGTCTTGAAACATTGATCTATTTGCTGCTTGCTTTCATTAATTTCATCCATCCCTGAAGGCGGAGCCACATTGGTGCCAGCTAATTAAGACCTATTTAGGGCAGCTCAGGGCCCTTTATCAGCCTTAAATTAGCTTTGTGCTTTTAATGGGGACTATAGGTTTCTCAATTATTGCTTAATTAAATAATGTGCCTACATTTGCCAAGGTATGTCTAAAGTGGGATGCAAGCTGCAACTGCCCACCTGCCCACAGGTAGGCAGAATATCTCACGCTAGCTCTCTGCTGCTTCTCCAGGGGAGTGAACATTTGTTTTGCATCTGTACATGGCCAGGCACATAATCACATTCTTTCAATGTTGAGTGTGGCACCATGTGCCACCATCAGCCCTACAGCACCTCTAGAGTATTTCAGCCTTAAGATGTATTAATGCAAATATGTAAATGTCAGCAGGCTAATATTATTTATGCATACCAATCATTCAAAGGGGAAAAAGAGATCCATTTTGGTCCAGATTATTTTGAATGTAAGACCTTTAATCCCAAAGGATTCTGGTTAGTTGAAGGTGGTTGTCTCCCAGAAAAATATTTGGTAAGTGAAAATATAAAGGTGACCACTGCCCAGTAGATCCAGAATTCCAGAGCAAACTGGGCCCCGGAAGATGGAGAGAGAAAGGGCAAGCAGTCTTCTCTTCCTCTTCTCTCAGACTTTCCCACAAGATCTCTCTTTCTAATTGACAAGCCTAATAATTTTAGTCAGTAACTGATAAGAAAGCAAACTAAATTTCACTTCATTTGAAAAAGTATCCCAATACGCTTATGAGTTGGCCTAAACTCATTCTAAGAAATTTAACAGTATTACATGTTTCCTTTACTACTTCATGTTTCCTCAATGAGGAATTCCTTAAAACAAAAGTAAAAACGACTGGAAAAATGAAAAATGCCTACCTTAACTGGGGAAGGAGCTTATATTTTTTAAAAAGGATTTTGCCAATTTCAAGAAGCAAGCTGAAAGATAAATTTTTTCTTTGAGGAGATCCATTGAATCATTTTCCTATCATGAACCACTTTAACTACTAAGGATTTTTTTTTTTAATTCTGTAAACTATGCATCACAACAGTGACAAAATCTCTCCATTGAAATCTTGATGGCAAAAATGAGCACTTGCTAAAAATTTCTAATCAGTACAGCCAACCAGCCCAAAGAGGTTTACGACAAACGTCAAATTAAATGGATATCCCTTTTTCCTTACACCCTCACACCTGCAGTGTCAGCTACCACTTAACTTACTCCAATTTGCTTAGGAGAAAAATAAAATTTTGTTAGGATATAACGAGCACACACTTTGTGAGCGCGGATCCCCACGAGTGCTTGCCATTAAAAGGTCTTCTTTGTTGCAAAATAATCTCGAAATGTTTACAGTATTCATATTGCTTGCTGTGCTGTTACTCTAAGATTGTCGTGTGCATGTTGTGGAATAAAGCAAGTAAATAATTACATTGGTGTCACTAGGACGTGTGATTGTCAACATGGTAGAAAAAAGAAACGGATGTAAGATAGATGAGGTAAAATAAAAACCTGATAGCCTTGAATTTGAATTAGAAGTCTCAGTCTGAACTCATAATAATTTTATCTTTAAACAACACATTCAGCATATATTGTTTATATACTAACTCTGTCCAGTGAAAAAAACCAAGAAACAAAGACCAACCCAGAAGCAATGAGCGCCTATAGCGCCGAGATTATGCTCTCTTAAATACTAAAAGGACCAATGTTTTTGGAGAAATGTCTGAATCTAGGTTTGCATTAGGGCATCGACAAGAAGAGCTTGAAACATCCTTCATACCAGGAAGCAAAGAAGCTATCCAAGACTACTAAAGACATGTCAAAAGGACTCAAAAGCCAATTAATTAGAAGAGGTTGCCACAGCCCAAAAAAGGACAATTTGAGCATAACGATATAATTTTAACGAATTGAAATACTTTAAACATGTTTAAGTACATAAATTAATACATAAATATTGATAATAATAAACTTACTGGTCACTTTGGAAGGATGCTAGGGAACCAATGCATTAGAACTGAGAGATAAAGGATGTGTGCTATCTTCTATCTCATGGTAACCAAAAGGTCAATGAGGGCAACTTTCTCTTTACAAATTATATGAGCTAATAAATGAAAAAGAAATGATGAAATATTATTATTTTGCAACCTTTAATGAATTATTGGATCTAGACAATGATCATTAATGAGTGTTAGGTTAGCATAAAAAGAGAGAAAACTAGACAGTATTCCTCCAATAAAAGTACCACCTAATGGTCTTGGCAAAAAAAAAGTTGGACCTGAATCCGCTAAAGCCTCAATAGGGAAATAACAATGCAGAAGAAATACCACGGGGCTGCAATCAGCAATATCTGGATTGTGGAAAGCTCTATAGGACAAACCACTAGGTTTTTTCAATAAGGGAGATGGGGAGAAGAAAAGCTATAGGTTGAGAGAAATATAGGAGACATATCAATCAGTTTCAAGGTATAGACCTTATGCTAATCCTGATTTGAACAATGTATGGACCTTATGTTAATCCGATTCAAATTAACTCTTAAAAATATTAATGAGACCTTATTGGAGAAATCTGAAAACTCACTTTATAATGTCATTAAGGAAGTATTGCTGACTTTTCTGTAGGACAATGACATTGTGTTTATCTTTAAGAGTCTTTCTTTTAGAGATATATGCTGAAATATTTATGAATGAAATGATATGATGTCTGGGATTTACTTCAAATTATCTTTGGGGAAGGAGAAATGTTAGGGGTATAGATGAAAAAGAGACTGGCCATGAGTTAATAATTATTCCATCTGAGCAGTGGGTATATAGAGGTTCATGACACAATTAGTCTCTCTACTTCGTAAGTTTGACATTTTCCTTCATAAAAAGTTAAAAAATATTCTTGTTTGAACTTTGGCTATGAATACCAGGTCACTATGGGAAATCCTTAGATAATAAAATCCACACAGCTAAAGTTAGGATATAGATTTAAATCGCAGTGGAGACAGCAGTCTTTGAGCCCATTTTGGTCAACCTTTTGTCATCCATGCCATATTTTACCAAAACCATCTGTCCTGCTCATTTCTGAAACACTAGCATAATTGTCTTCTTTGGTTGCAGTACTCAGTGAAGCGACTGGACAGGAATAGACTCAGTGAAGAAAACAGCAAGAAAACATCATAAAATCATTTTAACTTTCTTTCTACTTTTATTTTGGTAACTCTACCAATTGAATGATGCTTGCAAATTAATTTAAGAGGTGAGCTTTTTCCCACTAGACAAACAGCTTCCTCATCACAGCCAGTAAGAAAATGAATCTCCCAAAGCTATTGTCTCTCAGTTCTTGTTGTACAATCACACATCTGTGACAGCCCTGCCTTACTGAATCCTCATACTGTTCATATCAAAAGCCAACATGGTATGAACGCGTAGGAACACAGGCATGCTAAGCTCTTCTCTGATACCCCAAAATGATTCCAGGGCTTATAGTTATGACTAAGGGACACCGCAAGGGCTAACTATGACTAATGCAAAACCAAATATATCTAATTAATTGCATTGCTCTGGGCTAATGAGACCAGAAATTTCCAAAGCCCCTTGAGAACGGTCATATTTATATAGAATGATGCTATATGTAAGAGTATTTCTTCAAAGCATGTACCTACTCCTTTTATCTCTACTGCCTGTCTCTTTGCACTGCTTAAGCTACACTAATTCAAATCTAACCATTAGGATTCCTCTTGCTAATTCTAACAGTGGAAAGGGCCAGTATTCTGCCTATTTTTGTCTTTCATTTCATTAGAAGCTGTGCATTTTTGGTGCTCAGAGTTAGAAAATGCTAAATTCAACCCACATTTTCAATAGGAGAGTTGGTCCAAATAAGATTTATAATGATTATCAGCATTCAAATTACACCCAGAGATATCAGAAACTCCCCCCAAACAAATACATACCCCCAAGTAGGTAAAAGTTTAGATTTGACAATAGTGAATACTAAAAAAGATACATTTTGAGGAAATCAGAAAGTTAATATTAGAATTATAGCCAACACTCAATTTAACCATGGCTATTACACATGTAAGCAAAATTTACAGATAACTCAAAACTTTAACAACGGTTTCAATATATTGCTTAGCAATTCTTTATTAGAACTAGATACGCGAATTAAGATTGAGTGACGCATAATTCCACTTCTCCATATACTGGCTATCGTTTTAAAGAGGAAGAAAAAACGGTGGGTCATAGAGTTATGTGAGAGATGAGGGGGATGAAGAGGGAGCAGAGAGAGGAAGCATGAGAAGAATAAGAAAGGAGCCCCCAAGAAAAGGAAGTGGGAAGGGTAGGTTATAGAATGCTGCAGAAAAAAACAAATGTAATGAAAAAATGTAAACTGTTTTTTGGATGATTGAATGAATGCTATGTATACCTCCTTCCACTCCAAGAATCTGCTGTTAATGATTTTAGGTAATGCATAATTTCAATATGATATTCTGCTTAACATGTTGGATTCCAAGTTATAGTGCTCACTACCATAGGGTCTATTTGCATGCAAGGAGCTATGAAAGCTTATTAGAAAATCAATAGCCTGTTGTGTTTGTGGTCTCAGGTAAATTTTTGCCACAACTTCCAAAGGAGTTTAGGTCTTAAAGTTCCTTAACATTTCTGTTTGGAAACAAAAACAAGTAGACTTCCGCTTTCAGCTAAAATCCAGTTTAATCAATAGCAAATTGAGCTGAATAAGAACAAATCTAAAGATATCTTGGGGAAGCATCCAGTGTTTTCTGAACCTCAAGCCAATCAAAATGGAGAGAACAGAAGCTAGTGTAAGTGGAATAAATGGGGCTTAGCTGCTGGCTCATCAAGTAATCATACCAGTCAAAAACATATAACAACCAGTTTGAAACTTAGCTCTGTTCATTTGAGGGGTGGCAAAAGGCCTCAGCAAAGATTCAGCATAAAGGACAACAAGGCTGCTTCTTAGAGGACTCACCTGTCTTTCCCAGTTTCCTTCTTAAAAACTCCATCACAGTGACTCATGCGCTTCTCTGTGGTCACGTAAATTTGGGCATTCGGATAGATGTCAACAGTCTTTTTCAACATGTTGTAAACGATGCCATTGCCATCTTTCCTCATATTGCGGAAAGGGCCCCAAATGACATAAATAGTAGTGTTTGCCTCCTTGAAGAAATAATCAGGGTTTTTTAGCAAAAGCGGAACGCTGGTGTGGGACACAACTCGAATCGTTGTCATGCGGCCAACATCTTCTTCATAACCCTTGGTGGGAGCATTGTTCATTCTCCAAATGCAGGAGCATTGGTCTATTTCATTCCCCACCTTCTGGCCAACCATCTGACCTGAGTTTGACACTATGGCACAGAGGTCACAGTCCAGTTGCAAAGGCTGGAAAACAGAAAGAGAGACAAGGCAAGGAGGAGAAATACGTAAATTAATAAGTTCTACCTATCCAAACAAGTTGCTCTGGGAAAACAAAAACTTCAGCTATTATGTGTCATTGCTGAGTGTGGGAATATCTGTGAAACATATAT
Organism: Equus przewalskii; assembly: GCF_037783145.1. NCBI lineage: Eukaryota > Metazoa > Chordata > Mammalia > Perissodactyla > Equidae > Equus > Equus przewalskii. The sequence goes on from NC_091854.1 coordinate 21,408,573, forward strand.
ACCAATCCTACAGTAGCTGCCATAGGTTATCAAGCCAAGAGAACGTGTCCATTAAAAAGTGACTACAGATTGATAAGAAATCGTTTTACCTTTTATCCCCTGTTTTGGTTGAAAATTAAATGGAAAAACAGTCATTTGTTTTGCACTCTAAATAATGATTTTTCATTCAAAACCATAATTTCAAATGAAATAAGGAAATAGAGAAAGATTTGATCTCTTTAATAAGGATGGTGGCTAAAAAAGAAGAGCAAAAGGAACATATCCAGGTATCAATTCTGTATGTTACTTACATGTATGAATAGCTATGTACCAGTGGAAAAAAATATGAAGAATTCAACAAATGATGAGGTCGGTTCTGAAAAAGATTTTCAAAACCCAGAACTACTTAAGACAAGTCTCAGGCTAGAAAAATATTACAGAAACCTTTAAAAATTCCCTTGTGTCATCATGTTAACTGGCCTTTGTGTTTATGTTTATTCTAGAAGGATAAGGAAAGGCTTCCTTCAAGAACTCAGAGAAGGGAAGTATAGAGATGGTCTCTAGTGCTGGTCTAACTACCAGCCTCCCTGTTTTAATCAATGAGGTAACAGAAACTCACGGAGGTTAAGATCAGCCTTCAGGACTTGCAGACAACAGATTCAAGTTGCAGTGGTAAATTCAAATCTAGATCTTCTAATTCTAAACCCACTGCTCTTTCTAGTATTCCCTGCAGTCTTTCCTCCCAAGCAAACCAAATATATTTCTTTGCCCTTTCCCTCCTTCATGAGGAAAAGTCACTATCTTTCAAAACAGCGATAAAGGAGCAATGTTCTCTGTTGATATAAATATTTCTCATCTCCCTTCTATAGATTCCACATTTTGTGGAATTTGATCCTGTATTTTTACTGTGCTTATTGGTCAGTGGTCCTTCTCACACTGGATACTGTCTTTATTTTATTAGTTGTGTTGTACTTTGATTTATTGTTTAATTATGTCTGTCCACTAGACAGTAAGCTCTGGAAGAGAAGAATCAATGTCTTCTTCATTTTAACTCCACTCTCCAGAAGTCCCTGGAATACTATAGGAGCTCAATAAATTGTGGTTAAGTTAGAAAATGAAAGCAACTTAATTAAAATAATTTATTAGGAGCCTAAACACTGAACTTAATATTAAGAAAGAATTGGGCTTTTCCAATTCATCTAGAATTGTTGATTTAGATGACAAAGAGAAAAGCAATCCAGAAGAAACTTATCAACACATCAACAGGTTCAATCTTGGTAGGTAAATTGAGAGGCAGGATAATTACCACACAATCATAACAGACAATCTTTCCTCTCCATGGCCGGGACCCAAAGTAGTTTTTGAGCAACTACTAGGCATGTTCTCAGGGTTGGAGATTCAGCTGTGAAAATTTTAAACAAAAATTCCTGCCCTCATGGAACTTACATTCAACAAGGTGAGAAAGGCAATAAATAAATCAGCATAGGATATAGTATGTTAGATGGAGATAAGTGCTAAATGGGGAAAATTAAGGCAAGGAAAGGGGTTAGGATGTGTGTGTGTGTGCACGTGTGTGTACATATGTGTATGTGTGTGCACATGTGTGTGTGCACGTGTATGTGTGTGTATGTGTTTTGGTGGAGTGATCAGAAAAGGCCTCAGAAAAAAATGATATCTGAGGAAAGACCTGAGTAAAGTAAGAGGGCTGGCTACGGGCACTTGGGGAAAAAGCATTCCTGCATAGTAAAAGCAACAGCCACTGCAAATGCTCCAAGGTAGGAGGGGAACAACAGGGAGAGCAATGTGGCCTGGCAGACACTGAGGAGAGCAAGTAGGGACTAGGGCCAGAAAGATGACAAGGGAGACACCATGTGGGCCTTTTACTTTGGAGTTATTGGAGGGCTCTGAGCAGGGGCATGACTGACTTGAGTTATATTTTAACAGCTTTGGCTGCTGTGTAGAAAACTGACACAAGGAGGAAAGAGTAGATACTGGGAGAATAGGCTACTGCCACAATCCCAGCAAGAGAGGAGGTGGACTTGGACTAGGTATGGTAGCTGAGGAGGAGGCAACAAGCTGGTCACACACTGGATATATTCTGAGGGTAGAGCCTACTGGGTTGACCAGCAGATAGAATATAGGATCTGAGAGAAAGAGAGAAGTCGAGGATAATTTTAGACGTTTAGCCTAAGCAACTGAAAGACTGGAGCTGCCTTGAACTGAGAAGAAGGCTTCAGGAGGGGCAGGATCAGGGGAGGAAGATAGGAGATCATTCCCAGACCTGTTAGACTTGAGATGCCTTGGACACAGACTTCTGCAGCAAATATTATAACAAAACTCCTCAAACTGCTTTAAAAAACTTTTTTTCTGATTACTAAAGTATTACGGATTCATTGTGGGAAACTTGAAAAATAAAAAAAGAATAGATAAAAGAATAAAAACTCTATATTTTCATTGCTCAACAACTATTACAATATTTTGTTGCATTTTCCTCCCACTAAATATAATACTTTAGACAAGTTGAGAAATATCATTTATACAATTTGGCAACCTAGATTTTTCATTTAATTTCACATTATTAAACTTTTCCATGTCAGTAGATATTCCTCAGAGATATTTTTGATGCCTCCACAATATTCCATTGTATGGATATACCATAGTGTACCTATTTGCCTACTGCTGAGAATTTACTTATTATCTGACTTTTTTTGGATAATGAAAAATTACTTTGATGAACATTCTTGTGCTTCCCACTGTATTTGGCATACTAACAGTTATTACATTAATTTAACTTTACTTCTTTGATTTAGTTTTTATTGTGCACCTGTAAAATACGCTAGACGGACAACGATGTCTACGGATTTGAGGTGTCAAAATTAAGCATTTCAGAAAAACTTGATTTGTAGAGCCCACAAAGGTCGTTTATGAAGTGTCTTAAAACTCTGCTAGGGAAGGACTGTCCATCACTCCTGCTACAATAAGATTTCTGAACAGCAGGTGGTCAAGGCACCAGGTTAGAATAGGTCCACTCAAGGTGGCTGAGTATATTAGCGCACCTGGAAATGGGGTTCTATATGTTGGTGCCATAAGTGAAGACTTCACCAATGACCAAACGGAGGCTCAAAGGGATGCCTCTTGGGATCAGGCATTGGTCTAAGACCCTACCTCATGCCTCTAGGAGCCTAGTCTTCTGGAGCGATAAGGAAGAAGATAATATCCTTTCTGCCAGGTGATTTGCAGCAGGCCTGACATCCATTACACTTAGCTGAGTCTTCCAAACTCACTTAGAGTCATGCAAATCAATGCCTGATTTAAAGTGTGTCATATGGCACACTCCAACTTATCACCAAGATGCATATGGTGCGGGGGGGTTACATTCCATTTACTGTTCCAAGAAGTCGCTTCACTGTATAATACAAGCATTTTGGGTATATGGCCTCCACAAATTTTTTAAAAATCAAAAAGAAAAAGGAAAGATATAAAGAAAAAGCCTTGGATGTGTTCTAATCTACAAAATGCAGCAATTTGCATTGGATTTCCCCATCATTAGAGTGAATTGGGTAGTTCTGCTGTAACAAGGCTTAATTTAACTAGTAAGAATCAGCATACTGGTTCCACTTGACAATTGTAACCTCTGAAAGTGATCAGTTAAAACATCACAATCTGTTTCATGACTACATGTGGGGATGCTGCAGCTGTGCAGGCTATGAGGTCAGCAGCTGACTAATAACTTGAGGGCAAACACTGGGAACAACAGCCTCTTGTTTATGTAACAAATAAATCATTGGACAGAGTGCTACAAATGCAATGACTTCGGGGGTGGGTGATGATCTTTAAAGTGCCCCTTTCTTTTATACTGTTCACTTGGCCATATTGTCACCGTGGCCAGGGTTGTAGGAGACTTCCGCATATCTATACTGCTTGGTCACTGTCCTGCCTAGCTGTCTGACTTCCTGAATGAGGAGCTAGGAGACGTAGCTGCACATGGTGACAGCTCTATTACCACTTGGCTGCAGGAACCATCTTTACAGTATGATTGGAGCGCAGGGCTAGATGAATGGAACATTCCTCATCATAATCAGAAGCTTCAGGTAACCCGAAGAGCTTGCTAAGGCCCAAGGGACTCATTTATTCATTTGAAGGCACCTTCGAACTACAATGAGCTGTGATAAAAAGGAAGAAGTACCTAGGCTCGAATGGATGGTTTGACCCAAGAGCTGCTCTTATCTGGTTATCTCAGTTCCTTTTATTAGCTTTATCGCTGCATCTTGTGATCTCAACTTTGTTTGCTAAAATGTACTGCTGTTTCCTGAACTTGTTTATATTACTTGATTTGGGGCTCTTGCTTGAAAATTTATTCCATATGTCTCTACTCACTCAGTTCTGCCTCAGTAAGCAGTTTGTAGATGGAGGCCTTGGGTTTTCCAAGAACTTTGGAAAGATTTATCCGGCTCTACTTCATCAAGCCCTATCTTAATTTTGAATTTTCCTTTTAAGTTGACTTGTCCCTATTTTTCGTTTCTTTTCACCAAAACAAACTTGACCCCTCCATCTTTTTCCTCATAAACTGAAAACATCATCTAGCCAAATGCTGTGGTTGGGCTCAGGCTGTGTCTGTAACGAGATCACCACAAATATTCAGCCAGCCCTGTCTGGGTGACTGCGTCCCTGTGAAAAGAAAGCCCACAAGTGTCAAACAGGTCCTTTTATTTGAAGTCTAAAATATTGATTTTTTTTTTCTGGTAACATCACTAAATTTGATTTGGGTCTTTTCTTCCCTCTGCAAAAGTATACTAACACTATACCTCTATAACTGGTTATAAACACTCAGCTTGGGGAAAGTTAAGAACTGGGTGACCTCTATTACACAACCAAGTAATTTTTACTTAGTACCTATTCTGTGCAAGGTACTGTAAAGGGTAAAAGAATTTTAGAATTCCAATCAGTGTGAGATTTAACCTCAGTACACAGCTCTGAGCCATGTGGGGGAAATCAACTAGCATCAATTCATATACTATTTTAAAGGCCTAAGGGATGGCCTTGAAATATATGTCTTTTCTCTGTTTAAATGAATCTTGAAATTTGCCTCCTTATATGAAAAAAGGACTTTATTTCTGTCTGGGGCACAGTGAAAGGATAAGAGAGGGAGTAAGGAAATAAACAGAGTGATAGAGATATGTAGGTACAGTGTAATACGTTTATTGATATGCACATGATTGAACACCTATCACGGGCCAGTCATCCTGTCCAGCACTTTATTACAAGATTCCACTCAATTCTCATAATAAATTCTTCAGAAGTTAGTTACTTTTTATTTCCCATTATAGAGTTGAGGAAATTGAGATGAACATGATGTCCAGTGGATACTAGATACCGTTCAGGTTTAAAAGAGGAGCGTATGTTATCTTTCATGATATGCACTCAAGAAGCTACTGAGAAGCGCGAGATACTAAAGAAATATTTATTATTAATTTGCACTATTCCTAATACACATATACGCAAACACCTCAAATCTCACCCAGTATTATGTTAAAATTATTTACAGTATTAAATTATAAATTATGCCAGCGCCCAAGAGTTTCACCACAATAGGACAAAATTTCTCAGTGGATGAAAGTCTCCTCAGGAATGCTAGCATTTGCATGTAAGTGGAATTAATCTCTCCTTTCTGGCAATGGTATTAGCAGGGTGTAAGAAATTACATGCAAATTGTTTTCTTAATATTTTTAGTTGGAAATATGGCTGAAATTTCAGTCTAAGATAAACTAATCATGACCCATTTATTAGCTTTAAAGTGGTCCTCCACATCTTCTTACTCAATTTGCTTTCCAAATTTTTTTTCACAACAGCAGTGAGTTGTGTTTCTTTCTGAAGCATTAAATGACTACAGTTTATGTCTGAAAAAAACAAAAAGGTCATGGCAGATGCTGTTTTGATAAGCTGGTCTCCGTGGCTGGAGGGAACACCTCCGCCCACTTGAAAGTCTCCTGGAGATGAATTCACTTTAGAAACAAACCCACAAGGGCTGCTTTCAAGTCCTTGAGAATCGAAGTTGCTCTAGACTGCCCAGCCTTTCTCTAACTCACGAATCACTCTCCCCTTTGTATTTGTGAAGATTCCAGGACCCCGGCTGACTGGGATACTACACTCACACTATCCTCATTTCATAGTCATGCTGATTTTTATTTTGTTATAAGCATGAGTATTTGGCACAAAAATGAATCTTGTTTGCAAAAATGCTGAAGAATGTAAGCACCAGGGAATCCAGAAGGTCCTATACTCTCATACTATGGGGATGGGTAGAAGGAAAATGTGGCTATTCTTGCTGTTTTTAATCAGCTTTATTTTCTTGTGTTTAAATATTATTTATGTAGACTCTTAGAACCAATTTACCATGACACATCCAATTAATCCTCGCCTGGTTAAAAAAAAAAAAGGAAAAAAGACCAAAACTCACAGTTCATTCATTCTGATCGCCAAGTTTCACCTTTTGTTGAGTCGCAGTCACTTTTCTCTTCAATTAGTACACACAGGGTTAAAGAACTCTTCTGTTTCTCTGCTCTAAATTTACACACACATACACACGTGTGTGCGCATGCGCATGTGTGCACACGCACGGTTACCGGCATCCTGCTCATAAGACAGCTCACTCTTCTAGCCCCTTTTTCCATCCTGCTCCTTACCAACCACCCTAGAAAATTCTCCTTCTCTCTTCTTTGGGTAAGAATCTGACAAATTGCCCTATCTTTTTTGAATGATATATTGGGACAACTGCCAAGTACTTTACATTTTAATCAGTAAGAAGAATGAAATATTTAACCTTTTTTCTCAGTGAATAAGCTTATAGACAATAGAATAATTAAAATACGTGAATTAAAACTTGCAAAACAGTGTGATTTCTCCAGCAAAGAGAAATGGCCATGTACGAAAGGTCACCTGTCAACTAGTTCTAGTTATTAAATCTCTGCATTTATCACTAAGGTGGCTGCACAGAAAAGGAAGGTCAAGACATTAAATTATGAAACAGTCAGGATTAGAAAAGGTCACCAAAAACTCAAGTAAAATTTAACCAAACCTGCTAATTCTACACCCTAGAAGCAAGCAGAAACAGATGGGGATGAAACTGGATAGCACTAAGCCATCTCCACACTTTACCCCCACACTGAAAATGAATTTCTATTTGATGTCTTGAAGTGTAAAATGAAACTTGCTCATCTCAAATAAAAACAGGAACTTCAATAAATATTTCAGAATGGAAATCATGTTTGAATGGAACCAGCTTAAATTATTTAAAACATTGTTTTACACAACTCTAATGGCTGCTTTCATTTCAACCATAAGAATGCAATTTCAAATATTGGAGATGGGGCGCTCCTGGCACCTTAAATGCTTTACAGGACAATTAGCAACTCACCACTCACTAATTTACTACTTTAATGTTGAAACAAATGAGATCTTTGCTTTTCATCATCCAATTTGAATGAATTTGAACAAAGCAGGTTGAATAAGGCTCCGGAGACCCACTCTTCAGTTTGCTGTCACTATTCCTCTGCTCTTCCGGAACATCTTTAGAGTTTTAGTTTTAGAGGCTTCTACATGTATAATGACGCCATTGGGGAATAGGTTTCGCCTTTATTCTCCTTGATGTTCTTTTGAGGTCTTTCAAGTGAAAGGTACAAAAGAGGCATTAACAATCTGGCATTGTTTTTATTGCTTGACAAAGAAAAAAATGTATTTTAATTTTTCCCGTGTTTCAGGAATGATTAAGCAAGCTGTTTTCATCTACATTGAGTCACTTTCAGCAGACCTCTAACTGTGAGCAAAGAATTGTGAAGATTGTTCTAGAGAGAAATCAACACAGTTCAACCAAGCCAGCCTGTAAATGTACTTCTTTGCCCCTCCACAAACCAGCATCTTTCAGTTAATGCAGCTTTCAAAAGCAGTGTGTATCAATCACACGTCATGAGTAACAGCACATAAAAAGGCAGATTTGATAACCCACAGTTCGGCTCTGACTCTCTGTGGATTTGGGATATGGCATTTACCTGGATTCCTACCTGGTGGCATTACATCCAAGCATAAAACTTAATATGGGGGTGCATAAAAATGTTAATGTCAAGAAATAATTCTAAAACAGGCAACATAAAGCTATGTTTCTCAGTTGCCATAGATGACGTGTTCTCTTTATTTGCAGGTTTCTTGAGGGAAATGGATCTGTTTAATCACGTAGGCATGCCAAAGAAAAGCAGCTTGCTTTCTCTGAACTGCAAGGCAAAAGATGGGTCTTCTCAAACCAAGAAAGATTTCTCTCCTATGGATGGGGATAACAAATGTCATTCATATTTCACTATCACTATTAAGTCATAACAAAATTTGACTAATTTTCTGGCCAACTTACCTCCAGATTATTGTCCTCCCCTTTTAGGGAAGTGAGATCAGGACCCAGTGCTAACATACCATCCAGGTATGTCACACAAAGAAAGTAAGAGGGAAAAGTGATTCATGCTAAGCTAGTAGTATCTTAACATGTCGCTCAACTAGGGACATAGTTCTCCACTAGCTACACATCAAAATGACCAGGAGAGCTTTTAAAAAATTATAATGGCTGGACTCCACTCCCTGATCCTAGTCAAGAATCAGACAACTCTTGAAGATGGTGCTTGCACATGAGTATAATTTTTTAAGTTCCACACATGATTCCAATGGGCATCTAGGTTTGAGAAACATTGTCCTAGAGAAATTACCCGTAACAAAAGAGGAAATCATAAGGCCTAATCAAAGGAATGAAAAACCAAATGGTAAATTTGGACCCTGGGGCCCTAAGTGGGGAATATAGGGTAGCAAATCCTTCCAATTACTCCTCAAATATGACTAGATTGGTGAGCAACACCTACACGTGAAATCAGGCCTAGAAGTCAGAGGTCATGAAGAGCAAATGGAGATGATGTCAGACGTTTGCATGTTGTACCAAGTACGAGAACTTTTATTTCCCACAAAGTTACTGTTAATTATATAGCATTAGAGGTCTTCTTTATGTTCTGGCTAGAATTTGCTTTGGAAGCAAGGAAAATCATGTTACCTTATAAATTCTCTTGATTGTCATGTGGAATTTCTACCAGCAAGTAAATCTAGTGGTAAATTGAACATTCATTGACATTCATTCAATACAGGAGTTTTTTTTAAAGATTTTATTTTTTCCTTTTTCTCCCCAAAGCCCCCCGGTACCTAGTTGTATATTCTTAGTTGTGGGTCCCTTTAGTTGTGGCATGTGATGCCACCTCAGCAGGGCTTGATGAGCGGTACCATGTCTGCGCCCAGGACTCAAACCGACAAAACACTGGGCTGCCACGGCGGAGCGCGCAAACCTAACCACTTGGCCATGGGGCTGGCCCCAGGTATTTTTTTTTAATCTTATTTTATTTTTAGGCTGGAGAATGCTTTAGTGGGTTTGTAGTTTAAGAGGAAGGGATTGGTGGAGATGGAGTGATTTCAAACATAAGAGAAGCTCCCACAAATAGAATGAGAACCCAGGGAAGAGAGGAGTCAATAATTTAAGAGTATAGTTGGGTAGGTAGCCTTTGAAAAGACAGAAACACTTCTTCCTCTGAGACAGGAAAAAAAATTAAGAATGAAAGGAGAAACAGATGACGTTACAAGAGAGGACTATAATCAGAATTCACTCCAGATTCCTTTATATTTCTGTAAAGCGAGTAAGGGTTAATGATTGAGAGATGGGTTACTTAGAAGTAAGGTTAACAGAGAGGAAAGAACTTTTGAGAAAGAGAATATTTTGAGCAAGAATCAAAAGGATTTCCAATTGTACAACAGCTGGAGTTTAAAAATTATAGATTTTTGATAAAGCTACTCCAAGGTGATGCATTCTTTCTAGTACTGTTCAGGAGCACAGAGGCAGAACTGAAGAAAGACTCTAGCTAGCTTTGATGGAGGGGTGAAGATGGTGCCAAGTGCTATACTGAAAGTTGGAAGTTGAGAAATAATTATGGGCACTAGTAACATGGATCCCAAGCTGAAAGCAGAAAGAAATGGTGGCAAAATGACCAAATGGAAGAGATAAGGAAGCATGAATGTCTTAGTGGGGTTGTGTCCATTCACTGGAGACAGGGAGAGGTATGTTTGTATTGTATGTCCTGAGACTACGGTTATTTTCGGAATAAGGAGAAAACTGTGGCTTATGTAGACTTTGAAATAAGGGTCTATGATTCCAACTGGGGCAGGCTTCAGGAAAGAAGCTGTAGTATAAGTCATTCCTTCAGGTTTGGAAATGCAAAACCAAAGTACAGAGGATATTCAAATTCATTATTATTAAGATGTACCAGCATGAAGAATATCTGCTTCAGTATGAGAACTTACAAAATTCAGACCGACCTTTCCACAGCAGATAACTAAAAGAGATGGAAAATATATAAAAACCATCTCTATAAGACCATCCAAGACCCAACAAAATAGTGAGAAGTTACTAGCCTGGAGAAGTCTGCAACTCAGAGAGGTACACCAACACTAAGGGGCTGCTTTTGCCATGAAGGCATTTGTGGTTCTCGAAGAAGTAGGTGAGTTTCTCTTCTAGTAAATTCCTGGGCCTAGGAAGACAGAAATCAGAATCCAGAGCCCAGAAAAGGTAAATCAACATCTACTTTGGACTAGGACTCCTAACTTATATTCTAAGAATAAGTTTGAAATAAACCAGTCTTGAAAAATCTGTCATCCTCTTTCATGTCAACTGGTTGGTTCTGAAAACCTCAATTTTAGGAACTGGTATTATCTAGTCCTGAACTTGTAATGACCTTAGACACCTGGAAAAAGTAAAGAGAAATCTTCCCTGGATGAAGATAATATCATCCTAGGCCTCCAATCACTGCTATAAATAAATTTTCAAGTACAATGCCCAACATGCAATCTAAAAACCCAGCCACATGAGAGACAAAACATCATTAAAGAAAACCAACAGAAACAGTCCCAGAGGAACTCTACATATGGAATTACAGAGCACAGACTAAAACAGCTATGTTCACCATGCTCGGGGAGATAAAAGCCAAGAGGAAATGCTGGCGGGGAAATGAAAACTATAAAAAGTGACGGAGTATATGTGAAAAAGAACCACTTAGAATTTCTTGAACTAATAAATATAATACATGAAGAACCCAATGAATGTATTTAACAGCAAATTAGACAAAGCTAATGAGAATTAGTGAACTAGAAGATAGAAGCAACGGTTCATAATGAAACATGAGATTTTAAAAAAATATAGGATGAGACACAAAGAATACAGTAAGAAAGCCTAATATAAATTTGTTTCAAAAGCCAGAGGAGAGGAGAGAGAGTGGACAGAGGACAATGGCCGAGAGTTTTCCAGAATTCATGAGAACCCACAAATTCAAAAGCCTCAGCTGATGATTTGCAGGCAAAATGAAAAAAAAAATACATCCATATCTAAATGTATCATAGTGAAGCTTTGTAAAAACAAACAGGAAATTATGGAATTAAAATTATCGTAAAATAGCATATAATTTTGGAGGGAGTAAGTGGAGTTAATATATTTTAAGGTCTTTGCGTTGTGATGGGAAGAGAGTAAATGTGCCAAATAACACTATACTTTTATAAGTTTAGGATGCCTGCTGTTACTTCCAGGACAACAGGCCTCAAAATTCTGGTCTCAGGTCCCACTTGCACTCTTAAAAATTATTAAGGACTCCAGAGATCTTTTGTTAATGCGAGCTGAATATATATCAATATTTACCCTATTAGAAATTAAAAATGAAAAAATTTTAAAATATCCATTTATTCATTTAAAAATAATAATATGCCCTTTTCATGTTAAAATGACCTTTTTTTAATGAAAAGTAACTATATTTTCTACATAAATAGTGAAAAAAGTTGCATTATTTATATGACATTTTTGAAAATTTTTTTAATTGAAGACAGCTGGATTCTCATATCTGTTTCTGTTTCAATCCCTTCCAACATGTTGTTTTAGTTGAAGCAGATGAAGAAAATACAGCTTCACATAGCTATGCAGCAGGAAAAAAAGATACTTGGATATTTTTCTTTGAATCTATATCAAAATCTGACAAGTGGCAATTTCTTAAAGTTTATCTGCAATAAGGAATCTGAAACCATATTAATAAAAGTACATTAGAATCCATCTGTCCACCTTGCACTTTGCGTGTATCTTTAACTCACGCATGATATTGTAATACTACATATCAGTCATTGGAAAAATATTAGTCCAATGAGTCAAGCAGATATTCAAAATGTTGAAATTTTCCATTATACCATATATTTTAAACACATTCATTGATTTTACCACTGATCACAGCAAAAAAACTGTAAGTTTCAGGAAACCAGAAAGCTCATGGTGACACATAAGTTTTTCAAAATGCTAATTTCTACTTGCAAGCTCCGTTTTTGTCATTAGTAAAATAGGCTGCCTGTTATTTTCTTGAAGTGACAGCATACTTCACTCATTTTCAAGAAAATGTCCACCAAATACCTAAATCTGAATATTTATAGTTTGTCTGTTGGCTGCTATTTTAAGTAAAAATGATGTTCGATGAAACTTGCAATTCATATGAAATTTTTCAAAATAAAAAAGTAGGGGAAAAAATCAACGTAATTTGCAACATTAATAGTAAAATTAATTGATCATCTCAAAAGTAAAATCAGGTGATCATCTCAGTAGATGCAGAAAAAAATTTTGATAAAAAGACAACATCAACTAATGGTTAAGGTCAAAGTTAAGGGAAAGTAGAAAGGAGCTTCCTTAATCTAATAAAATGTTTCTACAGAGCAAAAATTCTATAGCAAACATTGTACTTCATACTTAGTGGTAAAATGTTGGAAGCTGTTTCTTTGAAATTGGGAATAAAACAGTGATTTCCAGTATCACCCTATACAACATTGTACTGAGGTCTTAGCTAGTGCTGCAAGGCAGGAATAAAAATGAAAGATTTAAGGACTGGAAAAGGAGAAACAAAAATATAATTACTCACAGATGACATTATGGTATAAAATAATCCACATGTAATTTGTCATAATTTTGATTAGAGTTAGTAGGATTGCTGGATACAAATCAGAATGCAAATGGATTGCATTTCAATACATCAGCAACAATGGAAATTTAAGAAAGCATATCACTTATAACTGCATCAAAATATAAAATACCTAAGAATAAATCCAATAAAAGATGTGCAAGACTTCTGTGGAGAAAATAACAAAACGGTATTGATAAACATTTAAAAGGCTCTACATAAAAGGAGAGATATAGCAGGTATATGGAATAGAAAACTTAACGAGGTAATGGTGTAAATTCTCCTCAGATTGATCAATAGATTCAAGATACTCTCAATCAAAATCCCAAAATGTCACAGGATTTCTTTTGTGGAACTTTATAAGCTGATTCTAACATTTATACGACAACGCAAAGGGCCAAGAAAGCGAAACCACCATAATGAGGAGCAAAATGGTACTGGCACAAGGACAGAAAGACAGACCCACGGAACACAGTGAAGAGCCCAGATAATTTATGAGGAAAGTGCAGAGCAGAGGAGTGGAGTAAAAAAATCAGGCTTTTAAAAAAGTGGGGCTAGAAGAACCGGATAATCTCATGGAAAAAAGTAAATCTAGACCCTTACATATATACAAAAATCAGTTCCAGGTGAATTGTAAAGCAGTATCTGAAAGACACAACAGCAAATCTTTACAAAGAAAACTTTCGCAATATCAGAGCAGGAAAAAATTTTCTTAAACAAGATGCAAAAGTACTAACAATAAAGGATAAGATTGATAAAATAAACTATACTAAATTTAAGAATGGCTGTCCTTCAAAAGACTACATTAAGAGAGTGAAATGGCAGGCCACGGAAATAGATGTGTCTCCCTCTTTGTGGGGGAGTGTGTGTGTGCGTGTGTGTATCCTAGAAAGAGTTATTACACAAAATATATAACAAATCCTTACAAATCAATAATAAAAGACAGCAGACAGCCAAAGCAATAGAAAGATGGGTAAAAGATTCAGTCATTACATAAAAGAAGAAATTCAAATGATAAATAAGCATCAGAAAATGTGCTTATCATTAGTAATCAGAAAAAAGCAAAGTAAAACAATGAGATATTATTGCATATCTATCAAGTTGCCTGAAACTAAAATGTTTGACAATACCAAGTGTTAAAAAGAATATATAGGGGCCGGCCAGTGGCATAATGATTGAATTCATGCGCTCTGCTTCGGCAGCCTGAGGTTTGCAGGTTCAGATCCCAGGTGTGGACCTAGCACCACTCGACAAGCCATGCTTTGGCAGCGTCCCACATAAAGCAGAGGAAGATTAGCACAGACGTTAGCTCAGCAACAATTTTCCTCAAGCAAAAAGAGGAAGATTGGCAACAGATGTTAGCTCAGGGCCAATCTTCCTCACATACACAAAAAAAGAATGTATAGTAACTGGAAGTCTCGTGCAATAACTGGTAAGAGTGTGAACTTTACATGAACACTTTTGAAACTGTGGCAATATGTGTATCCTAAGACCCAGGAATTCTATTCTCTGCTATATACCATATAAAAATGCATTCTTTTATGTACCAGGATTCATGTACAAAAATATTCAAAGCATCATTGTTTATAACACCCTCAAATTGCAAATGACACAAATTTTCATCAGCACACTTAGGCAAGGGAATACTATCCAGCCTTGAAAACATAAACAACACGAGTGAATCTTAAAAACGTTATGTTGAGCAAAAGCCAGATACAAAGGTACATATAGTAGAAGATTCTATTTATATAAAACTCTTAGTAAGCTAAGAGTAGGACGTTTTTTAACATGATAAGGAATATCATCCTGAAATCAAAATCAACATCAGTCAACAGTGTCCTACCAGAGAAGCATTGACATATTGTATCATAAGATGGTAGTCAAGTGTCCTTCAAAAACAGTGTTATGTGGACAAATATGTTGGGAAATGTCACATACATTCTCCATCTCTCAGAGACTATCAACGCATATTAAATACTAAAGGGTATGAAAAGTCACTCACTAAAGAAATCTATCCCATCTTGCTTAATTCAGAGTTTCCTAAAATTATTTGGAAACCTCACCCTCTTTTTTTTTTTGTAGGAGACCAATTAACATCTTATGGGATAATGGTTTGGAACATAGTTTGGAAACTCTGCACTAGATATAGTCTTGTTAGGGCTGGGAACAAGACATGAGTGCATGCTGATTCCATAATTATTTCACATTGTTCTGGAAGTTCTACTCAACGTAATATCTGAAGCCCAGAGGCAGGGTGGGAGTAGGTATTAATAGTGAAGCAGAGGAGGAAAAAATCATCATTATTTGCGGATGATGTGACAGTACTCCTTGCAAACACAACAAACCAGAGAAAAATTATTAGAACTAACAGGAAGATTAAAAACTGGCAGCCAGCTACAGCACAGATATACAAAATTACCAACAGTATGTCAGCAAAAAAAAGAACTATGATAGAAAGAAATCTAAAGTACAATAGCAACCAAAGTGCAAAATACCTGGGGGAAAAACTGAGTAAGAAATTTGTGAATACTCTTAAGAAAACAGAGTGCCTTATATAACAATGAACCGCAACAGAGTTTCAGTCCAGATATTGAAATATAAGCAGTTTTTAAGAGAAAAAAAATATTTAAATTTCTACATCCAGACTAGATATTGGCTGAATTTTATATCAGGTCCAAGACCTTATAATCTGCTATTGGACAAGTTAACCCCTTTGAGTTATAGGAATCCGATATTAAGATTTAAACAGTATTTATACTTGCTTTGCAGCCTCTCTTTCCTTTATTGCTATGGTAATTATAGTTTGAAATCCCTTTCTTGTTTGAATAATTATTTTTAAACTATTTTAAATCTTCTTCTAGATATCATGGGTTATTGACCCAGTAAATGAAATTACTGAGCCCGCAGTATTTTAAAGCTTTAATGAAGTGGCTTTCTAAAATGTTCAGTCCCTGTGACCATGTAAAGCATAGCAATTAGCTAAAACTGAAAATTACCACCCTTCCAGTACCCGAGATTGCAGAAACTAGACCAACTAAAGACTCCACTCAGGCTTCAGAAGATCAAAAGATAACAATAAACAAATAATTATTCACAGGATGAATGAACCAAAATGCTTTATTGAAAACTATGGTGCATACTGGCCACAGTTTAAAGAGCAGATTTCGGAGTTCCTTAGTATCTTCTCCAAAATCTATGTAATGGAACTTTAGAACTCTCCATGGGATCATTTCGATAAAGAGCAATTTGGGCATCTCTCAA
Organism: Equus przewalskii; assembly: GCF_037783145.1. Taxonomy (NCBI): domain Eukaryota; kingdom Metazoa; phylum Chordata; class Mammalia; order Perissodactyla; family Equidae; genus Equus; species Equus przewalskii. The sequence continues at coordinate 21,424,859 of NC_091854.1, forward strand.
GCCCTGAATATAGTAGCAACTTTACTTGTCTTAAAGCTGAAAAAAAAGTAAGGCCCTTAAGTTAAACCAGATCAATAGCCACAAAATGTTAAAGCATAGCCAATCCAAAACGTAAACAAACTTTTATTTTTGTTTCATTTACAAAATAGGTTTACTGACAGGCCATAAAGAGAACGGGTTTCCTCCTTTCCTGAAAAGAAAAAAATCTGAACCTTTCAAGAATCCTGGCTATGTGCTGCCCTGAGACACAGATTTCCAGTTTCCCTGCCTCACGCCTGGTCTCAGATCTGTAGTGTATATCGGAAACACAGGGCCTACTTAACAGGCTAATGAATCATGTATGAATTAATTATTGACTGGCCTGACCATATACATAAATAAATAACCTTTTGGTACCACAGAATTCATATGGGGGGTGGAGCAGAGAGGGGGAGCTGTGGAAAGCCAAACAATTTTTCTAGTTCTAATTTTTATGAAAATATTTCTCGTGTGTATGTGTGTGTGTATGTGTGTGTAACTGCTGTAAACAAACAAGTACTAATTTTAGGCAAAGTATAGGTAACACTTCAAAAAATGGGACTCATTCCAGGGGCCGACCCAGTGGTGCAGTGGTTAAGTTTGCACATTCTGCTTCAGCAGCCCTGGGTTTGTCGATTCCGATCCCAGGTACAGACCTACACATGGCTTGTCAAGCTGTGCTGTGGCAGGCATCCCACATATAAAGTAGAGGAAGATGGGCACGGTTGTTAGGTCAGGGCCAGTCTTCCTCAGCAAAAAAGAGGAGGATTGGCAGCAGATGTTAGCTCAGGGCTAATCTTCCTCAAACAAAACAAAACAAACAAATAAATCTGTGACTACAACTAGGATATACAACTACATGATGGGGCTTTGGGGAGAGAGAAAATTTAAAAAAAATGGGGACTCACCGCAAATAAATGTTTATTTTTTGGTTAGAGGGAACAGGAAGTTTATCATACCTGGTCATATCATTTCTGTACCTTTTTGGTTCGAAAAGCGTATATGTGCCCATTAGCCATATTTTGCAATATGGACTAAACAATGAAGACATATTTTAAAATAAAAGCTATTAATACCAGGACTTTGAAAGTTTAAAAATAAATATAAAGTATAAAGTATAAAAACAAATAATTGTTTAGGGTCATTTCAATACCACTGACTTTTAACATTTCATCATTTCCACATCCATCTCACCTGAAAGAACTTAAGGTCTTTTAAGAAAATAATAATAGAACCAGTTTCTAGCACTAGAGTAAAACATAAATAAGCATTGGTTTTTGTCATCAGACTTGCATTCAAGTCCCTCTCTGCCTTTCTAGCTGTGTGCTTTTGCATAGATTTCTTAACTCTCTGTTTCTTAACTTTTGCAACTCATTTATTAGTTACTCATGAGCAACCTCTGTATGTGTCCCATGGCAGCCTGAGTATAATTCAACACTACTGCTCATTCCCACAGAAGAAAGGCCACCCCACAGAGTAGCGGTGGGTACTGTCAACTTAGCTGAAAATGGCTTGGGGAGCTGGAAGGGGGCCCTCCCCTCCCAGATCTTCATTTCTTCCAAGCGACACACGTTAGACTGTATTTCTCTCCATTTCTCTACAAAGCAGTGTATTTCTCCTGGTTCTTAGAGGAACCAGGAGAACTCATAACTATCACTCACTCAGCCCCCTACAGACCAGGGTCCATCTTCCCTTCTTAGGGGTTGGTAGAGGTGTATCAATAACAAATCGCATGTTAATAAGCAAAAGCACACACACACATTTTACGAGGAGAAATAAGGTTTTTTTTATTTTCTGCATCGCAGCATGTGAGGATTCCCTTCAGGACCTGTAAAATTATTTTGTTTTGGCTTTAGCTCTTTGTTATTTTTCTTAGAAGATGTTAGAAATAAAGTTAAATATGTTTCAGAAGCATCATACACGTGTTACTTTCATTTTTTTCTCCACACAAGCCTGCTTGGTGGAAAAACACTACTTAGAACACATCAGGAGGTACAATGTCAGATGCAGTGTAGGGCTACACTGAGCGAAGGCTTCCGTGTGGGTCAGATCATGAATGCAGAGTATGAATTGTGGAAAAAATCACTCCTCCATCTCATGAAGACAGTAATTTCTCAGATCTAAGTTCTCCTACTGCCCCACGGAGGAAATCTACGTGATAATCGTGATCCTTTCTTAAGGCCGCTCTGCAAGCTTCAAAACACGACCAAGGCCAGACAAATCCACTGCTGGTTATCTGTCTCCTCTGAGTGACAGTAAGACAGCTCCGAATCAAACACAGCATTGGACTCTGTTTTTCAGAAAGAAAAGGATGTAAGATTACACTAAAAATTTTAAAAGAAAATTAATTTCAAAATAGATTTCCTGGTTGTGTGTTAGGAAGACTATACTCAAAAAATAAAGGGCTTTTGTAGTCCTTTTTGGAAAACTAGTAAGGTTTTATGCAGAGGATGGATAAGCACAGATGGCAGTAAAGTGTATAATGTATGCAAAGGGGAATGGTTCCAGGCTGATATTTTTTCGCTGGAAAAGTTTCTAATACTTCCACATTAATAAAGGGCCATTATCTAGAAATTGAAGCTGCTAGGTCCAAACACCATAGGACATGTAGTTATGCTATGAATGTGTTCTTGCAATTATCCAGCTGCAAGTTAAATGCAGTGTAGCCTATGTCTTCCCAAGCTGAGTTTTGACTTTTATTTCTAGCCAATTGACCTGTGCTCTGATTTTTGACTGCAATATTAGGTGGATCAACAAAAATACCCTGGATGAATGAGACGACATTGCCACCAAACCCTGAGTCCCAACTCTCAAGCTGGAAGTCTAACCTCTAATTTACTCTAGTCCCAGGCTGATTAGACCCATTATTTAATGAAGTCTCTGTTGGTTGTCTGTCTATCAAGTTATTTGCATTCATGGAAAGAAAGTGATAAGCCAAATGCTAATTATCCATTTTTCTAAAATAAAAGGTCCATGCTAAGAATAACAATGAGTTATTAAAATAGCACTTTTCATCTGACATAATACATCTTAACAAGCTCTTTAAATCCAGGGGTTTTCATTGCTGGACATCTTATCTAATAAAAAGGAAGATGTTTACGTTCTATCTGTTCAGACTTTGCTAGCACTGGGCAACAGCTTTGGAATTTGAATGCTGTTGGGAATAATGAGATAAGATGGCGAAATCCAGTCTTTAAAAACAGATTATTTTTAAAAAACCTACACTTGATGTATTGATTTATATCATCGTTGGTCCAATTACCTGGGTCTAAAATAGTGGTTCTCAACTGGGAGTGATTTTGTCCCCTGGGGGACATTTGGAAATATCTGGAGATATTTCTGGTTGTTACGGTTGGAGGGGTACTACTGACATTTAGTGGGTAGGAGCCAAGGATGCTGCTAAAGATCCTTCAGTGAACTGCAAGGCCCCCCACAACAAAGATGTATCCAGCCTGAATTGTCAGTAGTGCTGAAGCTGAGAAGCTCAGGTCCAAAAGAACTCAAGGAATTCTAGTAAATAATTAGGCAGTAGGTCCAATGAAATTAGGCTACCTAAGTGCTATGAATTTAATCTTTTCTGTGTTTCAAGTTTTATTGATTTTTCACAACAGTTTATCTTCTTAGAATAATACTAGGTGTACTAAATGTAGGTGAGGCCCTAATTTCATAAGACCCCACATTTGCACCTCAGTCTTGTGCGAGATTAAGTAAAACTTATCCCTCTGATGAAAACTGGATGGAGAAAAATATGTACTGGTGGAAAAATAGGAATGAATAAAAAGAGAAATCTAGAGTAAATACGAAGAGATAGGGATGGTTGGATGAAAGTGAGTAAAGTCAATTCCAGTGTTATGGGTCAAAAAAATACAGACATACATAGTCATGTGCTGCATAATGATGTTTCAGTCAATGAATGACTGTTTATGATGAAGGTCCCATAAGATGAGTACCATACAGCCTAGATGTGTAGTAGGTTATAGCATGTAGGTTCATGTAAGTACACTCTGGTGTTCGCACAACGACAAAATCACCTAACCATGCAATTCTCAGAATGTATCTCCATTGTTAAGCCACACTTGACTATATATATGTGTTCCTAATAGCTTTGCAACTTGTTTCTCAACAATGTGCAATCCTGCAAAAAGTCTTGTTAGCTAATGAATTTATCTTCTACTAATCTTATCAGCATTACCTGCCCACATAACCTACCTTCACTCATATACAATCACCCAACTGGGATAATCTCCATCCACTGTTAGATGCTCACAGCACACACTCACACTTGAGGCCTTTCACAAACAGGGGCCACCTTAGCTCAAGAGCCAAAATGACAGTCACCATCATAGCAACATACTGATCACTTAAAAAAAGTTAATAGACATTTTGACAATTGGGAGTAAAGTGATTTGGGGAGCATAAATAATGCACCATTTTGTTTTCTGTATGAAATCGTGGTATTAAATTTCCAACATAAAGTCCTAAGTCATTTTTAACCACAAAACAACTTACAGGTTCAACCTCTTTTAGTCTTCCTAGACGAAAAGTCAAGAGAAAACAGTTTATTTTCTAGACAGGTTTCTGTTTCCTTGGCGCATGAACTTCTGGCACTAGGGAGCTGTGAGGAACACAGTGGTTTGGGGTTGGCAAGCTCAGAGCATTTCAGTTCCCAGCAGCCAGGCTCCTCTGAGGCCTGCCAAAGCCACAAAGCAACACTTAGTCTTCAGAGCCAAAAGCCCTTGGGAGGGAACCATCAGCCGTGCAAAAACCCAATATATGCTCCACTAGCTAAAACGTTGATTACCAGTAGCAGAATCTTTAATAAATCTTAGCTAAGTTTCGGAACTTCAAGGATACTAGTGTTATACAAGTCTAGTAGTCAATGAAGTATCAATAACCTAAGCGCCAGAGAGCAGCAGACAACTCTATTAGTTAACACCAGAGTCCCTATCATTGACTCAGATTTAATTCAATAAATGCTTTTCCAAAGTTAAAAAAAAAAAAATCCTTGGAGGTTAATAATAGATGCAGATTAAAGATAATAATAGATACAGAAAGAATCATGAACATGTTTTTATATGGAACAACTTATCTAAAATTCGTATATACCCAATGAAGAAATATTTGTTAGAATATGAGTTGGCTCCACTAAACAAAACGAAACACAGAAATAAAAACAGCATGCAACCAACATAAATAATAAATGCTTTCTATAAATAAGTGAGCACAGGGAAATCTGTCAAAACCCATTAGAACAAGAGTCATACACAAGTGAGCTTGTGTGTAAAGGCTGGGTTAAAGGTCAGTATGATACAAAGACAGGAAGTGGGAGCAGATCGTCGATGGGGAAAAAGCAGATATCCAGCTGCTTTAAATTGTTGGCTATTGTGAAAGGTAAGTTACATACGTTCTTAACAAATGGTACCAAAAAGCTAGGCTGAGTGTATAAACAGTATTCTGTAAAAGCAGAAGATGAAGTCTTCTAGAAGACAAATGCATTGGGATGGTTGGCACTTAATCTTATTTTTTGTTGTATTCTCAAAATTTGATCATTTTTTCATTTCCTCTTTAACAGATAACTTGTGCTCAACACAAAAATCTTCCAGAAGAAAGAAATTAAAATATGTTTAATATGAGCCATAATTTCTTAATAGAAAACTTTTTGTAAGAGGATGAATTAAAGTGATCTCAAAGGTTAAATGTAATGAAGTATGTCTAAGATATACAGTTACCAATTGAAAACATATTTGTGGAATTAGCATCCAAAATAAACAAAGAGATCTTAAGCTCTGGAACCCGCATCTTATACTCTTGCAAGGCACATAGGTCCATAAAATAACTGAATCAAAACATAAACCTCACAGAGCAAGACCCTGCCCTCTGGCGTTCCTTGGTAGAAGAAACCTTAAGGAGACTGCTTCCTTACTTCTGCCAACCCCAAACCAACACGGTTCCCAGTGCATGTAGAACAAACTACAAGCCCTTCATGTGGCTTAAGGTACCCTAGACGCTGGCCCTCTCAGTCATAGTCCGCCTGCAAACAATTTCTCTAAGTTCTTGACCATGCCATGTTCTTGCCTCAGTCTCCAGACTGGGAACATTCTGTTCCTTTTTTCCTGGAATATGTTACCCTCCACAATCCCTCCCATTTTTGCAGGTACCTTCTCATCAAGCTAGACCCTGAGTAAATGTCAGCTTCTCTAAGAAGTCTTTTCGTCACCACCCACTCAAGCTCAAGGTAAATCCTCCCCATTAGGCCCATTCATAACACACAGTGTTGCACCCTCAGAGATAGTTATCATAATTATAATTGTGTACTTCTTAACCCATTTACCCATTCATTGTCAGTCTCTCCCACTAGACCCTAAGTTTGTTGGAGGAAGAGAACATTCTGTCTGCCACTGTATCAACAACAACAGCAAGTTGCCTGGCCCAAAGCAGGTGTTAAATATTTTTGAATGCGTAAAAGCAGATTCAGATGCACTGTAAATATCACACTGGTTAAGACTTATCTGTGATGTTTACTGATAGCGTGGTTTTAGCACCATTACCCAACATCAATGTTAAATAGGGTCCAACTTTATTTGCACAGCATCTTACATTTTTCAGAGCATAAATGTGAATTCTGAGGAATCTCCAAGAATGTGGAGACCTCTGGTACCATTATGACATACAGTTTACCAACTTCCTATTGAACTAGGAAACAGTATAAAATATACTCAGCATGGTCAGTGCCTAAACCACGCAAATCAATGTCTGTGCGTACATGACCACATGTCAAAGCACACCTGTGAGCGGATTCCTAGTCAGGGGCCCTGCTGGACAGACTGTCCTGATATAGACCTGTGAGGATTTAGGCCCTGAGTTCTTTCTTCTCCTGAACTTTTGAAAAATTGCTTTCTTAACCTATCTTTTACTTTAACATCCAAGAGGTCTAATAGGAAATTTCAGATAAAGTACCATATTGAGTTAGAGAGATTGAATCTAAAATAGACTTGAATTTGCAGTAAAAAGGTTATGATAGCTGGGGAAGCCAGGATCACAGGATCTTTCTTGTTTAAGCGGGCCAGTCCAAACAGGTACAACGGAAAAATGGAAAAGGGTTTGAAAAAAGGAAAATAAAGGATAAACATACAGTAGGATTATTTATCTACATACAAGATTGTAGAACCATTTTTACCCTCCACATTTAATTAAGAAAAGGGCAGATTTTAAGTATTATTGCAAAAGGGTATAAGGTGTAGTTTTCAACTGCAATCCTAATGATTATTGAATAATTTCATGGTAAGTTTTATAAAAGCAAAGAATTTGTTTTGTTCCCTGTATAACTCCAGCTTCGAAAATAGTGTCTGACATCTATAGGCAGTCAGTAAATATTTGTTGAATGCATAATAACAATAATAGCAAGTTCTATTAACACTTTGTCAAATATTGTGCTAAACAGCACACAGATAATATACCAATTAACCATCACATCAAACTTAGGAGGAAGATTTATCATTACCATTTTATAAATGAGTTAGCAAAATCCAAACAATTTCTCCAGGAGCAGAGAGCAAAGCCAGCATTCCCGTCCAGGACTAGTTGACTTCAAAGCCTGATTCCCTGACCTCCACACTACAGAGGCTCCCCGGACACGCAGAATTGTATGGAGGAGAAATGCGACCACATTGAAAAGGATATGCAGGAAAAAATCAGAACGTAAGATGAAGCACAGCGAGAACTGGAGAACAGGGTCTATTTCCGTGCAGTCAGTTCACTGAAGCTGCAAGTACAATGCCATAGGATGTGATGGAGGTGGCTAAAGGCAGTCCAGGGGTGACAAAGAGAGTGGGGGGAAAATAGATAGCAAATAAATAAAGAGCTGATTCCTTTGCATGGTAACAACTATACCTCTAGCCGCAACATTGCCAGTGCTGTCAGGAGAACCTTACAGAAATGAGGCTGACCCTGTTTTTCAAAAGAGCAATAATGAAAAAATAAAGTCCTGTGGTGCTTCTCCTCTATCGGCCCTGTTTATAAATTCATAGCACAGCATGGAGGTTATTAAAATCCCATATGTGAGAACCACACACAGCACAAGGAGATATGAATTGGTGTTCCATGGAGATAATGCTATCTAATGGGCAAAACAAGTAGTAGGGTTTCATTTTCACTCTGAGTACATTTGAAAAGGGCTCAGCATGTCTACTGCGCGTGGATAGCTGACAGTCCGAAGACAGTTTCTCCTTTCCCTTCCTCTGGATTAATAAGTGGGATATAAAGAACAGGCATGTTATCTGCCCAAGTCTGGATATTCCCATGACATTTTTCTTTGCTTGCAACTATTTGAAATAGAGTGGATTAAAAGCTTCTCCACTTGCCGTGGCACAGAAGGGAAGCAGAGCAAACTTCCCCTGCCCCCTACATAGTATCAGTGGCCCAGGAGACCAATAAGAAGTCAGGACTTCCGGTCCAGAGTCCACTGGAGACTCACCCCAAGGCCCAGTGCAGGCTGGCTTACACTTCGTTGTGGTTGGGTTGGTTTGTTCACCGGGCTTTTTTTCTTTTTTGGTCAGAAAAGACTTCTGAATGTCCTATTAGGGAAAATCAAATATGAGTAATAGTAGCAAATGCTGTTCTATGTGATCTGTCAATGAGATTAGAAAGCAGCATCTCAGGTCAAAAAGCCAATTTTAAGAATATCCTATGACCTTAATCAGCAGAAAACCTTGTATTTGAAATTTCCTCAGTAACTTAGTGCTTGAATTTAATTAGGACAAAATAATAGCTATTTTTAATTCATTTACTCCAGAATCCAACCTTCAAAAGAAGGTAAATTTGTGGTCATACACCTGGACCAGTGGGCAGCCTAGTGGCATAGTGATTAAGTCTGCACGCTCTGCTTTAGTGGCCTGGGTTCATGGATTCAGATCCAGCGCACAGACCTACACACCATTTGTCAAACCATGCCCTGGTGGCATCCCACACACACAAAAAAATAATAGAGGAAGACTGGCACAGATGTTAGATCAGTGACAATCTTCCTCAAGAAAAAGAGGAAAGTTGGCAACAAATGTTAGCTCAGGGCCAATCTTCCTCACCAAAAAAACAAACAAAAGAAACACTTGGACTAGGGTATGGGCAGAAAACACTACTCTAAGAGCCAAGTTTAAAAATACAGCTAGAACACAAAATAATTCTACAACTTTCCAAGCAACCAAAACCCAAAAGCTTCTGAACAAAATCTAAACCAAAGGTCTGAAATGTATGGAAAGAGGGATAACAAAGGTAGGAAATTAACTAAAATGTGAGGGCTTTCTGAGTTGAACATCATTCATTCATTCAGCAAATATGTAATGAGCATCTGCACTGTCTCATGCTCTGGGGGATTCCACAGGGAAGACAGACAAAGTCCCTGTCCTTGTGAAGCTTATATTTAGTGCTGAGAGGGAAAGCAGAAGAGCATCACCCACAGTCCTGGAGTCACATTGGTTAAAGAAAATTAAACGGCTTGGCTGTTGAGCGAAATTTCCCTCAAGGAAACCTTGACTGCCAATGAAAAACTCATCACTGGGTTGGTGGTTTGAACTGAGGAACAACAACCTTGTGAGCCATGGGTCAGATGATCATCTCCAGCCTGGGTGGGGAGAGGACCAGAAAAGCCTAGCTAAGAGCGAGAAGAATGCAGCAAGATGAAAGGCCATTCTGGGGAGAAATGGAGGCTGGAGAGAGCTCCAGTGTGGGAGAGTGAAAATGTTGGGTCCAGAAGGCAAGAATATCCTTACATGTAACTTTGATATCAAACCTCCTAGGTCTCTTAGGAATCTCTACTGACCTATGTTAATCATCTACCTGCCACATCTGAAAAGACAAGATGTTCTTGTGCATCCCCTTCAGGAGAATTTAGGGTAATACCCCTCTTTCAGGAATCCTCTGCATAGTCTTGATGAATACTCTCTCTCTGGTTATCCGGAGGTAAGAACATAGAAAGCAGGAAGGAATAAAAACCTCAAGGCGGGCACTGAGGAGGCCTGGGTTCTAGGTTCATCTCTAACACCCCTAGTTACAAGATTTTGGGCAAATCACTTTCTCTCTCTCTGTTATTATCTCATATGTCAATTGCAGAGAATAGCACCTACTCTGTCCAAACTCAGGGTTGTCAGGAGAATAAAAACAAAATGGATTTTAAGAAATAAGGAAGAGATACATTTGGAAAGCTTACAGCTAGTTTTCACAATTCACTTTGGCCTGATTTGAGCTTCTTGGCTGAGAGAAATAAAAAAATAACATCCACAATAATGGTAATCGCTACAATTTATTGAATGCTTAATGCTTGTACCAGGCACATATCTCATTCAATCCTTACAGGAACTCTGTGGGGTTCCTATGATTATTGCCCACATATTACAAATGAGGAAGCTGAGGCCCTGAGAAGTTAAATGCTTTGTGAAAATTCACAAATCTGGTAAATCAAACTCAAACCCGTCTGACCCCAAAGCCTAAAGTTAAACCACTAAGCTGTTCTGGTTCTTACTCATCTCTCAAGATTCACTTCAGTTCACATCAGTATAATTCAATTCAATTCAATCCACAAACATTTTTTAAAAATATGTAGGCTTTCAGAATTCAGATAGCTTACACATTTGCAGAAGATGATATACACATACCCTTGCTAGAAGTTCCCAATTTAGCCATGAATGAAGAATGCAGGGGAAGCCAGGTGACTGTACAGGGAAGGAACTCGTGTCACAGGTCTTGGCACTCACCATTTGGTTCCCCAGCACAGCACTAAGTTGCTCTAGACACTCTCCAGGGTTGGAGGGTCCTGCCAGAGTTGGGAAAAAAATTCTTCCCATCTTATTCTTAATTCTTACACTAATTTTTGCAGCTCTTTTTAAGCTTCTGGTTCATGAGCCAAACTTGTCATCAGTGTAAGCTCATCCTCATCCATGGAGAGAAAACAGAGTCAGTTCCCAAAATACCTTTGCCTCCAGCTTTCTGGAAATCCCATCTTCCTGATTGCTCAGGATACTTCTAGGTATTAGAGGCGTTTAAAACAAATACAAAAAATGATCCAATTCTCTAAGGTAATTATAGTAATAATCACAAACATTTATAGAGTGCTTACATTTATGCCAGACACTGTTTTAAGTAATTATTCATTTAATTCTCAAAGCAGCACTATGACATACATACAGTCACGCGCCGCATGACGACATTTGGTCAACGACTCATGGCATATGCAAGGGTGGTCCCATAAAATTGGTAAAATACAGCCTAGGTGTGTAGTAGGCTATACCATCTAGGTTTGTATAAGTACACTGTATGATGCTCACACAACAAAATTGCCTAGCGACGCCTTTCTCAGAACGTATCCGCATCATTAAGTAACACGTGACTGGATTGCTGTTACCTGGGTTTTACACTGCAGAAACTAAGACACAAAGAGTTTAAGTGATTTGTTCAGATTTGTTCAGATGTTAAGCAGGGATTTAAATGCAGTAGTCTGTCTCGAGGGCCGTCTTTAGCTACATCATGCTGCCCCTAACGGGGAGAAAAAAGATCTGAGACAATATCATTAGCTGGTATATTTATTTCCATAATAACTAATAGAAGAGAATGCTAATGGAGTTTAAAGCAAGTTTACTAGGCGGAGGAGGATTCATGAATACAGAACTGGAACCCAAGAAAAGTCCCTGTTTGTAATGTTTGCCCACCTTTTTCATCCAGAAGGCACTTATGAATTTTTTTCTCTTGAGGTTTTTTTTTTTAAAGATTTTATTTTTCCTTTTTTCTCCCCAAAGCCCCCCAGTACATAATTGTATATTCTTCGTTGTGGGTCCTAGTTGTGGCATGTGGGACGCTGCCTCAGCGTGGTTTGACGAGCAGCGCCATGTCCGCGCCCAGGATTCGAACCAACGAAACACTGGGCCGCCTGCAGCGGAGCGCGCAAACTTAACCACTCGGCCACGGGGCCAGCCCCTCTCTTGAGGTTTTTTTTAAAAAACACATTTTTAATAAGGTACAACATGTATACAGTAAGAAAACAAAATGCTATTCTGACTTGTGTCATTATAGTTTAATTTTACCTGTTTTGGAGTTTATAAATGGAATTGCATGGTATGCATTCTTGGTGTCTGGCTTTTTTTTCTCATCATCACATCTGCGAGACTCATCTATGTTGTTGCATACGACAGTGGTTCATTCATTATTTCATTATATGAATATCTGACGTACATTTTTCCATTTCACTGTTGCTAGACAAAAGGTTATTTTCAATTTCATGAATATTATTGTAAATTTCCTTTCCTGCAAAAGGTACCCATTTGTGTTACATGTCCAGGAATGGAATTACCAAGTCATAGGAGATGTATATTCTCATTATCTTTTTGTTATTGATTTATAGCCTAATTCCACTGTGATCAGAGGAAATACTACATGTGATTTCATTCTATTGAATGCTTTAAAGACTTACTTTATTGACTAGTATGTAATCAATTTTATTAAATGTTTCGTGTTTACTTGAAAAGAATGTGTATTCTGCAGCTTTTGGGTGCAGAGTTCCATATATGTCATTTAGGTCAAGTTTTTTAACTGTTGTTCAAATCTACTATATTCTTACTCAATTTTTTTTCCTAATGCTAACAATTAAAGAGAGAGAGATCTATTAAAATCTTCAACTGTGATTGTCAGATTGTCTACTTCTTAGTTTTGTCAGTTTTTGTTTTAAATATCTGTGTTATTAAGTACCTACCTTTTCAGATTATTGGCTATTCCTGTCAAATTGCCCATTTTATTACTATGACATGGCCTCTTTCATTTTTAGTGTGACTTCTTGCCTTAAAATCTTAATGTCTAAGATCGGTATAGCTACACCATTTCCCTTTTGATTAGTATGTGTGTATTTTTCCATTCTTTTATTTTAAACCTTCCTGTATCTTGATATTTCAGTGTGTCTATTCAAGTAATATAAAATTATTTTTGTATAGTTGAGCGATACATCTTTTAATGGGAATATTTAGACCATTTATATTTAATATAACTATGGATCTATCTGGATTTAAATCTACCACATTCTTCCTAGTTTCCTATTTCCATTTGCTTCTGTTCCTATATTTTTTCTTGTCTTTTTAAAAATCAAGTTTTAAAAATTTTTTCCATTTCTTCTCTATTAGTTTCTTACATCTACATTCTTGTATTATTCTTTTTAGTTGTTACCCTAGGAATTACATTATTCATACTTGACTTATCAGAGTATAATATAATTTAGTATTTTCACCAATTTCCAAACATTGCAAGGACCTTACAACACTTTAACACTTTTCTCTGCTCCAGCAGTTTTGGCTATTATTGTCACATGTATTAATTTCACTAGACATTACTTTTCTTTTTCACAATGTTCATCCACATTTGCCTTCATATTAACCTTTTCTCTTGCTCTGTGTTCTTTCTTCCATTTCTGTACTTCTCTATAGGATCATTTTCTCTTGCCCAAATAGCTTCATTTAATATTTTAGTGTGAGAGGGGCTGGCTGGTGGCATAGTGGTTAAGTTTGTGCATTCCACTTCGGCAGCCTGGGTTGCGCAGGCTCAGATTCCGGACACAGACCTACTCACCGTTCTTTGGGCCACGCTGTGGCAGGGTCCTACATATAAAGTAGACAAAGATTGGCACAGATGTTAGCTAGGGGCTAAATCTTTCTCAACTAAAAAAAAATTAGTGTGTGTCTGCTATCAACAAATTCTTTGTTTTTGTTTGTCTGCAAATATTTTCATTTCCTCCTTACTTGGAAGGATATTTTCACTTACTATAGAACTAGGTGGGCAGCCTAGTTACTATTTTCTTTCAGCACTTTGAAGACACCATTTCACTGAGTTCTGGATTCTAATATTTCTGTTGATAAGGCAGCTTCAGTCTTACTATTGTTCCTTTGAAGGTTTTTTTGGGAGGCAGCCTTCTAGGTTTTTTTTCTTTGTCTTAGGTTTCAGTAGCTTCATTCTGACATGCCTAAGTATGGCTTTATTTGTATATGACGCTTAGGGTTCATGGAGCTTCATGAAGTTGTATCTTGCGGTCTTTATCAGTTTTGAAAAATTCTTGGCCAAAACAATTTGAAATGTTACTTCCATCACATTTCTTTCTCTCTCTAACTTCTGGGACTCCAAGTATATATGTGCTATACCAATGTTTTTCCAAGTATTTGTGATGAATGTTTTTTCCTTTTATTTATAAACCCCTAGAGACTAATACTGTCATAAAATACATTAAAGATTTTGTGACAATGTCAATTGCTATGAATATTTATAAATACTCTATCTTTACTTATTCATCATGTCAAGGACCCAGTACTAAACATGGTCTCAGGATCAGACTTTGAGAAGCCGTATGTCAGATTTCTTCTCTGGCTCTCATATGTCTGTTATGTTCTTTATCTTTCAGCCTTTTCTTCTCCGTGTTTCAATTTGTTACGTTTTACTAACATCTTCAGCTTTACTAATCTTCTCTTTACTATGTGTGATGTGCTATTAAATCCTTCTCTTGCTTTCTTATTTTATGTTTTTCAATTCTTGGATTTCCATTTGATCCTCACCTGTAGATTTCAGTTGTGAAATAATCAATTTGTATGTCTATTTTCTCAAACATATTAATCATAGCTATTTTAAAATCTTTCTGATAATCTCAATATATCAAGAACTTGTAGTCTATTTCAATTTTATCTTGAAATTCAGTTATTTGCTCCTGTTTCCTGAGATGCCTGGTAATTTTCTATTGACTACTGGACACTTTAAGTAAAACAATTATTTATGTTATCTTCCTCCAGAGACAATTTCACTTTCTTCTGGAAGACAGAGCATAGACACACTATCTTGATCCAGTAGAGAATGGTCTATTTCCAGTTTCCTTTCTGTTAGAGTCCAGCTCTTCTGAGTCTCAGCTGAGAGTCTGCCATGCTTACCAGGGCCCTTCCTCCTCGGGGGGCTCTGAACTACAATTTCTGTCTCTTTAGTTCTATGGGAATGCTTAAGTTCCTGCTTAGACTTTTGGCCTCAACTGCTGCAATCTTCTTGGCTTCTCAGTGTCTCACTCTGCCTGTGCACAGTGTGGAAGTCCACAAATTCCTCAGAGGAAGTTGAGAGAAGTATGCTGGCTCGGAGAGCTCTGATTCCCTTTTCTCTGGGATGTTGGTCCTTCATATCATGGCTGTCTTAGTATTCCTGAACATGAATTTCTGTCCCCCAATTCCTTGAAACGCCTGTAAGATCTAGGCCACTACTTTCTATTTGGCCTTTATGCCCCTTTGATGTATTGCAAATGCATCCACAGAAAAAAGCCACAGAGAGGGTCTTGATCCCTTCAGTGCATTTCTTTTTTTCAGTTGTGTTGACCTATGAAATTCTGGCCCCTTTAGGTACACTCTGATGCCTTCAAGCAGTAATTAATCCAGCTTCTTAAGGCAAGAGTTACTCTAATATGAGCTACCCCATCATGTCTACAAGCAGTGTGTTCTTGTGAGGATTAGATAATGTAGAAAAATAGCTAAAAGTAGTCAATAATAGTAAATATTCACTAATATTATTCTTCCTACATACTAGCTAATGTTTAGTTCAGGGGCACCTTTTATTGTAATGTTCCTGGGAATCCTTACTCCCAACTCCCAGCTCCCAGCTCTATTTATTCCAACACTTGCCCCTGGCATTGCAAGTGCACAGAGATTGCCTTTGTGTTTCATGGTCTTACGTGCCAGATTTTCCTGGTGTCTAATAATCTTTTGTCACTAGACTAACAGTCCTGTAAAGGAGTGGTTGGGTTTTTTTTTTAACAGCCTAACCTATTTTCAAACAAAATCTTATAGATCCCTAATAAATGGATCCATGGCTGCCTATTTGGCTCCCTCTCATCTCAATCCTCCCTGTGATTGATATAGATAGATAGATAGATAGGTAGGTAGGTAGATAGATAGATAACAGGTAAATGAGAGAGAGAGAGAGAAACACTGCTGAGTTATATAGTCTTGGACCCCAAAAGCTCTGGGGAACCCAGTTTAAAAACTACTACCATAGGGATAATTTCTGGGCACTGCAGCTCTTAGAACAAAATTATCCTTAAACATTAATTCCATAATTTAGAAAACAGTGCTCAGGATTTTAGCCCCTTCTAGTACCACTATAGAAAGCCTTAGCATGGCTCAACCAAAATTTCTGGTGATTTTTGTTATCACTCCACCTCTTTAGTGCTCACCAGAATCCAAGTTATCATTCTATTTCCTCCATACTGCGCTGAATAGACATCATGCCTTGAGTGCCAAGCCTGTTTATCATCCAGAATAGACAAGCATCAGATGACACAGCAGAGTTTTCTCACACAATCAAAGAGAACTCTGACTGAGGATGGTCTAAATGTCAATCTCAGACTCTTCATTGCTAGAAGAAAACTACACAGAAGCATGTAGCATGAAAGCACTAGAAAGGAAAAAGGAAAGAAAAAAGATGAACATCCAAACACGTTATATAGAAAGGTAAATCTCCTAGGTCCCATGTGGTATTTCTTGGACACAATGTCACATTCAAAGAAATAGAGTTGAACAAATACGCTAATTTAAGAACAATTTTTTTTTTTTTTTGAGGAAGATTAGCCCTGAGCTAACTACTGCCAATCCTCCTCTTTTTGCTGAGGAAGCCTGGCCCTGAGCTAACATCTGTGCCCATCTTCCTCTACTTTATACTTGGGATGCCTACCACAGCATGGCATGCTAAGTGGTGCCATGTCCGCACCCGGGATCTGAACCGGCGAATCCCGGGCTGCCAAGAAGTGGAAGGTGTGAACTTAACCGCTGTAGCACTAGGCCAACCCTAAGAAAATTCTAATGTTTACTTTGGTCTCTCAAAAATAAATGGATAGATGATTGATAGATAGATAGATAGATAGATAGATATCTAATTCATAATCCAACCTTCCTCCCCCTTTTAAATAAAACTTTAAATTGTAACGTGCATCTTAAAATATGTAGAAATCATAAGTGCACAGCTTAATGGATTATTTCAAATTGTTCAGGGGTATGCTATCACCACCAAAAGTCGTGAAATAGAAGGTTATGATGAGCTCAGAAACCCCCTCATGCCCTTTCCCAACACTACCCTCTCTCTGTGCCCAAAGGGCAACACTATCCCAAACATAGATTAGCTTGGTCTGCTTTTGGATTTTATATAAATGAAATCATACAGTATGTAGCTTTTAACACCTGATTTCTTTTATTATCCTTGTGAGACTCGCACACATTTTATTTTTTTTAGTGCTTATGAATAAAGTTGCCATAAACACTTATGTGCATGATGCTCAGTGCTCATATATACTCACTTTGTTTGAATATATACCTAGAAGTAGAATTGCTAGGTTATAGGATATGCCTATGTTCAATTTTAATAGATAGTGATAAACAGTTTACCACAGGGGTTGTATTAATTATACTCACACCAGCAGTGTAGAAGAGTTCCAATTCCTGCATCTCCTTGCCAACACTTTGGTTTGTCAGTCATTTTTGGTTTGGCCATTCTGGTAATATTTTTTTGTGGATTTAATTTGCATTACCCTGAATAGTAATGAGGCTGACTATCCTTTCACTTATTTGTTGTCCATTTCACCATCCTCTTTTGTGAGGTGCCTGTTCAAGTTTCTTGTCCATTTTAAGAACAATTCTTGAAAGCCTCCTTCGTCCCTTCTCCTCTTCTCTTGGGAGCCTCTCCCTCACTCCCAGCCCAAGTGGCTAATCTGAGACACTCCTTGCCCCCTCATCTCCTTCCACTTATTTTTCTTAACATAGATGGACGTTGCCTAGTGCCATATTTTTCTCCTTATCTCTTGGCTTCTTCTACTACTCAGATTCCCCCCAACAAAGGAGAGCCAGAGATGCAGGCGGCAGGAATCCTCCCCATTCCTCCCTGCTGCTACTTTCTACCATCTTTCTGTTTCTGCATCACCCAAAGCCTGGGAAACTTCTCTTTAGAAGTTTCTTGTAAGTTCTGTGAGTTTTTATTTTTTTTTAATTCCCTTTCATGACTCTACCACTCTTCTATGTCATGTTGGGCACCTGGCACAGACTGACTTCTGCAGATGGGCAAGGAAAGAAAGGACACGTACAGGAGACCACTCTAAGGTCTCAGATGTCAAATTTGACCATTTGCCAGGAGAAGCCTGTTTTTCTGGGAGATGAGCCACACATTACAAAGAGAATGAGGTGCCTACCAGCTTTCCTAATCTTCCTCCAGGGCAGGCTCATTTCTTAGTAACCTCAAACCAAAAGCCGTTATCAGATTCTCAGTCTTTCTTCACCATGAAAAACCACTTGGCCACAGTTTGACAGGCACAGATGGTACCACCAGCTGCAAGTTCTTCAGTTCTTGTTGACTCTAAACTGCCCTTAGTCTTAATCTCTTTGCAGTTTGCTCAGTTGGATGGGAGATGGAGCCAAACTTCTAATCTGGGAATAAAATTCACAGTGGGAGATTTAGCAGGGTCTGGTGAAGGGTGAGATGGGGTTAAGGATATTGGCAAGATGCTTGGGAACAAAGCCCTGGAAAGGAAATGTATAGATGGTCAAAATGAATTAGAAATTATTTAAACAATGAATCAGGACCCACAAAGGGAAGAGGCACAAGGAGAGGATAATATTCTTAGGTCTGATAATAATTTTTCTGCTGGTTTGAAAATGGAACCGGGTCTTTATACCATGAAAGTTATGCAGCAAGTAAAGAATGAGGGAAATAAAAGGAAAGACCATTTCAGGGAAGTGCTGTCTGCATGGTTAGAATAGACTTAAATGACCATTCTTATTGTGTGAAGTGCCATCAACAGTGTGGGACGATCTTTCATACTACAGAAAACACTAAAAAAGCAACTCTAACAGTCATCTGCAAATATTCTGGGTCCTGTATAAAATAAATAAGCATCACACATTCCCTGCAAGAGAGTCTATCCAAAGATCTGTCAACCAGGCTGCACGGAAAGCTGGAAAAGACTGATCATGTATCTTATTGCTAGGGACAATGCTATCAGGTCTGACATCTTCCTCTCATCCTCCCAAGGTAAGAACCTATGAATCCATATCCAACCTCTTTTTGCTCTTTGTTTTTCATATCCAACTACTACCAATTACCAAGACGATCAGTCTAAGGGTAGGGAAGTGAGCCAAGAGGCCTGGAGTAAGCCCTTTTCATGTCAAACATGGTTATACGGTAAAATCTGGTCTTAATGGGAAAAAGTGGAAAGATGGTGCCATCCATTCAGTCAGAGGAGTGAGCAGTAGCAAAAGGCTTGTCTGGGGGCACTATCTTCTTGTCCTAAGGAATGGCAATATGCCACTGTGCACCTGCAACTCCTGGACCGAGGTGGGCACTCAGGGGACAGTTCAGTTACATAATAGCAATGATTTCTTTGAGTTTTTGCCATGTCCTGGACATGATACTAAGAGATTTCCATACATTTTATTAGCAAATCCTCACAACAATTCTTTCAGATTGGTTCTATTATTAACCTTCTCTTTTATCTGGGACTTAGAGAGCTTAAAGAATGAAATGATGTCCCCCAGTGGTGAGTGGCATGTCTATAAAAACCCTTGGGATACTCAACAATGTGGCTTTCTCTACTCCATGCTTCAGATGTCCTAGAAAAGACCCCAATTTTTAATTTCTCAGCATGGCCTGGACACATTTAATTTAGTACTTTCTTCCTATTCAAGATTTCTTTGAGCTATTTCTTCTGAAGTACTCTGATCTTCACTTTTCTTCCTGAATATAGTCTGACTGCACTCAGGTGAGTTTTCATCTGTTTCATTTCTTTTGGATGAATATGAATAGGGGAAGTCTATTTTGCTTTGCTAGTTTTACCATTTTTCAAAAAAAAAATCTTGTAATAATAAAATGTAACCCAAAATTTAAAAAAGGAATATAATACTGGTAGAGTTTGCTAGTATGTATGTATGTTTATTGTAATACCCAGAGCAACCACTAAGAATACTATACAAAGTGATATACTCAAAACACTATAAATAAATAAATATGGAATCCTAAAAACGTTCATGTGACCCACAGGAAGATAAGAAAAAGAAATAGAGGAATGAGAAACTGGGGAAACAAACAGAAAAAAAATAATAAAATGGCAGACTTAAGCCATAGCATAGCAATAACTACCTTACATGTAAATGGTCTAAAAACACCAATTAAAAGTCAGAGACTTTTGCAGTGATAAAAACTATAATATGCTGTCTATAAGAAGAGATACATGCAGCAACTTGGATGAATCTCGAGGGAATTATGCTGAGTCTAAAAAGCCTATCTCAAAAGGTTACACACGATATGATTCCATTTATACAACATTCTTGAAATGATAAAATTATAGATATAGAAAACAGATTAGTGGTTGCCAGGAGCAAGGAAAGGGAGAAAAGGAAGGAGGTGGCTCTGGCTATGAAAGGGGAGCACAAGAGATCCTAGGGATGGAAGTGTTCTGTATCTTGGCTGTGGTATTGGTTGTGCAAACCTACATGTGATAAAATTGCATAGAAGTAAACACACACACACAAGTGCATGTAAAAACTAGTGAAATATGAATAAGCTCAGTGGATTGTATTAATGTCAACTTTCCGGTTGTGATATTAAACTATATTTCTGCAAGATGTTACCATTGGAGAAAACTGGGTGAAGGATATACAGGATCTCTCTGTATTATTTCTTACAACTGATGTGAATTTACAGTTATCTCAAAATTAAACGTTTTTGAAAAATGAAGGAGGAAATATGCACTGAGAAGGAAATCTCCCCTCTACTTCTGCCCCTCAATCCCCCCATTCTCTTCCCCAGGAGTAACCACTGTGGCTATTTTCTTACATATCCTTCCAGAGATAATTTGCAGTTTCTCCACATATAAATATGTATGAATGCACACACACATATAGATTTATAGTTTTTACACAAATTTTAACTCCACACACACTTTTCTCTCCACATTGCTTTACCAATTTATCTTTGAGCTTTTAGTAGCAATAGAATTTCTTGTTTTAATGGCTGCCAGTATTCCAGGATTCGCCAGTTCTCCTGGCGAGCAGGCACTCGGACATGGACATCACACGGTCCCTCTCCCTTTTCCCTTCACGTACTACCTCCCCGCATCTCTGTGGAATTTGCAATCTCTCAAACAGACACTTTAAACAGAGTAGCAGGTATAAATTAACAAATTTTGCTATGAAAACCAAGTAAGGGAAAATGAAAAGCTGGCCACTTCCTAATGCCTTTTGCAGAAAACCACAACAGAAGGTATTTTTTGATTATTTTGTTTTTATAAACAAATCACAGCTCAGCTCTTGCACTGGGACATTAGCTCACTTCTGCCAACGAGTCAACAAAGTGCTGACTGAATTGAATATGCATGTGTGTGTGTCTGTGCATGTGTGTATCAATATTAGCGTAAAATTAAAGTACAGTAGGTGAATGACAAGCCATGACAGATCCACAATTGTTTTAAAATTGTTCCCACGTCATTTTTAGATGTATATCTCCAGTGTCTACTGAGTGCTTGATACATATTTGTTGAGCAAATTTGAATGAATAAATGAGAATTCCTGTTCGTGTCAATGGATTTTCTTACAACATCTTTGTCTACATGTCAGATGTCTATTTCATTAGTGTTGCATGTGCCTGTGATTATGAAAGTTTAATAAAAGCTAGGTGATGAAGCTTTTCTTTGGCTTTCCTTCTTCAGGTAAATATTCTGTAGCCCTTGCAATATTCCATTATGTGCAAGCTCTGCCTTATCCCTAACCATTATGACTCTGCACAGCAGGACTGTTTGAGCGTTTGATCTATTCCACCAGGTGAAGCAAACAAATTAGACAGAGCCCCACAGCTGCTTGATATAGGATGTCCTCATGTTTTTGCTCCCGTTTTTAATACACCCAAGCATCACATTTATTTTTTCAACAGCTGCTGCACATTGAGTAGACTTCTTAATTAGCTAATGTTTGGAAAGCCCTTTGAAGATAAAAAGCCCTATATAAGTGCTAAGTGTTATTATTACCTTGACAAAAGACTTCTTTTTTTACCTCGGCTCACTGCAGAATGTGTGAGCTTTCCTTCTCTCTAACCAGCAGTAGTCAAACCATAGGCTACATAAATCACAGGAGAAAGAGCTAAGAAATTCAGCTGTGGGCCCCTGCACACAGGCAGTTGGGCCCCCTGGAATGTTCCTTCAGGTCTTAACGTAATCTTCACCAGGCACCAGAAGAAAAGAATGCTGGGAATGGGAAGTGGTGAGGAAACACCTAGGATGCTTTTGGGGGAATGAAAACATTTACAAGACCCTCTTTCTTGAAAGGGCTTTTTGAATGTCAAATCTAAATTTGTTTGTCTTCACTTGATTTTGGAAAACAAAGCAAACATTTAGCTATCACATATTGCATCATTGCAAATAGATACCCATGGTCTAGAGAGGAAAAATGACTTGCCTGAAACAAATAAATGCATGAGTTGCCTTCTCCCCTTCCTCATTACAGAGAGGCAAGATACTAAAGAAAATCCACTAAAATAAATGGCAAATGGTAAAGAAAGCCCCCACAGTTCAATGCTCACACTGTACCCCCGTCTCCCCACACTCACCTTTGCTTATCAAAAGCATGACTTTGAAGGGTGAATAAGATGGAGCTTCTGTCCTTGAGAATCTTCCATTTTACTTTTAATAAAACAATAGTAATAACTTCCATTGCCACCTATTTACCAGGCCCCATGCTATGTGCCTTACATATGTTTCTTATTTATTTCCCACGACAACCCTGAAAGGTAGTTATTATTACAATCTCCATCTTGCAGGTGAGCAAATGGGCTCAGTGAGTCTGAGTGACACGCCCCAGGCTCTCAAGCAGGTAGTGGAGTCATTATTTGAACCCAGGTTTGCCTGACCACAAACCTGAGCTCTTTCAACAAATGATAGCACTCCAAAGTCACAGTCATTAGAGCCTCAAGAGTGGTACGAAGTAAGTGTAGTGTCATTCCTGTTACAATTTTTCCGTATGGAAAGGTCGAGGAGGCAAGCAGCATGCCCGGCTGGTCTCATCAGGGAAGTCATTGGGAAAATGACTTTGCTGGCTTTTGTGAGGAAGTGGCTTTGCTACATCCATCAAAGTGTGAGAACTCACACTCTCAGATCACCACCTCCTGGATTAGGATTTGATGTTCTTCCCATTTCAGAATTTATTCAAGAGATAGGAGGTGAAAATAATGGGAGAAGACGAACTGAAAAAACAAACACCCATGCCATGGAAATTAGCTCTGGCCTTTGGTGATAATTTAAGTAAATTATGATTATTATTTTGAAAACAAGTGAATTATGTTACATTAGTTTTTCCTATTGACATTGAAGTTTCAGATCTGAGCTCCTGGAAAGATAGGACAATGGTGGCAGTAGGGGGAAGGAACTTAGAGGAAAAGGAATTGGGAATGGATGAAATAATAAATTCTACCAAGATCCAAAATTGGAAATTTTTCCATTAAAATCCCCAAAGTTTTAGGCAAGTTCTATCGAGCAGCTTTAGTACCGTCTGCCCATGCAGAGCTCTTAATCAGTCTGCTTCTCCTATCACTTGAAAGCTGCTATCTCTTCTTCCTGGTGCCAAAGTACAGTTATGGAACAAGGACACACTCGACAGGCTCACATGCGAAGACAAAAACTTTTTTGGTGTCCTCCCTAAATGATACTAGGAGCAGAAAATACTATCTGTTATTACACAGCTCTAGGGCTGAAACACTTGTAAAGGTAGAAATCCATACTCCAGATCAACCTCGAAGAAATCTCTTGGAACTGGGGACAATTCATAGCTCCCTACTGCAAAGCTTCTAGAAGCAGAGAGACTGAGCTGCTCAGTGGTGCAAGCTTGTTTGTGGCTAATATATTAGATAAATTATTCAAGAACGACATCCTTGTGAGCCCTGTAATTACTGCCAAGTAAGTGAGCTTGTTGACCTACAAAATGTGGATCAAAGACTAAATCTGCATTTCACACAAGATTCATTCCAGGCTCTAGAAACTGCGTTGGCCAAGCTGCTGACTTAAAATCCAAAACATGAAGCACAAAATATTGTCACTCAGAAGTTATAATGCAAGGAAGATGGAAAGGTTCCAACACCAGAGAAGGAGAATCTTAGACTCACCACTGCCAACAAATGACATCAAAATCCTTCACAGTTTGACCCAATCACCCTTTCCAAATAGACCTTCTGTTATTATCTTTCAGGTCTCCAAGCTTCCTCTAACCAGAACCACTTGCTGCTCCATCTCCTTTCTGTCCTGTGTTTCTCACCTCCACTTGTTAATTCCTACTATCACTTTTCTTTCTAGAATGCCTTTCCACCCCAATTCCCCATTTCCAAATCCTTCCCCTTGTTCAATGTCTATCTCGTATGTCACTTCCCCAGGGAAGCCTTTGTCTCAGGGACAAGTACAGCACTTCTGCTTCATTTCTCATATGGAAACAACCACTTTTCCCTGTATAGTGTGGCCGTTTAAAGGATATATTTTGGTAATGGCTTTATTAGCCTGGAATCTCTTCCAGAGTGAGATCCATATGTTTCAGATTAAATTCTTTTTGGCTCTCAGTCCAGCACTTTGAAAAGTAGTGGACATTAAGTAAATATTTATCTAATAACAATTTACTTAACATTCCTTACATTTATTATCACTTATTCCCAGATACTGTTCTAAGTACTGGGAATATGCTATGAATAAAGTGAACTAGCATTTCTGACCTAATAGAATTCACATTCTAAAGTATTGGACAGACAATAAACAAAATAAGTAAGTCGTGTAGAATAGTAGGAGACTGTAAGTGCAAATAGGAAAAACAAAGCAGAGAAGGAAGATAAAATGGGTGGTGGAAATTTTAGATTGGATGGATGGATGGGTGGATGGGTGGTTGGGTGGATGGATGGATGGGTGGATGGTTGGATAGGTGGCTGCTGAGTGGGTGGATGGGTGGGTGGATGACTGAATGGATGGATGGATGCCAAGATGAATGGATTCATTATATTGTAACAAAATCTGGCTTTATCAGTGGGAAAATAAACTTCCCCAAAACACTTTCTATTCTCTATATAAATCAGTTTCTGGGACCAAAAAAGTGATGGTTCATTTCATCCACTATACTTTTGGAAAAATAGAGGAGAGAAAATCTGATTTCTCAATTTATTGCTATATTGACTTTAAAGGCCCTGAACAAGTCACTTTGGGTGACCTTGTGAAAGATATTTTAATGCCTATGAGTTTATGAAAAAACAGTTTCTTTGGGTCAGAAAGAGCAGGCTTTAGTCTGGGAATCTCCTATAAAAGAAATGATCTTGTGAAATGAGAACTAACCACTGAAGATGGAAATTATAGGCAAAAGTTTAGAAGGAAAAAGGAAGATTTTTACATTGAAAAGCAGACAAGTTACCTGTTTAATGCTAATTTAATCAAGCCTGGAATGAAGACGGTTTTCACAAAGCAATTAGGATCTGATATCTTCAGACCCACACTGGTCAGTTCCTGAGTCACAAGTGAGTTCATTAAGCTTATTATTACTAATTTACTGATTGTTATTTGCAAAATAGAATGGTGAGAAGCATTTCATGGTGTCATCACTCTAGAGAAGGAGTACCTAGTCTAACAGGGTGGCCACATTTCTCGTGCTTGGTTTCTGCTTCATTGTCACCAGGAAGAACAGGAACAGGCATTATATTCTCACATTATTTCACAAATTGATTTCAATTCTAGGAAAAACATCTTTTTGTGGCTAAAACTACTTCAGAGTCAGTGAAAAACACTTAGTGAATAGGCACATCTTTTCAGTGTTCCAAGCTAGCTCTTTGAAAAGAGAAAGCAGCATAGCCATTCAAGGGCATTTGCATTTTCCTCATGATGTTCAAGGCTCACAATACCCGGATTTGGAATTTTCCACCTATTGTAGAGATAGTATTGCCTAATATCTAACGTGGTCTCTGAACATTTCTACTCCAGTCTCAGCCTCTACTGTAAGTCACGCACACTTATCTGTTTCCTGTCTCTCCTTCATTCCTATTTTCTGAGATTCTAAGAGAGAGGCAGATAGAATGGAGGCTGTATGTACTATGGGGAGCTGGGGGAGAGAGGAGGTCAATGATGACCGCGTCAGTGAAATGGTTTAATGCACTGACTCAGGATCAGATTGTCTAAGTTCAACTCCTAGCTCCACAAATTACTAACTGTGTGACTTTGGGCAATGTAGTTAATTTCTCTGTGCCACAGTTTTTTCTTTGGTAATATAAAGATACTGCAGTAGATTGCCACGGCAGTTAATTAAGTTACAACGGTAAACAGCTCACAGATAGTAAATGCCTGGTGCATAGTGAGCCCCATGTAAGTATTTATTGTTAGCTGTTCTTCCTGCAAGTGGAAGAGGAAAAAAAAAAAAGAGATTCTTCTGTGGCCAAGGTCTCCGCTTGCTCTGGCTAGGATTCAAGGTGATGTCTGGGCATGTTGACAAATTAGGGGGCAGGCCCCTTGAAGTGTGTGCCTCTAAGAGATAGAAGAGCTTTCTGGGAAGTTATTCTTCCCAAGGGCTGAACCCCACAATTTGGACCCGGTAAGAAAGCCTTGGTCTTGGTAGAGAGAAGAGTTATTCTATTTACATCTGATCTGGCTCCAAGCTAGTCTTATAAGTCAAATAGAGTTATTTGGTTCTGGGGAGATAATAAGCTATACTGAAAAGGAAAGAGATATTTTACTAAAAATTCTGTCAAACACTGGAGACCAGACAGCATGGTGCTGGGACTCTCTCTAAAAAGAGTGTAAGACACTGACGGGGACAGAGAGGCGCTGTCCTCCACGTCAGCAGAGCAGCAGCTGGCAGGAGGGCAGGAGAGGGGCACACGCCGTTTAGTGGTCACAGACTGCCCAAAGGGCACTTAGCTAAAGTAGGGCTGAAACTATTGATTTCCAAGCACTGACAGTGTGACTGAAATCACCTTGACATGCATCCCGTTCAGAGAGCTCTCTATAGCAGAAGCAGAGGCCCTTTCCCTTGGGGTTTTACAGTAACAACAAAACCTTCACTGAACTTTTGCCACATTCAAAATTTAGTACCTGCTTCTGCCTGGAAACTTCTCCCCTACTCTCCTATAATCCTACCATCCTTTGCTCTTAGTTACATTTATTTCCTTTGCCCACAAGGATTCAGATAAATATCCTCACTTCCTGTTCCCATAGTGCACTGTGCTTACCACAGAGTATGGTTTCTTTCCTGCCTTCTGCCCCATTCCTAGAAGATCCTTGAGGGCAAAGCTATGTCCTTTTCACCATATAGGTCAGTGCCTGAAACATTTGTAGGTCCTTAATGTATATTTACTTAAAGGATAAATGAAAAGAGAAAGCAATAATGATTGAATTCATACTATGAAATGAGAATTTTATGTATAGTTTACTCTTTAGTTAACAAGCATAATTACATAAATAATGACCCATACGTTTCTGGTATCAACCCCCATGTCCTTCTAGGGAATTAGCCAGGTGTCACTCAGAGAATGTTCTTTCTGGCGTAGTTTATATCTTCTCCTGCCTTTCTTTGTCTCGATTTTGCAGTCCTACTGTTTCTCTGCCTCGGAGTCCTGCACTGTCACTTCCTAACACTGAGCTGCTAGAACGGTCACTTCCTTATGGCAGAATTTTTAATACTTACTATAAAGACTTCTCAGTCTCTCTTATACAATAGAGATTTCATTAACTGTATTTCTAGGGAGCTTTATTTATTCCAATTTTCCCTGAAAAGTGCTACCTTCCAAATCTTATGCTTAGCAGCATTGCTATTTCTACGCAATCATTTTCTGTTTTCAGCACTTAGATTTTCTGCCAGACCAGAAAGATCTGAGGCAGTTTTTACCCAGAAGAAAAGGTGATCTCTTGATTGATTTTAAGTTATGACATCAGTGGCACCTTAATGCTTTCTGGGTGGGAACATTCTTTTTAATCGTTTTATATCCACAATCAGAGAGAAGAACACAAACCACATACGGAAGGACCTAGAACTTCTCAGTGAAGTAAGATGTTCAAAATGGGAGAAAGATCATGGTCCATGGCAATCATTTTGCAACCTGTATCCTTATATTTATTCTTATTCTTATCATTTGCTTCTTTTGGTAAGTAGATAATCCATGAGGAAAAAACCTACAATTTTTTCAACAAATTCAAATTTGTTGATGTTTCAACAAATTCAGAAATCAACTAGAACTGACTACACATTTTTTGCACTTAAGATCAACTTTCAAATGTCTAACAATATAAATAGGAGATACTTCATTTTAGAAGCTAAATTAAAAGTCATGGAAAAAGAATTTGGAGGGGTCAATCAGGTTAGGTTTTAAAAAGAAGATCATGGACTTGAACTCACAGATTTCTTGCCTGTTTTCTTGAAAGCAAAAAAAGGTGCATTGGACAAAATTAAGCTGATTTAAAATTGAATTTTCATGCACAGATTGATTTATAAAGAAAACATGGCATAAAGGTAAGGAACTCTGAAATGGATTATGAGTCATCTTAGAGAACAAGAATTCTAGAAGTTAATTTTGAAAATAGGGAAACCATCCAATGTGAACAGAGAAATGGGAGGGACTCAGTCTGAAGTAACAAAGCAATAGGTTTTTCTGATGCTGGCAATTCTGTAATTTCACACCTAACACATATATTTTTCCAGGGATTGTGGATAATACAAGGACTTGAGGGTGAGAGTAAAGAAGAGAGAGAAAGTGGAAGATTGTATTTATAGATGCATATATCCACGCAGTTGACACAAGAACGATAACCACGAATTAAACTAATGAACCTAATCTTCAGAAAATTCAGACAGTGTAAATGGCTCTGTTAGTTTATCAATTTTCAGAACATGGAAAAAGACTATGCTTGTCTTTATTTTGAAGGAATTCTAGGCCACTTTTACATATATACTCAAAGCTCTTGTGAATTCTCTTTTGAAAAGATCTTAATTATGTGGATGACATTGATTTTTCACTGGCACAAACCTCTAAGCCACAGACTCTTAGGTCCCAGAATTATTTCAGATATCACAGAAAATTCCATTCACTCTAGTGCCGAGACAAAAATAATAGCTTTATCTTCAGCAAGTATGGAAAGGAATTTAACTTTTGAAGAGTTTTTAAAGGGAGAAGTTTGTCTTAATAATTCTGTACAAAGTCTCCTTGATCCATCAGGAGGTCAAGAGTTATTCATCGCCATAGTCTATTCACCTATGTGCCAAAATATCCAATATCTGTCTTAGATTTTTAAATGGGCCTCGTACTCACTGAGTTTCACAATGTATTTCTACCCAGAGAAATATTTGGTACCGTTATTGTCAGAAAATAAAAATCTAGAAAAAGAAGGCTTAAGTGACAAAGATTTTTGAGAATTTTTCAAGTGTATTAAAATATTCTTCCTTCATTTTTACAGAGGGAAAATTAATCTAAATTGATCTAAGAACTTTATATTTTCAAACATTTAGTTTAAAAATAGCACAGTAGCCAAGAGGTAGAAGGAATCCAAATGTCCATCAACAGATTAACGGATAAACAAAATGTGGTCTCTATATACACTGGAATATTATTCCACCTTAAAAAGGAAGGAAATCCTGTCACATGCGACACATGGATGAATGTGGAAGACACTATGTTAAGTGAAATAAGCGATTCACAAAAAGCAAATATTGTATGATTCTACTTATATGAGATATATAAAGTCAAATTTGAAGAAACAGAAA
This sequence comes from Equus przewalskii, assembly GCF_037783145.1. Classification (NCBI taxonomy): domain Eukaryota; kingdom Metazoa; phylum Chordata; class Mammalia; order Perissodactyla; family Equidae; genus Equus; species Equus przewalskii. The sequence continues at coordinate 21,454,654 of NC_091854.1, forward strand.
GTTGAATGGTGGTTACCAGGGGCTGAGGGAGGGGAGAATGGAGAGTTGTGGTTTAATTGGTGTAGAGTTTCCATTTTGCAAGACAAAAAATTTCTGGAGATCTGTTGCACAATAATGTGAATATACTTAACAATACTGAACTGTACACTTAAAAGCGGTTAAAATTGTAAATTTTATGTTACATATTTTTTAACACAATTAAAAAAAATAACCTAAGGTATGTTTCTGACTCATTTACATTTAGTCCATCACTCATTTGCAGAGAAATAAGAGGGCCATGAAACCCTTGCCATCAGTTTTAATTAGCCTCTAGCTCTTCTTTCTTAGACACAAAATCTCCTATTTTGACAGGATTAAATGAATAGGAGTAGATGAAAGGAAAGGTTTAAATTTTCCCTGAAATTGAGACACTGACTCCCAGAAGGCCAATGAAGTTCTAAACTAGAAATGTACACTTGACAATCACTATTAATAACTAAGATATAGCATCAGGCAAATTCCCCAACCTACTTATTATGTATGAACACAAGCAATTATGCCTTTGCACAACACACATACCATATACTGCAGTGCATGGAATCAAATTAATGCAAAATATAATCCAGCATGGATAATTGATAACCGGGATATTGATTAGCTACCAGAATTATTTCCTCTCAACACTTCATATTTTCATTATTAAGCAAGGAAATAGACAGGTATATTTATTACTTAAACTATTGAAAGAAATAGCTGGGGTAGATTATATTTGAAATAGGAGCTCAAATGTGTTCATTCTCAAGACAGCAGCTGTCACTAAGTTATACAGCTTAGTGTTGGGCTACAGGAACTGGCAAAATGAACAAAACATAGTCTTTGCTCTTAGGGATCTTATCGCAAAACAGGGAAGATGGCCAGGCCTCTCTATAATTAGAATGTAAAGAGAACAATATGACAGCTATAAACAAAGAGCTATAGGAATGCAAAAGAGAGAGAGAAAAATAGACTGAAGTCGTAGAATTATAGTTATTTCGACTCAGCTTAAAGACATCAGAGAAAAAAAATCTACCTCCCAAGAGCATCCATTCCATTTTGGGGCGTTCTGGTTCATTAAAAGTTCTTACTTAGGTAGAATTAAAGTATATCTCCCTTTAGCGTACAATTATTTGGAGGAGTAACACACTGTCTCTCCTCTTTCATCTACATGGTAACTCTTATTAAGTATTAGTAATTAGTTCATTCATTTATTTAAACATTCATCAAAGTGCCTGTGGAAAATCCAAGTGGCGTTGACTTAGTATTTGGATATGAGAATCTGGAAGACGGGAGAAAGAGAGGTGTCAGCTAAAAACATATATTTGGGAGTCATCCACTAAGTCATTCGTGATTTCTCAATCCTTTCTTCTCTTTCAACAATCCAAGTCTAATCGTTCATCCATCCTCGTTGATTTACTTTCAAATTAGCTCTCTAATCTTTCCCACAGTCACTATCACCTCTTATTTTGATGGCCCCAAATTGTCTCCCCATATCCAGTTTCACATACTTCCAAACCATTCTCCACATGCAGTCAGATTTGTCCTTATTCTATGAGTTTGCTATGTCTGCTGTAACAAAGTCCCACAAATTGAGTGGCTTAAACAACACAAACTTATTGTCTTACAGTTCTGGAGGCTAGAAGTCTGAGACCAAGGTATTGATTTCAAGATGAGATCAAGCCATGCTCCCTCTGAAGGCCCTAGAAAAGAATCTGCTCCAGGCCTCTCTCCTAATTTCTGATAGTTCCTTGGTTTGTGACAGCATAGCTCCAATCTTCACAAGGTATTCTCCCTGTATACATGTCTATCCCTTCACTTGGCATTTTTAAAAATAAGGACACTAGTCATATTGGAGTAGTGGCTCATCGTACTCCAACATGACATCATCTTAACTAATTACATCTGTAATGACCCTATTTCCAAATAAAGTCACATTCTGCAGTACTAGGGTTAGGATTTCAATATATGAACTGGGGTGGGGGGCACAATTCAACCCATATCACCTATAAAATGTAAATATGATCCCGTCATTTCCCCTTCAAACAATTTAATGGCTCCCCACTGCCTCCAAGGTAAAGTCCAAAATGTCTTCACATGGTTTCCTAAATTCTTCATAATCTGGCTCATAGGTTCTCTCTTGTTTTATCTCTTACAACTCTCCTTCTCCCCATACCCCTCCCAGATATCATCAACAACAAATGTAAAATTATAATAGCAAGATGTGTTTTCATAACATGGTGCCATAAGAGTCTAAGGGTGGATTTGCCCTAATCAGGGAGATCAGATGCTTTCTCAAAGAACTGATGATTTATCTGAGAAGTGAAATATCTGAAGGGTAGGTAGGTGAAGAAGGGAGAGAAGAGGATCCCAGAAAGAAGAAACAGTTTCTTCTCCATGCTTAAAAGATGGAGTGAAGGAAGGGGAGGAGAGCAAGTTGTGAGATGAGGCTAGAGAGGCAGGAGGGCCAGCCCTGTGGGCCATATCCATGAGGAAGACACATGTTACCATTGACAGTCTTACCCAGGGAAATATGGTCATAAAATCTGCACTTCAAAAACACCACCCTGGTAACTGTAGAGAACTGTGGAGAACAGAATGGAAGAGGCAAATGTGGATATGAGAAGCCCAGTTAGAGGCTATTGGAGCAGTCCAGGCAAGACATGATGGTGTCCTCTTGCTTGGAAACAGTCTATCTCTATATGGGTTCTAGATATAGTAGAAGATAAAAACTGAGACCTTGCAAATGGATTGGATATGAGGAATAAGGAAGAAGGGGACATCAGGGATGACTTCTAGAATTCGGGTTTGGGCACATGGAAGGCCTATAGTGCCATTCATTAAAATTGGAAAGAGTGGAAAAGGTTAATGAGTCGTGCTTTTACGTGTTGGGCCTGAAGAGTCTTTGAGGTATCTTGAAGGAAATGCGTGAGCACTTGGGGGTTTAGCGGCTTTGCCTGAGGTGGATATATAATTTCATTAATCTCCACCACGTAGGTTGTAATTGAAGCCACAAGCATCAATAAGTCAGAACTGAGAAGAAGAGTAGCTAAGACTGAGCTTGGATTCCAACATTTAAATACTAGACAGGAGAACAGAAACCAGTAAAGGAGACAAAAAGATCATTTCATGTCACGGACAATGAAGGGAAAAAAATGTTTCAAAAAAAAGAAGTGGTAAACACTGATGAATATTGCCAGAGATTCAGTTAAGAAAAAGACAAGGAGTGCAGACCCCGTGGCCCAGCGGTTAAGTTCGCGCGCTCTGCTTCGGCGGCCCGGGGTTTCACTGGTTTGGATCCTGGGCGCAGACACGGCACCGCTCGTCAGGCCATGCTGAGGTGGTGTCTCACATAGCACAGCCAGAGGCGCTCACAACTACAGTATACAACTATGTACTAGGGGGCTGAGGGGAGAAGAAGGGAAAATAAATAAATAAAATCTTTTTTTAAAGAAAAAGACAAGAAAAATGAGGAAGAAAAAGAGGAAGAAGGGAAAGGAAGAGAAGGGGGAGAGAAGGAGGAGGGAGTGGAAGAAGAAGGAAAAGACGAAGAATGAAAAACCTTGCTTATCATTACTTTTCTCCTGCCCAAGCTAAACATCCGATGCCTCTTACCTATTTTAGGCATTTCATGACATTTTCCCATTTCCAAGTCCTTTGTCTGGAGGCATTCCAGCAAGACAATATTTTCCTTGAACACGACACTGAACACTTTTGTTAATTATTACCTTTTCCCTGCTGGTCACTTGCTGGGCATGGGGAAGAAGAAATGATCAGTCAGAGTAGAAGCTTATCTCAAAGAGCTTTAAGTCTAACAGAAATGTGGAGGCACACTCACATATAAGTAAATATAGTGCAAAGTGCCAAGAAAGAGTTTGTTATTAACATTCAAAAGAGAAGGTAATTATTTTCATTAAGTTTTTATAGAAAAGGAAACATTTGAGTTGAGTCCAGTAGGGTGGATAGAATTTAGACACTGAAGAGATGGTAAGGAAAGATCTTCCAGCTAGAAAAAACAAATAAAGGCAGCAAGGAAGGAAACCAGAAGACTGGTGCTGTGAGTGTGAAGGGGAAGCATGATTAGGGAAAGAGGTTGGAAAACCATTTGGTGGAGGGCTGTGAGTATTAGGCTGAAGATTTTAGACTTTTTCCTATTGACAGGAAGGGTTTGCTAAATATTGTTCATGATTCTCATTTGTGTTTCACTCTGGTCCCCAGACGTGCCATCTTGTCTCCCTTGAGTTACCTATTGTGGATACATGTCTTTAGACCGAGCTTAGGACTTTCTCTCAAGCACAATTCTTTCCTTCCTTCCTTCCTTCTTTCCTTATTTAGTTATTGTCAGTACAATGCCTATATTTAGATCTCAGTATGGTTTCACTGAAAGTACTGACCTGAGGAGAGTAGCTTGATGGCTATTGTAACAGCTCTTATTCAATTATACTCAGGCATAGATTATCACTATGGTTTAGCATTAGGACTAGGAGATTCAAGAAACAGTGATAGAATTCGAATGCCTTTTGCTCTATTTTTTTGTTCATGATACTCCTTTAAGTTTCAATGAACGTTCGTCATCATCTCCCTCACCTACTTTGTATCTATACCTTCCTTATCCACTCTAGCTCTCCCTATGTCTTTCATTGTTTTACTTATCTTCACAGCACTTAACAACATCCAACATACTATATTTTACTTCCTTGTGTTATTTTTTGTCTCTCTTCCCTGTTCGCCACTAGAAAGTAAGCTCCACTAGGCAAAATGTCTTTATTGTTCACTGTTATGAGCTTAGAACAGGATTCAACACATGGAAGGCACTCAGTGTTATTGAATGCATCCCTTAACTTGTTTTGGTGTTTATATCTGGAGCTTATCAAAAGCATTCTAAACAGATAGCCTTGCTTCTTAGAAGACAACAGGCAGCATCAAGGGTCCAGTAAAAAAAAGGCGATGAAAAGCGGACTCAAGAAATATGCAGGAGGTAGAATCCAAATGATTTGACAATTCAATAAATGTTTGGAAAATGAGAGACAAGGAACTCAAAGATGATTCAGGTTTTCAGATTGAGTGAGTAGGAAAAGTAGGAGCTACTGGCAAGAACAGAAACAGGAATACTAGCAAAGGAACAGGTTTGAAAATTAATGTTCTAGAAACTGATTAACAATATAAGTATCAGTGCCTGTAAAATATCACCTTGCTCCATAATATACTATTTTTAAAAAGCAGAGAAACGTGATAAATCCTTGCATTCCAAACAACCTTCTTTAAGCCAATGATATACACATACAAGATGACACCATATGGAAAGGCAAGACAGAAAGAGGCAGAACAAAGAAATTCTGACTTTGATGGATTAAACCCTTGACTTGATAAATGGTTCATGCAGATCAGTAACGGGAAGTCCCACGTGCCAACACAAAGAGCCAAAAATAATCTTGTAGTTTAAGGAGTGAATGAATGATACGGCACTCTGAGTTTGGAAAAGCCTCAGCTGCGATCATGAAATATGTATCAAAAGAGTTGGTTCTCTGGTGATACGTCAAGTTTCCTCTCTGCCTGTGGGGGAAGCTATTTTTTCTGATACAGAGTGGGCCAAATTCAGATTACAGATTCTACGTTTTATAATTCATCTAGCCTAAATTGCTGCAAACCAAGCGAAATCCAGAATACACTTTTTCTGGGTGGGTGGGGAAGGTGGCAGTCTACAAAAGGAAAGGAGCTGGCAGACTGATCCTCTTTATCACAAAGGGAATCACAATGCATACCTCAAAGTGGAGGAGAAAAAGATCATATATCAGAAAAAGGACTGAAAGGAAATACATTTAAATGGAAACGTTCTTTGGAACATGCACAATTTCTACTTTATTTCTTTACAATGAATATATATTATTCTACAATTAGAAAAAAATAAATAAAAGGTTTCTTTAGAAGAATCATCACTGATCCAAAGCTGCTAGGCGATAAGCTCATGGGTCATTTTAAAGAAATTCTGACAGCATGGTATCTCTGAGAGAGAAAATTAATTCTGGGGGGGGATTTTTTATATCAATCCAAATCTCTTTGAATTTAAGCAAAAAAGAATCCACCTGATTGTTCTGGAAACAACCAACACATGTGCCATACTAATCACCCTGATGAGACACTAAATATATTCAATTCAATTCAATTCACAGGTACGTCTTCAATTCTGTTTTAGTCAATAAAGTCAGCCTCTGCATCCAAAAATTATTTCAAATAGTTTAGTATTTGTTACCCCTTAAATTTTCTCTTCTTATCTCCATAAGAGTTTACCCAAACAGTTTTGTTTTGCTTTGCTTTGTTTTGAAGGACCAGAATAAAAAAGAAAAACGGCAGAATGCAAGGGATAAATAATCAACTTGACAGCTAAATATAGATAAATGTAAATTGTCAATACTGGCTACACTCTCCAAACCAACATTCACAGAAGTTCTGGAGAAATAAGGGCAAAGCAGAATTCCCATACACCCGTCCACACAGGGTCACATCTCACCAAATTCCATAAAATCGCACATACCCAAGCCTGAGTTGATTTTAAAAACCAACCAACCAATCAATCAACAAAAACTTCTAAATACAGCACACCCTCAGCATTTAATGATTTAAGATGCATCATTTGGATCTACGAGAATTAAGCCAAAAGTCCACTATATCAAATATACACACAAAGACCTATTGTGAGACAGGTGCTATTCTAGCTATTGAGGATGAGTTGTTAACAGAGCAACAGGTCCCTTCTTTCACGCAGTTGACAAGGCAGAAGTGGGAGGCCAACAGAAAGAACAAGCCATACTCAAATCTAAGATAAGCTCTAAGACCACTGTACAGGACAGGCAGCAGCCAGGCAGGGAGGCAGGGTGGTCGTGGCCTCAGGGCTCTGTCCTGGGGCTGGTGGCCAAGCAGGGCCTGGTACTCATTAGTACTCACTGGGGCAGCCACTGTGAGTCTGTGGCAACAGCAGCAGCAGGAGCAGGACGGCCACCAGATGGACCACAGTTTCAGCAGTGCTTCTGCAGCCATAGCCCCTATCAAGGTGGGAGATGCCATCTTGGCGTTGGTGCTATTTGAAGGGAGCCTGGGAACAAGGTGAACCTGGCAGACCTGTACAAGGGCAAGAGGGATCTCTCTACCCTGGGATGTCCCAAGACCATGTGCTGGGTTTGTGGACCAGGCTGGGATGTGAAGGCCAAGGGGGTTCTAAGTCCGTGTCTGAGTGTCAGTGTCTTTGTGACTGGTGAGCGGGAACAAGCCCACAATATGGAAGGCAAAGTTCAGCTCCTGCCTAACACCCTTGGGTCCTTGGGAAGGAGACAGATTTATTACTAGATGACTCATTGTAACTACTCTTTGGAGATGAATGACTCAAGAGTTTCTCCATGGTGGTAGACAATGGCGTGGTGAAGGGCCCGAATGAGGAGCCTAATGATGCAGGCCTCACATGCAGCCTGGCCCCCAACATCATATCTCAGATCTGAGGCCACACCCAGATGTCCTCCTAATCTTTACTGTCTTACCTGCTCAGCCCTGACTAGGGAGGCCCAGCCCCAAATCAGATGGGACCACCCAATTGGAACCTTGGCCAAATTTCTGCAATAAGGACTCCAGTTCAAAACAATGAAACTGGATAGGGCAACTTAATAGTCACCGGAGCACAGGGGCCAATGTGAGTTATCGTCCCAGAAGGGAAGGCCTCTCTGAGGAAGCGACAAGAGAACTGAGACTTTTCAGACAAGAATGGCCAGACATATGAAGACCATGGCCTGAAGAGTGTCCAGGTAGAGGAAACAGCAAGCAACCCCATGGCAGAACCACGTGTGGCATGCTCTGGGAATAGAAGGAGGCAAGTGTGGCTGGGGGAGAGATGTAAGCAGGGTTCCTTATCAGCCATGATAAGGAGCTTGGCATTTATTCTGTTTGCAGTGAAAGGCCAATAGAGATTTTAAGGAGAGGAGCCAAGTAATCTGATTCATATTTTTAAAAGATCTCTTTGGAAGCTTTGGAGAATGGATGATGGAGCTGGTGGCTGGGAGATGAGAGTGGAAGCAGGAGACCAGTCCAGGTGAATGTTGATGGCGTCTTGGTTTGGAGAGTAACAGGGAAAATCAAGAGAAGTAGACAAGTTTGGAGATATAACCGGCTGGCATGCCGATAGATGGTATGTGGAGGAAGGCAGGCAGGTAAATCTCTAGGATGCTTTTTAGGTTTTTGGCTTGAGAAACTGAGTAGATGGCAGTGCCACTTACTGAAATGGGGAAGAATGGAGAAGAACAGGTGTGAAGAGAAAACTCTACTTTGAACATGTGCCTAATGAGGTAACTATTAGACAGCCACGTGGGAGTGTCAAGCAGGCAATGGGATATACAAGTTAGGAACTCATGGTAGGTGTCAGGGGGAAGGGATAAAGTTATACAAGAGAATTGCAAGCAATAGAATTGGATAAGATCACCAGGGAATAAAACATAGACAGAGAAGAAAAGAGGACCCAGGCTTAAGCTTTTTAGTACTCCAGCAATTGGAAATCAGCCAGAGGTGAAAAAGCTAACAAAGTCTGAAAACAGCCAACAAGGTAGAGGGAAAAACAGGAGACGGGCACAGCTCTGAGCTCATCACTGTCAGTTCACTGACTCCTACAGGGCCAGTAGCATTCATGCTGTTAGAAGAAAGAAGAAATCAACCAGGTCAGACAGTGAAGCGAAGTCAGCCATGGAGACTGACTGGACAACTGTGTAGACAGCACTGATGTCACGAGTGATGTCCACAAGAGCATTCAGTGTTAAAAAAATAGCTTATTGGTTAAACAGAAACTACAATTACTTTTGAATTATATTAAGTCAAAAAAGGAAATAAAATAATCAACGGCAATATTCAAATAGCATGACAACAGTATTTCTCAACCATATTTTCATTATCATCCCTCTAAGGAGCCTGTTTAGATAATTTTTTCCTAATTATATTCTCACCCCCATGAAATTTAATACCACAGATAGACTGTATATTATCTATGTACTGTGGCCCTTTGGATGGCCACAAATCATTATAGTGTCAAAGAACTTCTGCTCCACTCGAACCTCGCAGAATCAATTGTCACCCCCCCATGGACGCAACATCATTCTGGTTGAGAATGCACACATTATAATTATAACCTGCTGTTAAAGTTGTATTTGGGAAATTGTAGAATGACCGTAAAACTTATCATACAACTGACATATTTTTGAAGAGGAAAAAGGGTGTTATTGATAATTCTATGGGGGCAGTAGGCACACAGGAAAATGTCCTAGGCAAATGGGATGTCCCCATTTATCATGAACTATGGAAAAAAAAGTATAAAGATAAAATTGGGGGCTGGCACCTTGGCCGAGTGGTTAAGTTCGCGTGCTTCGCTGCAGGCAGCCCAGTGTTTCGTTGGTTCGAATCCTGGGCAGGGACATGGCACTGCTCATCAAACCATGCTGAGGCAGCGTCCCACATGCCACAACCAGAAGGACCCACAACGAAGAATATACAACTATGTACCAGGGGGCTTTGGGGAGAGAAAGGAAAAAAATAAAATCTTAAAAAAAAAAAGTATAAAGATAAAATTGGTAATAAATCAATTATAAAATGGACAAATAAATATAAGAGCTGGTTTGTTAGGAAAACGAACAAAATAGGTAAACATGGAAACCTAAGAAAGACAGAAAAAAAAGAGAAAACACAAAGCAAATTAGAATTTATCAAAATAATATAAAAGCATAGATATAATGGATTTAAAATGTATCATAGAACATTATATGCACTTTATACTAAGAAACTTGAATATCTAGATAAAAAGGGAATTTTCTGGGAATGTATGAATTTTTTAAATGGACTCAAGAAGGACTTAAAAACAGTAGAGGTAATCATGAAAGAAATTGAAAATGTTATCAATGAAATATTTCCAAAGAGAAATTTAAGACAGACATTTCTTTGGGAAAAAATTCTTTGAAATCTTCAAAAAAAACCTAATGATATGCTACATAATCTGTTCCCAAGCTGAACAAAAAGAAAGTTAGCCAATTTATTTTATAAAACTAGCATAAATCTAATGCCAAAGCTTGACAGTTAATACACAGAAGGAAAACTATAGCCCGATCTCACATGTGAATACAGACATGCCCACCCAAAAGAAATTCTAGCAAATTAATCTATCATCACGAGCTGATTAGCATTCATGATCCAGGGCAAGCTCTGTTTTACTTCTCAACACTAAGTTACACTCTGAACTTTCATATTTAGTTTAACACTCTTCTTAGTCACATGAGCAAGGAGTTAGAGAAGAATGTGATGCTGCAAATCCTTAGAACTATAAAAGTGAAAAATGTGTCAGAAAATTGAGATGTGGTGTTTAAAATAGTATGATCATATATCAGAATAATAATGCTGGGGAAAGCTCCAGCAACCTAGTGTTTGCCTCACAACTGTCAGCCCCTATATTAGTGTAAGTACTAAAAGACTTTATGACAATCATATTTCATGTTTTCGATGAGATAAAACAATACTTTTAATCCATTACCATAATTTTAATCCATGTCACAGAGTTGGTATAATAGAAAGCTTATCTAAGAAGCTGGAAAACGTGTTTATTTTCCACCTGTCTTGGTTTAAAAACCTAAGACATGATTCACACATTTACCCATCTTATTGATGATTCTTTTATTAGACTATTAATTGCACTTGAGCCAAAGAAATCTGATTCAAACTAATGCTTTTAAAATGTGTCACTCAGGGGCTGGCCCCGTGGCCGAGTGGTTAAGTTCGCGCTCTCCGCTGCAGGCGGCCCAGTGTTTCCTCAGTTCGAATCCTGGGCGCGGACATGGCACTGCTCATCAGACCACGCTGAGGCAGCGTCCCACATGCCACAACTAGAAGAACCCACAACGAAGAATACACAACTATGTACCGGGGGGCTTTTGGGAGAAAAAGGAAAAAATAAAAAAAAAAAATCTTAAAAAAAAAAAATAAAAAAAAATATAAAATGTGTCACTCAAAGGACATTTTCATGTTTTTTCTTAATCTTATTAACTCTCAGTAGTCACACCTTAAAAAATTGAAGCTCAAATATCCCTTTTGAATTCAGTACTTGGCAAATTTTGTGAGAGAGATGGAAGAATTCAACACATTCATCTATTTTAAACTTGTTCAAATTTCTGGACTTTGAAATGGACTAGTTTTTTTCCTTCAAATTTTTATTTTGAAAAAATTTAAACCAACAAAAAAGTTACATGAATAAAGAAATGAACATGCATATCTTCTGCTCCTCGAATGACCAGTTGTTGACATCTTATCACACATAATTTATCTCTTTAGCCATCTGTCATCCATCTCTATATATTTCTACATATACATATTTTTGCTAAACTATTAGAAAATACATTGCAGACCTCATGACCTTCCAGCATATTTCTTTTAAGTATAGTGATGGTCCCTTATATAACCACAATATATTTACCAAATTGAGGAATTTTAATAGTGAAACAATGCTATCTAATACATAGCCCATTTTCAAATTTTGCTAATCAACATTATAATATAAATCCTGTTTATTGGTTTTCAACTTTTATAATTAAGCTATATGCAAAACTTGGAAACTTTAAATATGGCTATAGAACAGAACAGAACATTAGCTGCCTTGACAATGCCAAAGGGGAGAGAAGAGTTGGGAGCTAGCATGCTCATCTTGGTGGAGAGACGAGAGAGGCTGTCTAAAGAGGATGGAACAAAAAATAGAAGTTTAAGGTTAGTATTTAAAATTAAAAAAGAGAACTAACCATGAGCAAAATACTAACATAACCATCGAGCTTTCCTTTCCCTTGGGAAGGGAAGGAAAAAAGGTAGGAGGAAAAGATGAGCTCAGGCCTCCTTCTTTACAGAGGGGCGTCCATAAATAACGTCTAAGGTTGATAAATCAAGGAAACATAAGACAAGGCAGGATGGTTCTATCTCAAAATATTAACCTAGATGCTCTTTGTGCATTTCCCTCCAGATCTTTTGTCTCATGTGTACTCCAAGAGGTAGTCTTCTCCTTCCACACGTACTCCTGGTCCACACTACAGGGCAAAACAAAGATTCAAAGAGCCAGGCTAAGAGGTTGGCAGGGCTTTTCTTCTTGGAGAGGCCGAATAAGACTGGACGTGGAGACTAGTGTGAGAGAAGGAAGGGGCCACACAGTGAAAGGACCGGGAAGACATCCTGGAAGGACAGAAAGGGAACCAGCTGGCACAGAGGTCTGGAAAGCAATGCAGAAGGGACTGGGAAGATGAGCTGTCCTCCCCACCCCGTGCCAATTAGTCCCCCTGGACAGTAGCTCAGGTGTTCAGTAATCACAGATGCTTATAAGACCCTCACCTGAAAAAGGGTAAGAGGAACACGTGCCCTGGACCAGGCTGAATCTAGACTGACCCTGCAGGGAACTTACCACAAGAGCACAGTGGAGGATGCATCACTGCTGGCACCTGGATTACCTAAGGCTATAGAGGAGCTATTGAAAGAACTGAATTTTTTTAAAAATTAAGGCTCTGGAGAATAAGACTGGAAAAGAACAGAAGCAGCATGGGATCTGCTGCTTTTTATTCCAACTCTCCTGCACTATAGGTTCTCTACTATGTACCTTCATTACTTTTGTAAAAATTTTCAAGAGAAGATTAAGAGCCTGGCCCCATGGCCCAGTGGTTAAAGTTCCACGCCCTCCATTTCGGTGGCCCAGGTTCATGGGTTCAGATCCCCAGCCATGGACCTACTCCACTCACCAGCCATGTTGTGGCAGCATCACACATACGAAATAGAGGAAGACTGGCACAGATGTTAGTTCAGGGCTAATCTTCCTCAAGCAAAAAAATAAGAGGAGGATTGGCAATGGATGTCAGCCAAAGGTGAATCTTCCCCAGCCAAAAAAAAAAAAGAGAGAGAGAAGATTAAAACTAATGGCTTTTGTTACTGAATACCTACTATGAGCCATGTACTGTGTTAAGTACTTTAAATACATTTTCTTACTAATTCTTAAAAACAATTAAGTATTGCATATGTAAAGTTAGGGGCTCAACATTGATCGAATGAATGGATGACTAAATGAATGCATAGTCCATGTCTACAGTTGTGCTTGCATAAATGAACAAATGCTGCATGAAAAGTTTCACAGAATTTCAGGACTGCAATCTTGTCCACCAACTGCCTCATCACATATATCACCATTCTGCCTGGATTACACAAAATTGGAATCAGCTTTTTCAGTTTTGTTTTTGGGGAAAGAAAAAAAAGGGAAAATCTATCATACAATAATAATTTCAGTTTCTGTAGCCTCACTCTGTCTTGGAAGTTCTCAGCCTCCAGTGGTTTGGAGGAGAGCAGGCTCTTCCTGGCTCGGAAAACCATAAATTAGGGTGAATAAATGGAGACTTGGCATGGCACTTCTGAAAGATTGCCAACCTCTGCTCAGCTGCCTTTTCCACATCAACTCTCATGTGCAAAGGAAATCAGAAGGTGCAAGCTGCTGGGAAAGATGCTTCCATGTTCTGAAATGTACACAAGTCACAGGTGGTCTCTCACACTAAATTAGACTTTCAGGGTAAATCAATAGGGTCAGAAAGTGTACCAGATAATAAAACCACTGACTAGACCGTCAGTGCTAAATAATAAGTTATCTCTGTCTGTAACAGAGTGTAGAAAGTTAGAAAATAAATAACAGATGCCATTTTTCAAATGCATTCAGCATGGGCTATTCTAATTTGTAGGGCTCTCTAAGAATAAAACATCATTCATGGTAAACATTTGTTTTCGGAGCTTCTAGTTGATAGGCTTCTAAGAAAAACAGGAAGAAAGTTATCTTATTTTGCAAGTTCTGCCACAGTTTGCAGAGATAATATTAAAATTAAACCTTGTCGGTAGATCTGTAAAGTTCCTTTTTCTTTATTAAGTTCCTAAGATGAAAATCAAGCACAAGTCATAATAACTAATATTTGTTAAACACCATGTACCAGATACCATACTAGGCACTTTACATACATTACTTCATTTACTCCTAAGAATACCTTCTGAGATAAGATGTACTTATAAGGCCCCATTTTGTTGGTATGGTTAAGCAACTTGTCCAAGATCACTGTATTCATCTGGATTTTCCAGAGAAACAGAACCAATAAAATGGATGGATAGATAGGTAGATGATAGACAGATAGATAGATAGGCAGATAGATAGATAGATAGATAGACAGACAGACAGATAGATCCAGCTGGGTAGATCTGGTGGTATAGTTCCAGTCTGAGTCTGCTGGCCTAAGAACCAAGAGAGCTGATGGTATAAGTTCCAGTTTGAGTCCATGTCCAAAAGCAGGAGAAGACCAATGTTCCAGCTTGAAGACAGTCATGCAGAGAGAAAGAATTCTTTATTACTCAGCCTTTTATTCTATTTAGTCCTTCAACAGATTGGATGAGGCCCACCAACATCAGGGAGGGCAATCTGCTTTACTCAGTCTACTGATTCAAATGTTTCATCTATAAACATCCTACAGCCTACACTCTACCCAGAAATAACGTTTAACCAAGTATCTTGGCATCCTATGGTCCAGTCAAGCTGACACGTAAGATTCACCATCATAATCACAGAGCTAAGAAGTGCCAGGGCAAAGGCTTGAATCCAGGCAGACTCCTTCCAGAGCCCCGGTTTCTAACCACTATGATAGACCTTTCTCAGGAGGTAAAAGTTCAGCAAACCCTATTATAAGTAGTCAAGTTCATCAGGGGTAGCAGCATAGGAATTAGATTGTTGTTGGGGTTCACCAGGATCTAAGTAGCTTAGATACCACCAATTCCTGGCTAGGCAACCATATCATATTATAGTATCATTCTGTTCTATTCTATTCTATTCTGTTCTATTCTATTCTATTCTATTGTAATATATATGACAAAGTTAAAAATATAATTATTCTCACACAAAAGACATAAGGAGTATGTGCCAAAGATATATTAAAATCATTAATAAGGAATCAGCAAGACAATAAAGCTGATTGAAAAGAGAACACAAGAAACTGACAGGTAGGCAGGTAGGCAGGTAGATGGATGGAGGGGTGGATGCGAAAAAGATTGCCAGGATAACATTTCTAAGACATAGATCCAAAACCGCCTAATGGTCTAGCGAGCAATGAAATCCAAACATCTGGGGTTATCTTCTCTACCGTGAGAAATCATTTGCTTCTCTATTGAACAGTAGTGATTTGCATCTTACCAGTTCTCTATACAGTAACATCAACTTTATAAAGTCTGGACTGTAGTCAATGGTAAATAATAAGCCAAACTAAATTATATTGTCCAACAGAGTCAGGAAACTCTTTGGAGGGCATGTTAGGTAACGCTTTGGTATGACAGAGAAAGAATACGCAGTCCCCTTTTTACCTCATTGCCAAATTTTAGATGCTCTTTCTTAAATAATAATAATGTATGAACAGATAACATTTTAACCAAAACTCTCTCTGCATATAGGTAGAAAGAAAACTCCATAATGACTATGATAATAGTAATTCCTTGAGTGCTTATTGAACTCTTACAATGAGCCAGGTACTATGCTAACCTACCTTTGGGACAGGTGTGCCGAGTGTAGGAAGCCCCTGAGGAACCACCGAGCACGGTGATTCAGAGCATTGGCCTTGGACCCTGGCAGATCTCCATCTGAAGCCTGACTTTTCACCTCCTATCTATGACCTTGGGAAATTTACCTACCTGATGCAAGCTTAATTTCTCTTTTCTGTACAATGGGGAATGAAAAGCAGTATCCACCTTCTAGGGCTATTGTGAGGACGTAATATTCATGAATCTACTCTGAGTCAAGAAGAAAGCTGACGGGGCAGGCCCCATGGCCTAGTGGTTAAGTTCTCTCACTCCACTTAGGCAGCCCAGGGTTTCACTGGTTTGGATTCTGGGCATGGACTGAGCACTGCTCATCAAGCCATGCTGAGGCGGTGTCCCACATAGCACAACCAGAAGGACGTACAACTAGAATATACAACTATATACTGGGGAGCTTTGTGGAAAAGAAGAAAAATAAATTAAAAAAAAAAAAAAAGGCTGGGAACAGATGTTAGCTCAGGTGCCAATGTTTAAAAAAAAAAATGAAGAAGAAGAAGAAAGATTACATAGTCCCTGAACTCATAGTCTAGAGTCAAAAGAAAAACAGTTGACACAAAATAATACTATCTGCCAGGTGACGGTAAGCAGTATAGAGAAAATGAAAGCAAGGTGAGGGGGAGGGTAGCAGGAGGAAGTGATGACAGCGGGGAGTTGATATCTTGTAGGAGGTTGTCAGGGGGATCTTGTGCTTAGGAAGTTAAAAAAGTGCCTCAAAGGAAGCAAGAGAGAAAGTCAGGAGGACAACTGGGAGAAAACTGTTCTAGGCAAAATATGAACTAGGGATAAGGCCCTGGGGCAGGACAATTAATTTGATCAGGAATAGCAAGGACGTCAATGTGGATGGGATGGAGGAAGCAAGGCAGAGGGTGGGAGGAAATACTTTTGAAGATGGGGCTGGGAAGTGGATACTACTGAGAAGTGGGGTGGGGCAAGGATCCCATAAGGATACTGGTTTTTACTTTGAGTAAGATGGGACATGATTGAAGAGTTTTGAGCATCATAACGACAGGATTTGCCTTCAACTGAAAGGAGCACACAGAAGAGATAACGTATGTAAAAGTCTTAGCATTACACTTAATAAATGTTACTGTGTTATTATTTTTATCATTAGAAATAGTATTCCAAGGTAGAGATGCTACCCTGCTAGGATTTTCATGGACCTTGCTGTTAACGTCTTCTCTGTGGGTGTAAGTTATGCCAATACCTACCAGGCTTGTTTGCCCACTGCCCCTACTCTCCTTTCCTGTCATCCACTCTCTTGTCTCCTTTCCCCTCGCTCTCCCCTTTCCTCTCTACACTCTGTCCCCTCTCTATGTTCCTGTCCTCTAGCCTGACCTTCTCCCATCTTCTGTACTATTTCATTCTCCTGCTTTTACTCTGAGGAAAAGAGATTCAAAAAGACTTTTCTTGAGGTTAGTCAGCAAGCATGAAAATGGGATGGGTGAAGAGGCCAGCAGTGGCAGTGTCTCATCATCACCCTTGGAGAGGGAAGCTAAGCCCGGGAGGGTGACAGGGCCAGCTTGCCCTGCCCACTGTTACCCACACAGGGGAAGGAGGGCTAGCCTGCTGCCAGCACAGCGGCAGTGGGCTAGGGGTTCAGCGGAATTGGTTGTGATTAATCGGCTGTTCCCATTTAAACCAGAGCCAAGGAGCCTGAGAGGATGACAGACAGGTAGGACTGGATGGGGCGTGATGAAGGCCAGAGCCAGGTGTAGTGTGTGACTGAGGAAGGCACTGAAAAAGACTAGAGGGACCCCAGCAAGGGAATGGAGAAACACTAGAGTTTGCCTCCTCCTACTTCACAATGTTTATAGCTCTCACCTGCACTGAGTATGTGAGAAACAGAGTGACGGAAACCACAAGAGAACAATACTCCCTCAGCCCTCGTACACCAGCATGGAATTCATTTTTTATGTACATTTTCTCATTTAAATCTCACAACAATTTTGTAAAGTAGGGCATATTATTCCAGATTTGGCAGTTTTCAAAATTCTTGATCTTTCTTCTATGCTATACTCCTCTCCAGGGTTAGAAAGAAATTAGCTAAGTGTGGTGGAAGTGGTATTCACTGAGTACCTAGTTACTCTTGCAGGCATTGGAGACACAGTTGTCTGAATAAAATGGACAAAATGCAGGTCCTTATGGAGCTCACACTTCAGTAGTGGAGACAACAATAAACCAGATCAGTAAGTAAATTAGGAAGTGTGTCAGATACTAGTAATAGCTAGGGCAAAAAAAATCATGCTGGAAAAGAGAATATGAAACGCAGAAGACAGCAGTGGCTGGCAAGGGGGAACCAGGGAAAGTCTCCTTAGAAGCATAAGGTGACAGACTCCTCTTAGACCACATGACTCTGTAAATCAAAATCCCCTTTTGTCAACATAGGCTTTCCCGTCTTCCCAGAGTAGCTAGAGTGAATATTGTGTCCGTTCCTGCCCTCTAACAGTATCCCTGGCTTCTTCTCATTGTTCAGGTCTCAGATGACATCTCAGGAAGGCCAGCCTTGGCTACTCAAAGCTGGTTTCCTCATCCCGTACCTGCCAGTCATAACTCTAGTATAATATCATGTCTGTTTCTTTCACAATGCTTTCGACAATTCGTAATTTAATTGCATATTATAGGCACGTTTTTCTCCCCCATCATTTATATTAGGAGTTCCAGGAGGCCCTGGATAAGGTCTGGTCCCACACCTGCCCCACGTCCAATGCTTAGCTCAGTGCCTGACATCTAGGAGGCACCACAATTCTTTGATGAATAAATGAATGAATATGCCAGTTGAAGCAATTCTCATAGGTTGCCTTAATTCCTCTGTAAAAATCTGCCTTACAATCACTTTTCACTAGTCCATTTATATTCTGTAATGCAAGGGAATCCTGCTATTCCATGGCATTAACACACTATCAAGTTTTTAAGAAAATAAAAGGCAAATAATCTCAAAGCCCTTCAAAGCCAGAAGGACATGTTTGGTCCTCACTGCTCCTCTGGACTCTGTAGGGTTCTGCTTTCGATGTTGAGGAAAAGAAACGAGAAGGAAGATAGGAATTTGTTCTGACCTTGAGGACAGGGGAAGCTGCCCAAATACCAGCACTTGACAGGCCACGGTTCCTCAGAGTTTCTCTAGCTGTTCACCCTGGCTGCATGCCTGGTTTCTGTCTGGTTTGGACCACTTTCCCAAGCTTTCGAGGATACAGATTCAGCTCCCATGGAACTCAGAGCACACACTGATCTCACTTTCTTTCTATTTTCATTTTTCCCTCCAGACGGCAGAACAAACTGATCAAAGCACAGGTTTTACAAAAGAAGTTCTTTCTCTGAAAGAGTGGCAGGGCTGAAGATGTCCATTTTACTTTTGTTGCTAAGTGTCTAAAAAGGAAAGCTTCCCCACTCAGATGATAAAGCATACACATTCATCTTTCAGTTCTGAAGATATTTCATTTCTCTATCAAGAAGCAGAGAAAGACAGCTTAGAGAAACTCATTTAGGAAAAAAAATCTAACAGGATAATCAAATTAATGACTAAAATGCCTTTTGGCTACAAGGGGATTATTCAGCATAAGGAAGGATGAAATACATGCACGTCGTCTGTGACCTTGCCTTGGTCATTACGAGATCAGACATACAAAATGCATTGAAAAAGCTCCTTAAACCTAAGATGTTAATGGGTAGGCACACAAGCCAGTTCTGGACTCTCAGAGATTCTGGGAGCCTCACACCCTGAGTCTCCTCCAATCTTCGCCCCCAGCTGCTGAGGGAAATCTTACTCCCAAACACAAAGCCATGTGCAGCATTTCAGCGTTTTAATTTTCTCAGCTTGTTATAAAAACTAGACCATTTTGCCACTGGCAGAAAAAAGAAGTGTGTGGATTATATTACAAATATTTCAAGTTCATCCTTTGGCGGAACTTGATTCTTCCAGGGGGATTAGTTGCTGCCGAGGCTGGGCTGTCAGAGGCTGTCTTAAGTCCTTCTCCCTGGTCCTGGCCAGGCAGGGACCAAGGCCTTTAAATTCCTCAATGATTCCTCTCCCGGGATGGCTATGCCCCTTCGTGAGAGACAAGTTGACTGCTCTAGGCCCAGACTGGCTTGTGGGGAGCACTCTCCTGCACTACAAACGTATAAGAAGTGAGATTGGCCATAGTGACAATGATCTCCAATCCATCCTACTCTGTCCTTGTCACCCCCCAAAGGCTTCCCAATCTGAAGGGCACATATAGTATCACCATCAGCTCCATGTTGGGAAAATACTCCTATTTCTGGGCCTCTGTGCACAATTTCCAGGGCTTTGGGCCAACAGCTGTTCCCTCTTCACTTCTGTACAGACAGAAAAAATGAAGGTCACCCTCTGGGTCACTTGGCAGCCCCACAAATGCACTCTGAGGGATGACAGTAATGACAAAAACTAATATTTGCAAAGTGCTTTGCAGTTACCAAGGGGTTTCATGTATGTTGCCCAGAATTCTCACAATAGCATGGCGAGGTAATTATTGTCCTTATCTGCATTGGCCCCTCCCTGTACTTTGAATCCCTGAAGTGAGCTCCCAGTTCAGGGCATATTTTCTTGCTGTTTCCTCAGCCAACAGCACTCTTCTTTCAGATATCTGCATGGCACTCTCCCTCACTTCCTCGAGGGTTCTACTGAATGTCACCTTATCACAGAATCCTTCCTTGAACGCCCCCTAAGGCACGTCCTGGACTCCAGCTCCCTTACTTGCATCAATTTTCCTTCACAGCACTTATCACCTATATATCACATACTTACATAGTTACATAGTTACATACTTACATAGTTACATATTTTTTTGTTGTTTCTTGGTCTCTTGTCACTAGATTAGAGCAATCTTGTTCACTGCTTCATCCCAGGTGCTTAGAATAGTGCCTGACACATAATAGGCAGTCAATAAGCAATTGTTGAATGAATGAAAGAATGAATGAATGATTGAGGCTCATTCTCCAGTGGATCGAGCTCTATGTGAGTGGGACATCAAGAGAGAAAATGTTTGACTCACTGTATTAGTTTCCTATTGCTGCCATAACAAATTATCACAAACTCAGTGGCTGAAAACAACACCAACACCAATTCATTGTCTTGCAGTTACAGAAGTCAGAAGTCCAAAATGGGCCCCTGGGCTAAAAACAAAGTATCGGCAGGGCTGCGTTCCTTCTGGAGGATCTAGGGGAGAATGGTTTTCTTGCTTTTTCCAGATTCCATAAGTGGCCCACATTCCCTGTCTCACGGTCTCTTCTTCCAGATTCACGCCATCTTCAAAATCAGCAGCAGTAATAAGCTAACATACTCACAAGTTCTGGGAGTTAGGACAGGGACATGTTTGGGGCCATTATTCTGCCTTCCACACTCCAGGTCACTCAGTTAGTAAATAGCAGAACTGAGACTATAGTTCAGGCTAGGACTTCCAAACCAACGGCTGACTCATCAGAAAGAAGGAAAAGGAAAACTGAGCATGATTCTGATAACAGCATCACTCCAATAGCAGATAGGCGGCAGTGGCCTGGGAACCATTCCAGCCTCTTCAGTGTCTGCTCATCTTGATTCCATTCTAGGTGGATATCCTGGCAGATAATCCTAGATGACTGTCGTGACCATAGACTTAATCTCTTCATCTGTTGACAAACAAGATATGGACTTGGAGCCAATTCTTTGAGTCAGAATCACAGGCAGGAATGCTCTAGAGTAGAGTTTCTCAACCTCAGCACTATTGAACTTTAGGCCAGATAATTCTTTTTCGGGGGTGAGAGTGAGGGCTGTGCTGTGCATTGTAGGATATTTAGCATCAGCATCATCCCTAGGCTCCAACCACACCACCTCCCTCCCAGTTATGACAACTAAGATGTCTGGCAGATATTCATAAATGTCCCATGGAGTAGGGGAGGGGATGCGAAATCCACCCAGTTAAGAACCACTGCCCTAGAGGAAACAGACCTGACTGCCACAGGCTCGGAGGGGGGAGGGGCAGGGAAGTCAAGGCTCCAGATGCATCAAGTGTCCAGGACTCTGGAATTATAGGTGTCTTTGTCTTTATCTACATTAGACCCATCACTTACAAAACAGGATTCTGGCTGAAATACATTTGGCTGCACCGAGCATAAAGTGTTTCCCCATACCGCTGGCAAAACATAATTAACCAAATGACAATGGCTTTCACATACACATTGATTCCTGTAATTTCAAGTCTCTGTTACTAGATAACTCAACAGCAGAATTATATTTATCAGCAAAAGCCTTCTCTCCTGGTAGATTTTTTGTTAAATATATTAATCCTAGAAAAGTAATACTTTCCCTCAGCTTTGCAAATCAGTCCACCTGTACAAACGCTAATAGCCACCACATCATTTCCAGTGTGCTGCTTCTCCATTAGCTGTGCAGCTCCCCCATGCAGGACAGCTGTGAGCTCTTCTGATCATAGGTGCACCGTAGTCAGAGGCTGGTCCACGGAGGTCCACGTGGCTCAAGGGCTGCAGGAGAAAGCCTTGCAGTGCTTGTGCAACTCCAGCACCTTGTCTGGACATGCACCACTCCACACAGCCCCCTGAAAATGTCACTCCAGGCCAGAAACAACAAGAGGGTGACTATCACCCCGTCCCCAGTACTGGAGGTAGATCCCCATTCGATGTGACCAAGTTATGCTATGAAAGTACATAGGAAGTATCACAAAGCCAAAGTGTCTCAAAGCCCCTAAGATTCTCTCCAGGCTCATGAGTGCTGTTTATGTCAGGGCTTCTCAAGCACACAAACAAACCGCTGGAAATCTTGTTACAATGCAGATTTGGATTCAGTAGTCTGGGCTGGGCCCTGGGATTCCACATTTCTAACTAGTACCCAAGTGATGGTGGCCTACAGACCACCCTCTAGGTATTAAATCCTAGACAACCTGCCTTTAAACCCCTCACCCCTGAGACAGCTCAAAAAGGCCTCATTCCAAGCAGAGAGTATCCCCAAGCAGAAGCCACTGGTACACTAGTTCCACCTCACACACAAAGAGAAGTTTGTTTGCTGCCTCAGTTACTCTGGATTCCAAACCCAGTGGGAGAGATAATTTCCCGACTTATTTCTCTACCAGTGTAATTGCACGGTAGCTCCTGCCATTTGTTAGCATGCACATCTGGCAGCTCTCTTGCCTCCGGGCCAGCAGGCTCTAGACTCTAGAGTCCTGCAGAGCCTGGGAAAGCATCCAGTTGCTGACACAGCAGCCAGAGGGTGCTTGGGGACTGCAGGAATGACAGTATTCTGTGACCAAGGGGGTTCAGCCTGGCTTGTGCTTAAGCAACAGGAGGGAACAGGAGTCAGGAGATCAGAGGCTGGCCTCCGCATGGGACCATCATCCCTCCAGCTGCAGGGAGATTTGAATAACTGGGGCTGAGAGGCAAATGCAGAGGTCCTCTTTGGCCTGTGAAGTGAGCCTGCCAGTCTCCACTCTGGCAGCACATTAACTCTTCTGCAGGAAGCCCTGGCTACTTGCTAATGCAGCTGCTGTTCACGAACACACTGCAGACCAGACCAAATGGGGAGGAAGCACAACTAAGAAATCTCTTTGGTATTGGCGGGGTGGGGTGGATTTCTGCTTAGATTCAGGAGATGCGGTTCCCAAACCAGCTCTCTATCTTGCCTGCATCACCCAATCAGCCTCGCTCTTTGACCTTGACCAAGTCACTTACCTTTCCCCTGCCTCACATTTTTCTCATCAGACAAATGGGAATGAAAGGAGCCTCTCTTCCCAGAGGTGCTGGGCAGTGCAGTGTCATGAATCGGGCCTTGAGCCAGGGTGAGATGATGTCATAACAGCCCTCGCCACTCACAGCTGCCTTATTTTGGGCAAATGACGTAAACTTGTAGTGACTTAGTTTCCTCATCTATATAACGGGATTAATACCACAATGATTATCCCACAAATTTCTAATGGAGAACAAATTACAATGTGACTGTGGTACAAACTGCCCAGTGGATGGAGATTCCATCATTGATGCCCAATGGGATTCAAGAGCCTTGTTTATACCCCAAAGATTCACTCCTGTTTGGAACTGGAGATCTCTGAACTGTCTTGGGATTCATCTATACTGTAAATTTAAGGGCATTCTATGACAATCATTAGGGAAAAACAAGAAATATTCTGTGCCTTGCTATACTAAGAAATACAATACTAAGAAACATGTTTTAGATCAAAATTCTGTTATTCCAACAAATAATTGAAATGACGCCAAAAAATTTAAGATAACTGAGCTCTGCCTGGCTTCCCTCATGCAAAGGCAATCCACCCCGTGTTCTTCTGGGTAAGCTAATGGCACTCTGAGGAAATCCACAGTGAGAAATCGCAGCTTCCTCCCTGCCTTCTCAGCCTGCCCTAGCATTTTAATCCTAGGCAGGCAGGCTTTGAGAGTGTGCCCCTGCCCTCCAGACTTGCTTATTACCCTTCCCCGAAATAGGAGTCCTGATTAAAATCCATGCAGCCCGTTCAGCTGTGGCACTGCTGGCTGAGCCCAAACTGGAAAAATTGAAAATATCAAGTAAGAAGAGAAAAACAATTTTACATGGCTTTTTTGGATCAATAAAATTAATAATGTTTATCAGAAATAAGTTATCCTTCTTTGAGCATGCTTAGAGATATGTGGTCAGTCAATCTAGCCTGGGGGAATACAGCTTTTATTATAAAAGATATTCATTCATTTAACAAACATTCCTTGAGTGTCTATTACGCTATGCCTTGTATGGTAATTGGAAAACATAAATTGGAAAAGGAGGTATTAAAAGTCTCAATTAATTATTTGCTTGGTCTTTATTGAGGTAGACATCAGGCAGTTCTATTCCCAAAGATCTTTTAAAGCAAGTAGGTACAGACATTTTATCAAATAGTGAAAAATGTCGAGTGTTCTGAACCAAACTAACAAAGTCAGTGGAGGATTGAATGGTATCAACCCAAGCATTTTGAAAGAGTTGGAGTAATATTATGAATATGTGTAACTCCTGGGCGTGCATTAGAACCACCCGTGAAGCTTTCTAAAAGAACCTGTGATATTTGTGACCCAGCCTAACCTCTAAAAAGCCTAGCATCTCAAAGCCTGGTCCAGGACCAGAAGCATCAGCATTACTTACCTGGGAACACATTACAAATGCAAACTCTTGAAGCCGATCTCAGAGCTACTAGGTTCGAAACCCTGGGCTGGGGCCCAGCAAATGGAGTTTTACCTAATCCTTCAGGTGAATCTCATGCATGTTAAAATTGAAAATCACTTCTCTAAGTTATACTTTCCTGGGATTCAGGTGTGCTTGTAAAAGAAGTCAACTTGTCATTGGATTATTGCATACTATTGTGGCTCCCACAAAAGGAAGATATAAGTGGAGAAGTCCCAGGGGAGGATAATTAACATAATCATGGAGATAGAATCACATCCCTATGCATTCAGACTAAAGAGATACATAACATAACAAGTTTAGAAAATCATAAGTGGTATAGATTAGATAAGTGTGGATTTGGTTGGCCAATGCCAGAACACTATAAAGCAATAACAACAAAGAGAAGCTTGAAAGAAGAAATCTTTAGAATAAGTAAAAGCAAGGACTGCCTTGTCCAGTGAGTAAGAAATGCATGTAATTCTACCATGTGAAATCATCTCTGAAGGTAAGAGACAGTATCTTGTTAAATTTATTCATCAAGAGTCAGTAATGCCTAATGGGTACAGGTTCAGATTTTAGATCAGATTTCTTGGACTCTTCTAGCCCATAGCTCCATGATCTTGAGCAAATTAATTAACCTCTCTGTGCCTCAGTATTCTAATCTATAAAATGGAAATAGTACCTACGCTATAGCATTGTTGTAAATAACAAATGTGTTCATATACGTAAAATGCCAGTAAGCACTTGATAAATGTTAACTGCCATAATCATCATCATATCTTCTTTTTGTCTCCCACTGCATCTGATCCATCATTTAAGTATTTGTTGACTTAAATTGAAAGATATTTATAAAAGTCTTAGGAATTTTAATATATAGAGAGAGACAGGGAATGAAAAGAAAGATGGGTAAACAAGGACAGCTAGATTCATTGGGGAGTGAGGCAGAAAGATAATTGTTCTCATTGACTTTGATTAATAAAAAATTTTCAATGAAGGTTAAGATAAATTGATGGATATCAAAACCATAATTGGCAATTATGAGAACTTAATGATATTCGAACTGAATTATAGAGATAAATATAGAATCTTAAGATTAGAAAGGATCTTGGCAAGCACCTATTCCAAACCAATAGAAGTATATACAGGTTTCTCCCACTATCTAAAAGTTAATTTTTATGCCACTTTGTTTTTATGAGAGACCTGTATTAGTACCTGTTTTTGCTAACCAAAAGAAATCCCAAAAGGACTTTCACTTTTACAAAAAAGGGCTAAAAGAGCCTTCAGCGTTTGTTTTGCAACAAGCCGTTAAAGAGGCCAAGCAGTCGAGCATACTGTCATATTTCGAGTCTTCCACATCAGCCACATCAGCCACATCAGCCACAGCAGATGAGGAACGTCGACATTCGTCGACATGGAGGCAGGCATAGAAGAAGGGGTAGACGTTAGTGACCTGCCTGCCCTGATGGATTCAGACAATGATGACGTGTGAATCCACGACCCTCTTCCTCTCTCTCCTACACCCCAACCTCCGACGACTCAGCCTCACACACCATCACCACCACCACCACCACCTCTCAGCCTTCCACTGTGCTGTCTTCCCAATTCTGGTTAGTGACACTACACTGTACAGACATTATTTCTACTTTATATAGGCTGTGTATTTATCGTGTCATTCCTGCTTTTACTATATGTTAGTGTTATTTTAGGTTTATGTGTTATTTGGTATGATCTGTTAGGTTATTTTTTGGGTCTGGGAGCGCTCAAAAAATTTTCCCCTATAAATTCATGGTAACTGCATTTTGCTTTATGACATTTCAGCTTACAAAAGGTTTCATAGGAACGCTCTCCTTTCAGATAGTGGAGGGCACCTGTATATGACTGCATCCTTGTGAGTCTGGGTACAAATACCTCCAGTCACTGAGACCTCATTATTTGACAAGATAGCACATTCCAATTTTGAACAGTTTTAATACCCAGAAAATTATTACTTCTGTTGAGCTCAAATCTGCCTTTATACCTTCCAGTCACTGGTCCTCCTCCCTGTGATTTTTATGAAATGCAAATTTTGCTGAGCATTCCCACCCCTTGAACACACTGTAACTGATGAGAGCCACATCTCTGGACAAAAGTGAGCTCAGTTTCTCTGTTAGAGTTGAAATAAATACTACACTGAAATTCACATGTGAAAATATTTTTGAATTTCCCCCTCAGTTGAGGCACCACTACTGGCAGGAAGGAAATGAATGAAAGGAACATGAGGTGCAAAGAGGTCCTACCTTTGAGGAGCTTACGGTTATATAGAGGGAGTCAGCTCTGCACACAGGTAATGGCAGCAAATGGTTATAAATGCTCTGGTAGAAATAGGTAGAGGCTATACTAGGAACACAAGCACACCAAGAGGAAGAAGGTAATCAGAAAGGCCTGGGGCCAGCCCCATGGCCAAGTGGTTAAGTTCGTGTGCTTCGCTTTGGCAGCCCAGGGTTTTGCTGATTTGGATCCTGGGTGCAGACCTAGCACCGTTCTTCAAGCCATGCCTAGGCAGCTTTCCACAAAGCACAACCAGAAGGACCTACAACTAGAATATACAACTATGTACTCGGGAGCTTGGGGAGAAGAAGAAAAAAAAAAAGAAGAAGATTGGCAACAGATGTTAGCTCAGATGTAATCTACAAAAAAAACAAAAGGCCTGGAAGGTGAAGCAGTTCACTAGGTAAAAGAGGGGAGGGGCATGCATTTGAAAATCCAGAAAAGTAAGAAACATAATGTGTATTTTGGAATTCAAAGTGATTAAGAATGGCCAAAGCACTGAGCACCATGGGGAAGGGATGCAATGAGAAATGAGCCAAGAGAGGTGGGCAGCTGTTAGAGTCTGTAGACCAAATGGTCTTAAGGACTATACATGGATTGATTCACAACACAGGCTCTCACCTTGTAACTACCTTATCAACTGCCTAAAGGAAAGCCATGAGCCCTGAAACACTCAGAACAGCCTATGCACGGTGAAATCCTGACTCATCACGGCCTTATTCTGTCCAAGGAAGTGGGATTAACTCTGTTCTATAGAAGGCAACTTGGAGCTCAGAGAAGTTAAGAACCTGATCTCAATCTGAACACTATGGGGACCAACACTGGAAAATCAATCTCAAGATTTGCCAACCCCCAACTTTTCTAAATGTCTCTGTGTCCCTTTCATGAATTAGAAAAGGAGAAAAAGGAAATGACTGGATAAAGAAAGTACACCCCATCTCACGGCTTCAGTGGAGAGGAATTGATAGGATGCAGACTCCAGTTGTTGGCAGATTACTGATGAAGCCCTCAGAAGGGCAATCTAGCAGGTTCAGCTCCCACAAGATGACTGAATCAAATGCCATGTTTTCCCTTGGGGGATTTCCAATGTCATTAACCCGGGTAAGCTCCATTAAAAACACTGAGTTGGTGGAAGATACCCTGCCCACACTGATACACTGCCAAGAATTAACTCTGGATAAGGAAAACTGTGAGTACAAGGAAATTTGTAACACTAATGACTTTAACAAATCTGAGCTGATTAACAGGATGCCATCAACTGAAACCCTTGTGTTCCGATCAATCTTCCAGGAAACCTCATGAAAGCACACTTGAGGGAGAAAAATCCGTGAGCTATTCTAGGCAGGTTTCTCCATAAAAAGAGAGGAATAATTGGGAAAAACACAATACACTGACAAGCAGGGTGATTACTAGCTAGTAATTCTTAAGTTACCACTCTTTTTGGTAAATAAATGTCTGCATTTACATTTATTGCCCATAAAAGGAGTCTCGACACTTTCAAACAACAGCCCACCTAAGATACATACTCATCAGAGTAAACTCACCAGGGTTATTAACCAGGGTAAACTCTATTAAAAACCCTAACCAAGTGGAGGTGTGTGTGGCCGGGTTGGGGGTGGGGGGTGACGCAAATATGGTGATGGGATATTTTCATGGTAGGACCATTAGTAGAATGAGAACTTCCAAGCCACTGGTGAAACAAGTGATTGATCAAATGAGAACTTGATGGCAAACTATCCAGTATTTAAATAGATAAGTTGCAGAACACTTAGGAAATGATGCGAATGAAGTAGCGTTTGAGCAGGAAAGAGAGAGCAAAGGTTCTATCAATCGTTACTTAGAGCGTTGAAGGATTAAGGAAGTATTTGGATGCCTGCACATCCACTGAGCAACTGCAAACAGGAACGCATCTGGATGTAGCCCTGTGGGCATTTGTTTGCCTGATTGATTTTCCATTAAAATGGAAAAGCTGTAGAAAACATCTACACCTTTCTCAGTCCTTTTTCACTACTCATTAACAAGCAATCTTTCTTTATGACATCAAACTACATGTGTTCATCTCCCCACACTGGTCGGGTGAAACCACTGCAAATCTGAGTGACTAAACATTCAATGAGCATCTTAACACGGTCTTACTCAAAAAGAATGGCCAATAGTCTCATATTATCATCATAGCTATGATAGATTACCGGCCATTGTATTCAGTATCCATTTTTACCTTCTTCTGTGCTCTTCTTCCAACCTGCAGAGCAAAGGCCAGAAAACTAACAACTGCATTTCCCAGACTTCCTTGCCACTAGGGTCCTGGATGCCATTTAGATTCTGCCAAAGGAATGCTCTCCTGCAAGATTTGAAATGCAGGTGGAGATGGGGCTCGATCTTCCTGTAGCAATGGTGGCTGAAGAGGGGCCTTGGTCATTGTGAGTTTTTGCAACGTTTTCACTGACTAGATGCCAGATTTGCGCTGTGGAAAGACTGTGACACTCTCAGGAGCTTCCTGCAGTTATCTGACCTTGAGTAAATTGCTTAACTTCTCTGTCCCTTGGATTACTCATTTGTAAATAGTGGGATGATAACAGTACCCATTGAATAGAGTTGCTTTGAAGACTAAGAGAGTGTCTGGAAAGGAGGTGTTAGGTGTTACTTCTGCTGCACATAAACCACTTAGAAGAATGTCTGGCAGTAAGAGGTAGCCAAGATGATGATGATGATGATTCGAGACAAACAGGATAGAGCTGGCAAAGGAAGAGATTTGATGGCAGAAGACAAAGGATAGCTGTGTGGCATTTAGCAAATTACTCCACGCCTGGGCTTCATTTGTTTAATCTTCTCAATTGAAAGTGGAGGATATAATCAAGTTCACAATTTATTTATTAATTGGGATAATATGTCTATAAACTTTATAAAGCATAATGATGAACAATGTTCATCATTATTAGTTACCATAAAAAGCGCTGAGAGGGTTCATGGGAGGGGGCTGTGACTTCTGAGGAGAATCAGTGGAAGCACCATGGAGGACATGGCCTTTGGACTGGACTTTGCGGAATAGGTAGATTTCTACATGTAGAGAGAAGCTTGCCAGTTTGAACTAAGGCATGGAGGTGAAAAATTGAAGAGCCAATATTGAATACATCCTTGTTCTTCTAATATATTTTTCTAGCAGTTATACCACATAAGCTTTGAGAAAGAGTTGAGAGAAGGAATCCTAAGTGGAACCTCCTAATTGGCTTTCTGCATACTTAACATCACTTACAGAGAAGACGACTTATGGGGCCAGGATGCATGGAAAAGAGAAAGCTCATGGGCATGATTATGTAGCCTCAGAATTTAAGATCCATTCTTCTGCATTCAAAGCAAAAAAGAAAAAAGAAGCTTCCTGCTAGCAGAAAATGTCAAGGTGGCTCAGATGGTGAATATTATTGTTGCCATGTTTCCTGTGTTTTTGTCAGCGTAAGAATTTTTAACACAGCCATACCACTCACTGAAGAGATAAATGACCTCATGTGAGGTGACTCCAGTCTCAACCTGTAAGTGGGGATAATAACAACAGTCTGAGAAAGGGTTATGCAAAGGAAAGGAAAATTATAATGACCATGCTTATTTCAAGAGGCGAATCAGCAAACTGACCACAGAGCCATGCGTTAAACAAATAAATAAGTTCTGAAGATGATGAGGGCAATTGGAGTCAGCTCATATTCATGTGACTTCCACAAATATCAAAGACAAATCTGCCTCTTTGAAGTGGATGTTCAAAAAAGAAACACCAGGGTATTTGGCTTGTAGCTCAACACCTGAAACTCTGCCTCATTTTCATCCTCAGTGGATTTCTGACAAACGATGTCAATTTCCCCCTAATTTAAAATCAAGAGAATACATTACCATATTTCACTAGTTCTTTAATTTGGGAAAGTCAACATTTTTACTCAGAGGCGGTCCTGAGCACATCCTGTCTGCAAGCTCACGTTATTTCAAGAAGACAGGGTTAAAAAGCTCAGCGCAGCCAGGGATGAAACACAGTTATCAACCATTCTGCTTCTGAAACACAGCTTAAGTAACTCATAAAACAGCACTGTTTCTTTTGAAAAATGTAAGGAGAGAAATATGAGGTCAATTCATCAGCAAGATAGCAGGAATGGTATTATTGTGGTTGTTAGCCCTACCAGTACAATAGAGCAAAAAATCAGGAGGGGAACTTCGCTTTGTCCTCAGTCCAGATGTGGACTGCAACAAGATAATTGACCTATAGCAGCTCATACCAGAAAGTAAAAATCACAACTCTTATACTTGTCATCCATGAATTTCCCCAACTCAACAAAAGCAATCAAGACTAAACCACATATAAGAGATATAGGCAGTTGAACACCGAGCAAAGGAATCAGGGCCAGGATGGTGGAGAATAATGTGTCAGTGCACTGGATGATCTTTTTCTGCCCTTGATCATATAACTAAAACCTGGAGCTGTAGAGTCCAGATTCAAGATTCAGCCCTGCCAATTTGAGCAAGTGTGACTTGGAGTGAATTGTATAACCTGTCCTAGCTTCAATGCCCTCATCCACAATATGAGAGAATAATTTTACATAACTCATAGAGTATATGTGAGAAATGTTCAAATTTAATGATTCATTAAAAGAATTGTACACTGTTATGGTTAATTTTATGTGTCATCTTGGCTGGGCTATGATGCCCAGGTATTTGGTCAAATATTATTCTGGATGTGTCTGTGAAGTTGTTTTCTGGATGTAATTAACATTTAAATTGGACTTTGAGTAAAGCAGATTACCCTCCATAATGTGTGTGGGCCTTATCCAATCAGTTGAAGGGCTAACAGAACAAAGACTAACCTCTCTGAGCAAAAGGAAATTCTGTCAGCAGACTGCCTTTGGACTCAGATGACAACTCTTCCTTAAGTCTCAAGTATGCTGGCCTACCCCATCATATTTGGACTCACCAGGCCTCCACAATCACATATGCCAATTCCTTAAAATAAATCTCTCTCCGTATATACATACATCCTGTTGGTTCTGTTTCTCTAGAGAACCCTGACTAATAAATTCACCACAAGAAAAAGAAATTAATTGGTAAAAGTGGTTCAAAACAAGAAAGTACTGTCTTGATAAGTTTCCAGAGAAAAATCATACAGTCATTTCAATAGATGCCCCAAAAAGCATTTGATAAAATTCAACACATATAGACACGATTTTAGAAAAATAATTTTAAAAGCAATTGGATTCTTCTTTAACACAGTAAAGAAAACTAAGTTGGTTCAATTTTATACAGAGTGACTAGGAACCCTCTTTGTAAAAATCTCTTTAGAAGCTCTTGTTTACAATTGTTCTATAAGCTCTAGAAGCAATAGACATTGAAAAGAAGTGAGAAAAAGATCAATTAAAGACACTGAGATTGCACACTGAACAATCCAAAGGAAACTTCGAAAACTTAACTAGACCTCATAAAAGAGTTTAGCATAGCAAACACACACAAATATGTAAAAATTAATAGCATTTCTGCATATCCAAAATAAACAGCTATAAATATAATTTTAAAAGCTTAAATTCAAGACAGGAAAAATAAAATATATCCATGAATAAATTTGCCAAACATTTATTGAGCTCCTAATAGATGCTAAATGAATTTTGCTTAAAATGTATGTACATGCTCTTTTTCAGCAAATTATATAAAAATTATTCATACAGATAATATATTCTTAACAGAAAGAGCAATTGTTATAAAAGTGTCTGTTTTCACCAAGTTAACATATAATGCAATTTCAATAAATAGTTCACTAGTGTTGGTAGATGAAATTATTTTTGGCAGATATTACCCTCTCCACACTCACCCCCTAGGAGGAGCACACTTCCTACTCCATTGATGGTGGACTTGGCCATGTAACTTGCCTTGGCCTCATGGTGGGTGAAGGGTACTTTCCTGCCCCTTCATTTTGGGTGTGGCTCTCTGACTTGCTTTTGGTCAATGGGATGTTAGAAGATGTAAAGCCAGCAGAAGCTTGCAATGTGCTTTCAAAGTTGGGCTTAATCTCTTATGCTTTTGCCTTCACCATGAGAAGAATATGCCCCCGGTGGCCCAATGGTCATCAGCGGAGAAAGACACAAGAAACAGACACGGACTCAATCTGCAGCTTTGGAGCTAAGCCCAGCTGGCCCCACGGGATGGGCTGTACCCCAGCTGACCCAAAGAAGAGTGAACAAGAAGAAATGATTGTCATTTAAACCATCGTGTTTTGGGGACATTTGTTACACAGCACTGTTATGCAAATAGTTGTCTGATACAACAAAGACTTTCCATTTTGTTCAACAAAATGATATAGAGGTGAATTTACAAATATTCTGAAATTAAAAGGTGAGCAAAGAGGAAGCAAATCTAATCCCACAAGTAATAATAATTTAAAAAATATTATTTACAAAACATGTAAATGTTAACCAATGAACCAAAATAATGAGCACAAAAATAGAGCTAATCAAAAATGCATATATATTTATATATGAAATGGGCTCCCCAAAACAAAGGTAAAGAAAGGATTATAGAATAACGTGATGATAAATGGTTAGCAATGTAAAAAACATACACCAACTTTTATATATACCTCAATTACAACTTCATAAATATATTTGCATACAGAGAAAAACTAAATAGAAAACGAATGCATAACAGGATATTCAAATGAAACTACTTATGGCTCAAGGGTTTTGGGAGAAACAGCAAAGAGCAGAAAAATATAACATAGGTGCACAGTGCTTCCACATACTAAAACTAGGGCCAAAGTTACTTATTCAGGACATTTTGAAATTATCAAAATGCTTCAGTTGGCATTTGCCCATTTCTAGCATATGTAAGAAATGTGGAAGAGGCATTTTTTGAGGAGGAAAGTAGAGCACCTCCTTATCCCCAAGTACAGTGAGATGTACTTACTCTGTGGAAGTGTTAGCTATTATTATAAGAGGTGGTATATGTGGTGGTTAAGAGTAGAGACTCTGGAGCCAGGGTTCAAATCTCAGTAACTCCACATAGAGACGACGTAACCTTGGGCGAGTTACTTAATCTTTCCGTGCCTCTGTTTCCTCATCCGCAAAATGGAATGATGGTAATACCTACTTATTAGAACTGTTATGAGGTTTAAATAAATTAGTATGTGTAAAGCATTTACAACAGTGTCTGGCACACAGTAAATACTATGTATGTTGGCTTATTATCATTATTATGATTATTACTATGTTATTGTTACCATCTTCTGGGAACACGCTGAAAACATTGTCCTGTAAGCTTTGGGAAGGATAATGAAACACAGCTAAGTGTCCTCAATCCAATAAATATTATTGAACCTTATTAGAAAGAGTATTGGCAAAATACAATACCATATGGAACCACCAAAAAGTTATTTACTTTGTACCTTTCCTTCCTAAGAATTCCACAAATAACTTACACTGGCAAAAAGTGGGTTACATTACAATAGAAGAAACTGCTGAAGTGCATGAGCACAGCTAAGAGGAATTGAAAAGCTCACGCTGACTTTCACATGTGTTCTTGGGAGAATCTCTGAAGGACCTGTTTTACATAAGCTTTTTAAGGACAAGGCAGGAATTATTTCCAGAATACTAACTTTTTTTCCCAAAAGTATTTATTGTATTCAGTATAGAAAATTAAAACAATGATGTATTCACAATGCATTTGTCTCACACATCCTTTCCCTATGCGGCTGCACTATGATATATATTTCAAATATTTTCAACCACCTCCTTCTGTGGTCTTCCCCATTGCAGTTAATGGTACTTCCAACCTTCTAGATACACAGGTCAAAAACCTAAAGCCATTTTTTAATATAAACTTTTTATCTTAGAACAGTTATAGATTACAGAAAACTTGAGAAGACAACACAGAGAATTCCCATAGACCCCACATCCAGTTTCCCCAAAATCTTATATTAGTTACCAAATATTAGTTATATTGTTACCAAAATCTTATATTAGTATAACACATGTGGTATAATTAATAAACCAATATTAGTAAGTTCTTATTAACTAAAGTCCATGCTTTGTTGAGATTTCCTTAGTTTTTACCTAATAGCCTTTTTCTCTTCCAAAATCTCACGTAGGACACCATCTAGCAGTTAGTAGTCACGTCTCCTTAGGATCCCTTGGCTGTGGCAGTTTCTCAGAACTTCCTTGTCTTGGGTGACCTTGACAGTTTTGAGGAGTACTGGTCAGGTATTTAACAGACTGTCCCTCAATCTGGGTTTGTCTGGTGTTTTCCTCATGATTAGACAGGGGTTATGGATTTGGGGGAAGAAGACCACAGAGGCAAAGTGCCATTGTCATCACATACCGAGGGTACATCCTGCCAACATGATTTGTCACTGTTGATGTTGACCTTGATCGCCTGGCTGAGGTAGCATTTATCAGGTGTCTCTACTGTAAAATTACTATTTTTCCCCTTTTCATATTGTGCTTTTGGGAAGGAAGTCACTATAAGCAACCCACACTTAAGGAGTGAGAGAATACTCACTTTTATTTTTCCTCCCCAAAGCCCCAGTACATGGTTGTATATTCTAGTTGTACATCTTTCTAGTTCTTCTATGTGAGCCTCTGCCACAGCATGGCTACAGACAGACCAGTGGTGTGGTTCTGTGCAGGAAATCCAGGCCACCGAAGTGTAGCACGCCAAACTTTAACCACTAGGCCTTCAGGGCTGGGTCAAGAGCACTCACTTTTGTTTTGTTTTGTTTTTTGAGGAAGATTAGCCCTGAGCTAACAGCTGCCACCAATCCTCCTCTCTTTGCTGAGAAGAACTGGCCCTGAGCTCACATCTGTGCCCATCTTCCTCTACTTTATATGTGGGACGCCTGCCACAGCATGGCCTGCCAAGTGGTACATAGGTCCACACCTGGGATCAAGCTGGTGAACCCCGGGCTGCCAAAGAAGAACTGTGAACTTAAGCACTGCGCCACTGGGCCGGCCCCAAGAGTACTCACTTTTACCAGTACTCCAAACAATATATTTATCTAGCTATTTTAAATTCTATTTTTTGATGATGGAAACAGTTCTGGATTGTTTTACAGACAAATACTGCTTAAAAGACAAAGTACTTAATTCTAGTATGTTTTTTTGTGTGTGTGGTAATAAATGCAATACATGCTCATTGTTGGAAAACATGTTTAAGAAAAAGGTCACCTATAATTTACCACCCAGACATAGACCACTACACTTACTATTTTGAGGTGTTGTCTCCAAACCTTCTTGCTATGTCTACATTAGAGAATTGAAATAATCCTCTACACATACTACTCTATCTGACTTATTACCATTTAACATATGAAAACTGGTCTGTACTTTTAGGCAACAAGTGTTTTCTTCTTTACAATTCCAGAGCCTAGCATAGTGCCCAGCACACAGTGGATTCAGCAGGTGTGAGCCAGTGATGACCCTTCATAGACCATGTAATGGAATTTGCTGACCAAGGCAATCCCAGTCTCTCCCTTTGCCCTTGCAGGACAGCTAAAGTCACTAGCATAGAATCACCAATTTGAGGCCTTCAAAAATTAGTTACATCAGTAAAATGGTATGTAGTCTGTAAGGACTAAAAGAGATGTTGGCATGTGAAGTTCTTAAGCACACAGGTCCACAATCCCTTACCCTAATCCTTTGGAGCAGGCACATTTTGGAATTCAGAGTTCTTCCATTGAGGAGGACAACAAGCAAGTGTACAGTATATTACATATTATGAAACATCACAACGGGATATAGGGAAACACACTGTAATCAAATAGTAATATTTTTATAGCAAAACCTGAGTAATCACAATAAATAGAGTGCTTCCTCGTGTTTTATCATTTTTAATGGTGCATTTAAGAACGCCTCATGTCTGGGTTGTGGGAACACCCTCCAGAGAGATTCAGTCCCCTTAGCCCGTTTGTCACTAGCTGGGGATCAAATTTTTGGTTGATTTCTCAGCTTGCAGGGTTCCTAGAAAACGCAAGCAGTAAAACTCAAACTGTAAGACCAGCAGGGTATAGGTCTAGCACTCTGAATGTCCAGGTTTTTGTTATCCAAAGGCCAAAGCTATAAATAAGCTTCTTTATCTGTGACAGTTTTCCTGGGTTCTTTCCTAGCCTACCCTTTCTCCAGGGCAGAGCTGGTGAAGGCCCAGCTTTAGGTAAGCATTTCCATGCGTGGCAGGGTTGTGGTGGGGCTTACTCTCTGCCTTCGCTGGACCCAGGCCTCACCTTCTATCTTGTAGGGGGGATATTACCCATCCTCAGTTATTGGTCCTGATAAACCCCCAGGAAATCACACCGTCAGCTTTCATGCTTAC
Organism: Equus przewalskii; assembly: GCF_037783145.1. Lineage (NCBI taxonomy): Eukaryota > Metazoa > Chordata > Mammalia > Perissodactyla > Equidae > Equus > Equus przewalskii. The sequence continues at coordinate 21,492,065 of NC_091854.1, forward strand.
CTCTCTTTCCATTCCTTCTCAGTTTCTTGTGCCTGAAGATTTCCCTTCTTTCTGGCAAGGCCAGCTGGGCATCAAATAAAATACCCTATTTTATCCAGCAGGTCCTCGTGTTACAGCAGGAGAACTGTCAGGTTATCTTACACCACCATCTTGCCAGACCAGAACTCTTAATTTCATTTTCATTTTAAATTGACAATCTATTTATTAAATACTTAATTTCTATTAGCCAGATTACTCAAGTAACCAGACATACCGTTTCCCGAGGCTTGTGGAATAACATTTGATATAAGAGCTATACAGTTACTTTTGAAATAAAAATTCTTTAATGAATATTTTTCTTTTGTAAGTAAGCCTTTCAGGCTTCCTCTGGAAACTGAGAAATCACAATTTGATGCCATCTACTTGGTGACAAATTATCTCCCAGACATTGAATACAATTGTTTAATTGAAATTACATGAATGTTCACTATGTTTAATGGCAATGGAGTAAGTCTGTTCTGCTGAAACATCAATGCCCTCCAGGTGCTGTTGTCCCAGGATACTTGCAACCAAGTCTATCTCATCCTCTTACTTGGTAAACCCCAATTTTAGTTTTTCCTTAAAGTGGGGTTCGCTGCCGATCCCCAGCACATTGTCTGGAACTAAGCAAGCACTTGCAAATAACTGGTGATTGACTGATATGCACAGTTAATCCTAACTGCCACTTGATGAATGGTTTTTGTGCCAGTCACTCTGTCAGGCTCTTAGCTGGAACTTGAGAGAAGCTGAACAAAACTCTTACCATTAGGGCTCTTCTTCGGTCATCTTTTTTAATTTTCAAGGTGCTCTTTGTGAGATGCTCTGTTTTGTTTTTCTTTGCTTGTCACAAATGAGGTAATTTGATATTTGAATTTCTAACAAGCCCCTTTCACGTCTTAACTGGCAGTTGGCAAATGGGCATTTTTTTACCTAAGTTTCTATAATGAATAAAATTCCCTTATATCTTCCTGGGGAACCAATTACTCCATTGAAAACTAGGATAATTATGAATCTTTCATCAATAACAGATGTGATTTGTAAAGTGAAAATCAATCTCTTTTGACTGATGATGCTTCATAGCAATAAAGAAGATTTCATCTGAATAATTACAAAAAACTATATGATTTATCAGTTGAGTAAGACTAGAAACTGAGTAAGTAATCAGTCTTGTCTAGTCATTTTATGGCTTTATAACCTTGGGAAATTGTGACCCTCATTTTCCTCCCTCAAAAGGACATGCATCTCTGTGGACACCTGAGCCAACTGATGGACTGTCAGATGTGTCTTCTTATGCTCGGCCTCACAGGTTTGAAGTATGGCTTTGGAAGATAGCTCCTCTCATCCCCCAGGTAGCACGTTGTTTAAAGATGAGTTTCAGAAGATTTGGCTTTTGTAAAATAACTACAATGTATCATGTATGTATCAGCTAGGGCTCTTTTTTTTGTTTGTTTGAGGAAGATTAGCCCTGAGCTAACATCTGCAACCAATCCTCCTCTTTTTGCTGAGGAAGACTGGCCCTGAGCTAACATGTGTGCCCATCTTCCTCTACTTTATACTTGGGATGCCTGCCACAGCATGGCTTGACCAGCAGTGCATAGGTCCACACCCGGGATCGGAACTGACAAACCCCGGGCCACCAAAGCAGAACATGTGAACTTAACTGCTACATCACCGGGCCAGCCCCAGCCAGGACTCTTTTGGTTGCAAGTGACCAAAACAAAGTTCAAACCAGCAGACATGAAAAAGAGGGATTTATTGGCTTATATACCCAAACCACGGGAGAGGGTAGACCAGCTTCAGGACCGGGTGGTCTCAGCACTAGAGTACTGTCCAGGCCCTCAAGTGAGCTCTGCAACTGGCTTCTGCTTCTCTCAGTATCTTGTTCTCATCCTCTCCAGGGAACACAGCCACTGACACCCAGAGAATCACATTGCAACAGCGCTACTACCAAAGAAAAGAAGGTCTTTCCCCATGCAGAAAAACAATAAAATCTGGGAAGAGTTCAGAATGGCTCATCTTGGGCCATGTGTCCACCTCTTGGCCAGTCACTTAATTGGCTAATTACTAGCCTGAATTTTCTGCTCATCCCTGTGGTCAGAAGAGAAATGGTTATTTCTGTAATAAAGGGGTAGTGGAGAGTAGGACAAGCACAAGAAGCACTATATACACCTAACTGGCTAATTATAAACATTAACCATTTTATATGTAATATAGTATATGTATATATAGTGTATATATATTTAAGAAATTTCTCTATTTAAGAAAGTATAAACTGTTCTGTGAGCATGTATGTGTATATCACAGGCATGTATGTACATATGTATTTTCTGTATATTTGTATATATTGGTTCATGAATATGGATGGAGGTATATATATGAATTACTGTTTTGCAAGTCTGAGTGTGATTTTTTCCTTTCCAGGGATCCCATTCACATTCATAGGTCATAATTACCCAATGGATGCATTTTCTATCTTCTACACCCTAGAGTAAGTCACATTCCAGGTGAATTGGCCTACTTACTACCCCCAACTGGCTGATTTCTTCCTCTGGAAAGTCCAAGAATCATGCAGGCCGATGGCAGTGCCTCAAGGGCACCTTGGGCATGGGGTGCCATGTCCGTGTCAGGGGTACACAGAGGGGAAGCACTATTAGAAGTGACCCCGTAGGTCGTTTTTGGGGCAGTAAGACCAAGGCCAGAGCACTCCAAGACTGGGTAACTTAAACAAAATGAGGAGCTGAGTAGATGAGAACTAACGCTGCTGGAACCAGAGAGAAGGAAGACACGGAGGAGCGGACTATGAGGCCATGGTGATCACAGTGCAGACTTAAGGAGTTGACTGTGACTTCCAGTGTAGTGCCCTTGGCCCACAAGGAGTGGCTGGAGCTGAAGGAAAATGGACAGTGTATCCTCTGAAGTCTTGGTTTTGCTCTTTCCCCTAACTCTACTTTCCCTTCTCTCTCTATCCCATCCAATCCTTCTCCTATGTACTCTCTCCTCTCCCACACAAGCTTTCCAGAGTTATTCCAACCCACAGGGATGTCTGTCCCTGTCATTTGGCTCTCGAGCAGGCATTGCCTTGAGATACAGCCAGGGTTTGGGAGCTGAGAAACATAATCTCTTCTCCACTCCATAAATATATGCCCTCATACTTAGGAAAAAGATAAATTATCTTAAAAATGATGACTCCAATATGCGCATGCCAAATAAGTAATCTTTATTATACGTTAATTTAGTTCTTTCCTTTTCTATAACAATTCAATAGTTGAAATTTCTTTTGCTTTACGATTACACAAATGTGACTATTCAGATTTTAATTAACAATTAAATTGATCAGTTTCAAACTTTTGGAACATATATTTGCATATAATTGCTCTCAATATACTCATGTAAAATCCAAAGGCTATATTCCCAAATATAGAAAACCTATTCATGTCAGCTTTAGTTACATGTGAACATTTATTTGAATGTGTGGAGTGAACGCTTTTATTGCCAAGAAAGTCAGTTCTGCTCCTTAATTGTTGCTATAACTACTATTCGGGAAATTTCTATTGCAACATCAATATGTTATGCACATCTTTAAATAGGCTAGTGTGGCCTGTCTGTCACAGCAACTGATCCTAAGTATTCTTATTTAGTATACTTGAGGCATTAAAACATTCTCATTTTTTAGAGAGGCATATTTCGGCCTCATTAAATTGTTAAGCAAATCAATATGCAGTCCTACAATTTGATTGCTATGTTCTAGAAATCCTGTGTTTAGCACATTTTTAGGCACCATTTAAAAGGGTTCTCTTCCTCAAATACCAGAAATCCTCTGCAGCTCTAGCATGTTAGGATTCTCTTATCAGATCCGAGGGGGACATCTGTCACCCCCACTGACCCCCAGGAGGATCTGGCTGTGGCATCCTATTGATCACCAGAGCTTGATTCTCTTATCTAGTAGTTAATGCAAATCAGTTACAGGCTGCTTGCTCTGAGCAATGTCTTCACACCAGGTCACCCAACAAAAAAGACAACACAATGACTGCTCCCATGGTCTGGAAACCACAAGCAGAATCTAGCCTGGAATTCGTTTCCTTCTCTTTCCTCAAAATCTGCCATGATCTCAACAGAGAGAAACAATGATTACCTTGAACCAACCACTATGGTCCCTTAGTCTTTTATACCTTCCCTAGCTCTACAATCAATCAATTTAAAATGAATCATTGATTTGGTTTAAGGAGAAAGCAGAGCTCACAGGATATTGCCAAGTATAGACATGTCTTTTTCTTCAAAACATATATGGGTGTCACATGCTTTTTTACTATGTCCAAGGTCAAAAGATAATAGAGTAACTCTGCCATAACGCTATAGGTGGGGTGCCCCAAATTCAATCCTATTAAAATGAAAAAGTGCATTATTAACACAGTAATGACATGAGAAGGCAAGTCTGAGCAGCTACTGGGTCAGGAATTAAAGGGGAGCAGGATGCAGGGAGAGAATAGGGCCCGTTGCAAAATCTAAATCACTCCTGGTCCAAGCTTTGGTTGGGCGCTAACTCCTGGTTGTTGTCAGCTCAAACATAAATATTGATGAGGAATTCTGGTTCTGTGGCCAGCAGAGACTTCAGAATTTCATCCAGTTAGTGGGTGCTCATTTTGCTTCCCTGCTTCGTAAGACTTCCCTTCCCCTAAAGATAAGAACTGTAGTGTGAACTGGTTAAGAAAGGGAAGCAGACAGGACAAAGGACAGCCAGTCACCACTGTGAGTATACACTAAGTCTTCAACCTAATTCTGCTTCCTCTACCCCCACCTTGTCTTAGACAGTAGAGGAGAGACATTCTTTCTTGCAAACACTTCCACTCATAAAATCTTTGCCTAGTGGCAGCAATGTCTGGTCCAGCTGAAGCGTCGGGAAATAAAACCGTTGTCAGCAGTGATCACGTTTGCAGACACTCTAGGTCTGGAATTCTTTGCTGGCATGTCTACATGTTTAAAAAGTTCTTGGAAGTCTGGTGGTTTCGAGAAAGTATGTTGTTTCTTCTGAGAAACTGAGAAAACCTCAAGGACCAAGATCTTAAAATAAATATATCAGCTTGGTGACCACTTAACTCAGCTTGGCCATGGCTATTGTCCTCAGCTCGGCCATGGCTATTGTCCTTTCTTCGGATTAGAATAGAGTGAATAGGGACATAGGAGCACGTGGCTACCTTTAAAGCAAGGTTTGAGAGTCATCATTGAAGCTATTTGCCCCAGAACATCAAATCTACCACCTATCATTTTAGCTACATTACTTTGGCTCTTGAAGACTTTTTCTTCCTGAGTCTTATCTAACGCAACTGTCTCTGGAAAGGATTGCACCCGAAGCCATCATTTGGTGATGACCAATGCACAGAGCATTTGGGATAAGAATGGAGCCCCAAAATGGTGGGTAGGGAGGACTTTAAGAAGGAAAGAGGAAATCAATGAAGAAGGAGGTAGAGAGCCATCAAATTTTGCTTTCCTCCCAATTTAGCCTAGAACTGAGTTTGGAGGAAAACCTGTCATTCTCTTTGGGTGTTATGATGTTGTTTTTCAACTTCCATGCAAAATTTTTGCTCATCATCTGCACTCACATTACCACATGGGGCCTCTCTATCATGCCTAAACTAGGGAAATAAGTTACCTGTATATCTGCTAGTCTTTGCATAAAATTGCCTATTTTAAATATTTCTACTTTGTTTCAGATAGCTTAATGCCCCATGGCTTCTTTTTGGTTATTTCTTGCTGCTAAATTAGGAGAAATGTTTGGTGTGATTCCTGGTCAATAAATATCCTACCTGGGCTGAGAATATATTTTTAATTTTTTATTATGAAATAGACACACAGAAAAGTACACACAACATGAAAGTGTACTTAATAAATATTTAAAATGTGAACACCCATGTAACTTCCAACTGGATCAAGAGACAGGATATTACTGATATTCCAGAAACACACACTGATCACAAACCACACATTTCTCTCAGAAGTAACAACTCTTCTCACTTATATGATGGTAATTTTCTTGCCTTTTTTTTTTCCTTTTTAGTTTTACCTCCTATATATGTCCCTAAGTGACATCATTTAGTTTTGCCTCTCCTTGTGACCTATAAATGGAATCACACTGTGCATATTCTTTTATTCTTGCATCTTTTGCTCAAAATTATGTTTGTGTAAGGTTCATCCATGTGGTCACATATAGCTGCAGTTTCTTCATTATCATTGCTGTATGGTATTCCAGTGTATGCAGTACCATTTTAATCCATTCTCCTACTGATAGACATTTGGGTTGCTTCCAGGTGCTAGCTGCTGTGAACAAGGCTGCCATATATGCTGTCCATGCCTCCCAGTGCATGTGCTCATGACTGACTCTACTGAATATACTGATGGCTGGAAATGCTGGGGATTAGGGTATGCACATCTTCAACTTCACTCGGTAACAGGAAGCTGCTTTTTCCTAAGTGATTGTTCTAATTTATATACCCCGTACTAGTGCATAAGAGTTCCTGTTGGCCCACATCCTCTCCAACACTGGTACTCTTAGATTCTTAATTTTTTGCTACTTTGGTATTTAGTGTGTGATGATACCTCTTTGTGCTTTTTTTTCTTCTCATTGTGGTTTCAATTTGCAAAACCCTGATATCTAACGAGATCGGGAACTCCTTCATATGTTTAATGCCCTGAGTCCATATTCTTTAAAATTTAAATCAGTCTGGTACTCTGGACTTTAGGATTTTGGTATTATTCATACTAAGCACTTTATCTCATAGCTGATAATTATACAGGAAGCAAAAGAAACTCATTCATTGAACATCAGTTTGGAACTGGGCACCTCATGCACTTTGTCCTATTTAATCCTTGTAATATCTTTGCTAGTTGATGTTGTTGTCCTTATTTTTTAAGTGTCAGAACTGGCACCAAGCCATGCCCCTGTGCCTCGAAAGCCTAAAAATTCTTTACGGCGATCATGCTTCCCCCAAGAAATATCCTCTGCAGGAGCAAGATCATGACCAACATCCCTCTGTAGAGTCATTGTAGTAAAAACTCTCCCAAAAGAACTTCCAAGGTGGCCTGGTTAATATGACTAATTAGATAACTGCATCTTTAGATCAGTTTTTCCCTTAACACTCCTAAATCCATCCATTAATATTTAAACCAGTGAAAGGGTCTTTGATATTTGGTGGGATTTCCCTCATGAGAGTAAGTGGTGAGACACTTCAGCCACATGTTTATTTTTTCTGCCTGTGATAGGCACTTGTGAAATGATTAACACAGTCCAGTGGAGTTACAGAATACTCAATGACAGCCAGAAATAAAAGTAACAAGAGACAAGAGTAAGACAAACTAATCTCTAAGAGATATATTTTTATATAGATAATCAACTTATTAGGACATGCAACAACTTCAAACAACGGACAGTTTAAAAAAATTAATTTAAAACCAATTAAAGGATAAACATCAAGCAAGGCTTCTAAGAATTTATATGTTATTAATGCTGCCTTTTTCTTTTTACTATAAAGGTCTAATAAAAAGCCTGTAAATCCTGCAGATACAGAAATAATTTTCAAAGAATCAAATTAACTAGAAGCAATGACTCAGGTATGATATTATCTACAAAAGGGGATGAACTGAGCCTGCTTTCGACGTCCCTCCCTTGATGCTAAGAATAACTCTCAGAACAGGAGTAGCATTCTGTGCGTGACTCTCCTCTCTAGCGTCTTTACAAAATGACCTTTCAATGGGATCTCATCCAAAACTCTTCCCAGTGATGTAGACACACTGGTGACCTGTACCTTTGTTACCAACAACTTCAAACAGGACATTGCATCTATGAATATTAACCTCACGTTCATCCCACTCCATTGAAATGAATAGTGACAACAATTTTAGTAACCACTTCTCTACGCTTCACACATTTTGTGAGGTTCATTTTTTTTTTACTTCCCTCCCTGATACAAATCCTGGCTTGCAAAAGTGCTAGCACAGTGTTCACTTTCTAGCTGTTGATATTCCTCCATCCTCTCCCGTACCACCAATTGGCTACAAAGATTTAGAGGTTCAGTGATTATAGGATTTAAATTATTTTAACCCCTTTAAATTTGGAAACTCTTTAAATCCCATTATCTCTGCAGCCACTGAGAATTTTAAAATCAGCTTGGCCTTTTCTAGCTCCAGGTCTAGGGATTACAGAGTTTTAAAGAGTATAAATGCTTTTCTGCAGCTCTACAAAGAGCTGTCCCCAACCAGTTGACCTCCAGAAATTAAAGCCAGCCAGTTCTCCAGCTGGTAACTGCTGATCAGAGATTCTAAATGTAAAGATATGTATGTTACGCCACAAACCACCAGGAAAACAGGTAATTGCTTCCTCAACTCCACATGAAGCCAGTGAATCAGAAGATTTGATGTAGGAGGGGCAGCAGACTTTAGACACGTGTCAGTAAATGTCTAAGAATGAGAAAACAGAAAATGTCAGGGACCCAAAGAGGCTCCCTGGGGTAGAAAGAGTAATTCAATGATTGGAAGCCATCTCGATCCTAAAGAAAAGCTGTTACCATGGATACCCTCAAATCCTAGGTAACCCTCTGAGGTCTTACCTCTTGCGTCCTCACATTTATGTATCCATAGTGAGTTCGAAGGGGCCTCCTGTATGTGTAGGCGAATGGTATCCACTTTGTACCAGGTTGTCCAAAGCAGTTTAGTAGCAATGGGAAATTCACTTCATTTACAAGGCGCACGACCAGCAGGAAGAGGAACGCTGCTATGAAGCTCACTGCAATCACAGACTTTCTCTACAAAACATCAAAAAAAAGAATGAATGACTTTCAACGAAAAGCAGCCACAAAGGGAGGTTCCTTTATTCCTCTCTCTCTTTCTTTCAAAGGGATCAAAGGACTCTGTCTTTAGTATATTTCACTTGGAGACAGAAAATAATCATTTGGTGACCAAGTTGCCTTAGTGTGCTCGGCTTCCAAGAACAAGAAGAGCCTTCTTGGATTATCTTTCCACCCCATCCCTAGCCTTCCCTATACCTCCCTATCTTCCTTGAAAACTCATATTCAGTTTTCAAAATACAAATCAGACATTCTCACTATAGGAAGCCCTTCCTAACTGCTCAATTTCCTCCCCACCATCATCCCTTCACCCCCAACCTATCTACCCTAATAGAGGTAAGAAGTCCCACCAATCCCATACCTTGAGGGCCCTTTTATTGTTGTACACTGATGTTGGTATAATTATTTATGTGACTTTTCCTCCATGTAATTGTGAGTCCTAGAGAACTGGGATGTACTATGTCCTTCTGATCTCTGTATCCCAGGTCCTTCATGCAGTACCTTACATACTGTAGGCACCCACCAAACCCTTGAGGCACTTGAGTGAATAAATGGATGTTTTGCATTCTTGTAGACAAAGTCTCATCATTAATCATTATTCTGTTTCTTTATCTAGCACCTTCTACAGGCAGGAACCATTGCTTAAGCTATAGGATATACAAAAGTAAGCTTCAAAAAGCTAACGACAAGAGTAGGGGAAAAATCCACGCCAAGCAGAATAAGAACATCTCCCTAAATACGTTGTCATGGAACAAGAGCAGGAGCAACTGCCTCCGACTGGGGTCAGGGAAGCAGACATGTATTTGAGATTGAGCTTGATGAAATGCTTGAGTTTTAATTGATAGAGATGTAGGAGCAGAGCTTTCTAGGTAGAGAGAACAGGACAAAGAGGCAAGAAAACATGGGATATTTATAGCCACATAGCACTTTGTCTTACTGGGGCACAGAGAAGGAGAAAAAGCTGGAAACACAAATGATAACTTTGTGTTGAACTGCCTCAGATACCAAGCCAAGAAGTCTACTCAATTTGCTAGGTGATGGAAGACCAAAGGAGATTTTTGTTGGTTTGTTTATTTTATTTTTAAAAGGTGACTGTTACAATCAAACATCAGTGTTTAAGATGCTTTAGATTGGGGGACAGCCCAGCGGGATAATGGTTAAATTCACGTGTCCAGCTTCAGCGGTCCAGGGTTTGCAGCTTTAGATCCCAGGCATGGACCTATGAACCACTCATCAAGCCAGGCTAAGGCAGCATCCCACATACAAAATAGAGGAAGATTGGCACAGATGTTAGCTGAGTAACAATCTTCCTCAAGCAAAAGGAGGAAGATTGGCAACAGATGTTAGCTCAGGGCCAATCTTCCTCACCAAAAAAAAAAAAAAAAAAGGATGCTTTGGATCAAGGAGAAACTGAAGATAGGCAGCAAGTAGTAAGGAGGCTACTCAAAATTGGCTAGGACAGAGGTAATGAGGGGTGGAAACTAGAGCAGTGGCAGGGAGCACAAAAAGGTGGAAAAACACATGAGAACTCAACTGAGGTGAAGGAAGAGAAATTGACTACTGATTGAACTGAAGTAGCAGATGGAAAATTCAGAGAAGCCTGAGATTCTGAGTCGAGGTAACTACAGTAATACTGGTCATATCAGAAGAAAACAGAGTCGTCGGAGCAGAAGCTGATTTAAGAGAAGGAGAAGATAAAGCCCTTGGCTTTCTTAGTCTTAGATTTCAGAGACTGGTGGGTCATCTGGGTGGAGCCGTCAGGTGGAAGCTCAAGTCTCCAGCAAGGAGAAAGAGCAGAGCTGAGGGCATGTGTCAAAAACAGCTCTGTCTTGAAGTCTAGGGTGAAGACACAATGAAACATCCCTCCGTGAAGGTGAGCTGGGCCCTGCTTCTTCTTCAAACTTAGAAAAGCCAAAGGGCTTGCTGGGAATGACTGAATGTTTGCTGCTGTTGTGTTTTTAGCTTACCACTTCCTGGTGGACTCAGCTTCTTTTTTGCTCTTTACAGAACATACCAAAAGCCCAAACACCCCAAAGCCATCCCGTATCCTCCCTGGACCCACAGTCACAGTCTCCGTAAGAGCAGTAGAACTAGCCCACAGAAGTCAGAGACACCCAAAGGCAGTCCTCGCTCACGTTCAGCTCCTGTAATTTGTAAAAGCCCCATCCCTCTGTCTAGCCAACCTAATTTTCCAATCACTTGAAAGTCCCTTGAGTTCTGCCTCCTCAAAAACCCTTATCTCACCACCAGCTACCACAGCCTTACCTCATTTAACCTTCTAATCATGAAAAACTGCTTTAATCTGCTCCTCGGTGGAATCATTATGTCCACAACATTGCAATGTGTCAAGGTAACAGCTTAAACGCGGTGATGGATCTTACAAGTTTAAAGGGACATAGACCAGAACAGATGGCTAAATAAAAGCAAAGAGGCCAGTCACCCATTAAGTAAACAGGTAAGAACATGTTTTATCGCCATCCGGTAGCTTGTTGCAAAACAGCAGCTTGCTTTGAAGGAGACCCAGATGGGACTTGTGCCTTTGTATATCCCCGAGCTCAGCATGGCTCTCTGCTTCTCTTGGTTGCCGCATTGCATTGCATGGCTGGGGGGTTGGGGACAAAGGCATGGAGGGCCTTTCTGAATTCCTGATTGTGCGTAGCAACACATACATAATGTATACATGAGAGGAAAATAAATCAACCATTTTGAGAGAAACTTCAAAATGCAATGAAATCACAAGCCTGCTCCCTAGCAATCCATGTCTGCCTCTCATGTTCCATCAAAGCGAACCGAGTAATGAGCTGAGAGAGGAGGAGAGGAGCAAACGGAGAGAGGGAGCCAATGCCTCTCCCTGGTGCTCCATCCGAATCAGATGCTGCAGTGGGTAGGGTGTTCCGTCCACGGCTCAGGCTGCCAGCCCAGTTTCTGTTGCACTCCCCAGACCTGATTCTTTGCCTTTCTTCATGCTTCCATATTCTTGTTTAACACGAAAGCATTCTCACAGTGCTGGTATAAAACCACCCTGAAATTTTACCAGAAAAGGTGTAACTTGAAACGTTCTGTGCTCCAGGTGGCAAGGACAACAGGACTCAATGTGCATGTGCATTCTTCTAGTACAGGAGTCCCCACTTATCCGCAACGTTGCATTCTCTGGTGTCAGTTACCCACGGTCAACCACGGTCTGAAAATACTAAATGGAAAACTCCAGAAATAAAAAATTCATAAGTTTCAAATTGTACGTTCTCAGTAGCATGATGAAATCTCATGCCATCCCTCTCCCTCCCCCCAGGGACGTGAATCATCTCTTTGTCCAGCGGATCCACATGTATGCACTATCTGCCTATTAGTCATTTAGTAGCCACCACAGTCAGTCAGTAGCCATCTCAGTCATCAGATCGACTGTTGTGATATCTTGTGCTTGTGTTAAAGCCACCCTTATTTTGGCACCCAAAGTGCCATTAATCTCTTACTGTGCCTAATTTATACGTTATCATAGGTATGTCTTGGAAAATATCCCCCCCAAATATGGGGGACTACCATAGTCACTCCTGCCAGATCACGACCTTGAGCATCAGCAATTACAATGAAAACAATGGATAGGCTTTTTGAAATCTACACACATCAGATTGCCCTGAGAACGTGCGTGTGTCTTGGTGGTAGGGATGTGGGAGTAGGGAAGTAGCAAAATACTGGCATGCGTGACATAAATGAACGTATTCACTTCTTCAAGTCACAATCTCTCACTGAGTCCACACTCTGTACAGACTTGGTGAAGTGCTGAAAACCAGAAATTTTACGGAAAAGACAGACCATGCTTCCAAAAAGTCACAATTTAGTGCACCTAGCAAGTAAACAGAAAATATAGTACCACCGGCCAAGTGATAGCAAGTGAGGTAATGGAGGTATGCGCAGGGCACTGTGGCAGCCCCGGGAGAGTGAGGGAGGGATGCGGTGGGACACTTCAGGGAATGCTTGTTTGAGGAGGTAGTATTCAAATGGAATTCTGAAGAATGAGGAGTTGAACAAGTGGAGAAGGGAAGGGCATTCCAGGCAGAGGGAACAACATAGACTAATGTATAGAAGTTTGAAAGGCATTAATTTGGTCAGAAACCTTCAAGTCATTTGGTAAGAAGAGTACAGAGACTGTATGTGGTGGGAGATGATGCTAGGGACATCGACAGGTTTCAAATCCCAGAACAAAAAATAGTAAACCAAATATATTCAGTCAGATGTAATTATCTGTCCCATCTACCTTACATTAGGATAATGAAAGGATAAATGCACAAAAGTGCTATGTTTTATAATTTCAAAATATTCTTCATTTTCCAATCAAGTGAAAATGTATCAATCACTTCATTTTATTTGAAATTGCCAGTTAACACACCACAATGCCTGATTTCCAGTAGTTTCGCTTAAGTTTATTCCATCAGTGGCTTCTTGTGGTAACGGTTTTGAGTCCATCAACACCCCACAAACTAGAAGACTCCACCTGTTTACGCGTGTTCTATGTCTAACAATTTGTTAATGGAAGTGATCACTGCTGCCTTTATTGAAGTAATCAGAACGTCCTCTATGTCTGATGACCAACAGTTAGAGAAGAGAAACAACAGTGGGTGCTTGTCAAGTTTACAATCTATAAGGTTCAGCTTGACAAACTTTCATACTGCAAAAAACAGGCATAAATTTAATCTCATTCCTCTAAGATCAGAAGCATGAACATTAAATGATATAATGGGTGGGAAATGTAGAGCACAGTTTCAGGCACATAGTCAACACTCAAAAATGGAAGATGTTATTATTACGATATAACTACTAGTTATCAGGGCCTTCTTGGACATTAGCCAGTTGCTAGGCATTGGCCAGCCCATGTGAATGCATGACAAGATCTTAGAGAAATCTTTTTCTCAAATATTCCAAGCAGCTGCATACCCCTGAACTATTCAGTGCAACTTATCCATACAAGCTCTGAGAGAATGTCACTGTGCCCAAATAGATCTGAAGAATTGCTTTAGGGAAAGCTTTTTCCTTCTTTGTTCTTCATTTTGGGCAAGTCTGAAGGGGCCTCTAACAGCTGAGACATTTAGAATTTAATCCCCTCTGTGCTGCAAAAATATGCATCAAAAATGTGGCATTCCAGTTGCTCGCTCTTTAGAGTTGGAATATCATTTATCAGACTTATCGCACAAATACCTATTTCAAAATAAAACCCACAGAGAACTCATGATTTAGGGAGAAAGCAATCGCAGACTTGGACCTAGCAAATTTGCAAGCTATATTAACATTTGTATGTTTTTATTCTTTCTACCACAGAATTAGTCTTTAACCACAAAGTCTTTACATTTTGATTTAGTCAGTTGCTAGATTTTTTGTTTCTTCCTCATAAATGATAAACAACAGCATAAAAGTGCATTATTTAATTTAAATAGTATTATTCAATGACTGAAGTAGTCACATAGGATGGCAAAATGGTTTACATTTTTGTCATATGCTGTCACTTATCCAATAATAAATGAAATACAGGGTCAATTGTATTATTTATATCAGTACTCAGTCACCTCACACATTGATGAGTCCCTACCCATTGCCTATTTGTGACCTTATCAAATACAAATTCTGCTCCTATATAAGAAGTTGTGTTATCAATGTAATTCTACCTTGTGTCATTGGCCAAGCTCCAAATCTGCTTCTCCCAGAATGCAGTAAAGCTTCCTCCCATTTGCACAAGGATGAATTAGCAAAGCTCAGAGTATATAGATAAAATCTTCATTTGTTTTATTTTATCTGTTGAATCAACAAGCTGGATCCTGCTTATTAAACTATAGTGAACTCTACGGGAAAATCTCACTCATTCATTATGGAGGTAAGAAAAGGAGGGTAATAAAAAGTTGGGCAGTTCTAGATGAGTGCAGTCCATACACGACCTTCTCAAGGGCAGGCTTTACACAGCCTAGCTGACGATAGAATCATTGAGGTCATCAGGTAGAGAGTCGTGAATGTCAAGCCAAGGTCGACACGGGAGAACGAGCAGCATTTCAGAATCTAGGAGGCTTGTGAAGAAAATGCAATAAAGTAAAAAATAATACCTATTTTGAGAGTAGTCTTTGAAGAGGGCAGAGGGAGTGGAGCTAGAGAGGCAGGAAGAGATCTGATTATGGAAGGTCTTGTATATCATGGCAAAGAGTCTGGACTTACACTGTAGAATCCAAACAAGAGGTGCAAGCATGAGATAGAGAGGATCAGAGTTGATTTTGGAAAGCTCACTCTGCAGGTGGTGTGGTCAATGGATGGGAATGCGGGAAAGATCCTTTCGGGAAAGACAAGGACAAGAGCAATGGAGGACCACTTCATCAAATACCACTAATGAACATAAATTCTCACTATGAAAACTGCAAGTATTACTTTCAGAGACTGACTTTTCTTCTCCCAGTAGGGGCCCTGGGAATAAGGTCCAGATACAGTGTATATGTATGAATAATCACCATAGTCTAATAGAAGATAATATCTAATTAGTGTTATCAGTAGGAGAAATACTTCTGTAATCCCCATTTTCCAGACAAAGAAATAGAGATATAGAGAGGTTGAGTGACTTGCTCAAGGTCACAAAGCAAGGAAATGGTAAAGACAGATACTGAACTCAGATATCTTGACTCCACAGCCTATGTTCTAGTGTATGAATTAACTAAGTGGTTAATTGTTACTCAAACCAATGGTAATACTCGTATAGGACTGGCTCAGAAGTTTTAAAAACTGGTACTAGCCCTAAGTAGATTTTGTAATACACTTTGTCAATAAACAAAATACTTAATTCATATGGAAAATTAAGAGGCTGATCTGAAGTATGGTAATTATATTTACTTCATAATCAGTAATTTGTGGGCAAATTTAATTCTGGCTTTATTCCCAGTTTTAAAAAGACAACTACAGGGTCCCATTGGTTAGCACTAAGGGAAAAGAAAGCAATTATTCTTCCACTTCTGCTAGAGAATATTAGGTGTCCCTTGTCAATCAAGAGTATGGAGTCTTATTGCAGGCAGTTTGTGGAACCAGCATAAAACAGGTCTGTCTGCCTTTCTCAGCTTCACAGTTCCATCATTTTTCTAATCAATAAAATGCAGTGAAACAGCAAAATATTGATGATATCATTTAAAAAATTAAGTATAATTTAAATTTAAAGCAAACAATTTACAAGTATAAATATGGAGACCTACTTTAAAAATCTGGAGCCCACATCAACATGTCATCATCAGACACATGTGTAGCCTAATAAGAATTACAAATCCAATAAACAAAAACCAAGGCCATAGAGTCCTCCTGGGTACCATTGTCATAAATTATTCTGGGCAAAAACTAGTCCTGGGGGAGAATTATAGGTAGTAAAAATTTCTTCAGGGATTTTTTTCCCAAAAGAGACTTCCCATAGCTACAAACACTATAGAGAATTTTAGGTTAACACAAGCACTATGAATTTGTCAGATAACATGATGAAAGGTCACAATGGACTTTCTAACACTTATTTTAAAACCATGAGGAAAAATGTCAATTAGTTTTTAATATGCCCACACATTTTTCTTATTTTATTTGAGGAGGGGATTTCAGTTTTCTGCCCTGATTTGATTTTCAAACTGCTACCATATCAAAGGAAAACAATCATGGCTACAGCCACTGAGTTTGTGCCATTTTGTAAAATTATGTACAACCAGTTTTATCTCATTTGGTCTCTTCATCTTTATCATATTGCTTCAGCACATGTCCTTTCACATAGCAAAAAGGAAATCAAAGTTCTTTAGAAACACACCATAGAGCTGAAGATTAATTTGGAGCGTGTAGAATGACGGGTCCAGAAAGCAAAGTCTCTGGTGTCACTGTACAGACAGACACAGAGAAACTTAATCCAGAGGGCTGGTTCTCATGATGAGAACATCAGAGACCGGGGACCATTGTCCTCTCCCTGTGCCCCTATTCTCTGGTGGGAAGAGAGGTGCTAACTAACCAGGGGCAATGAAGGTAATTAGGGCATCAGCCGCTTTCGTTTTATTCTCAGCCACCTTACAGCCTTCACTGGCCTTATTTGGTTTCTCAAACATCTGCTTGGCATCTTTCACTTTTAAAGAGATGCATTTGTCTCTTAGAATCCAATTCTTAGTTTTGAGGTGTTCAGGACACAGAAGTGGAGCAAGGATAAATTCTGGTGGTCCTAGTGTCATTAGGGAGGGGGTCTTGCCCAGGGACATCATGATAATGATGAGAATGACAATGATGATGACCCCAACTGGGACCTCTTATTTTTCAGTGAATCTAGGTAATGTTACACTGAACAGCATGTTCCTTTCTAAGCACATTCAGACCTATCATCTCACATGATACTCCCTATGACCAGTAAAGAAAGAACGGAAGTTTGGATGCTTGAAAGTCTCACCTCCCATCTCTCCCTTCAGGTTGGACTTCTCACCATTCTCCAAAGCCCCCTGGCTGCCCAGTTCCTGTGACGTTGTCCAGGCTGCTCCTCACTGGCGCCCTGCTGTTTTCTACCATCCCTATCTCTACAAGTTCAAATGCAACTCAGCTGAAATGGTGTTTTCTCCCTAAAGCCATCTGTTCCTCCTCGCTTAGGTCCATGGCTGGGGTGGGGTGGGGTGGGGTGGGTGGAGAAGGAAGATAGAGGAAAGAAGTAAGGAGGAGGGCGGAGGGAAGGAAAGATTCCCCTATAACTTTGGCTTTAAAACTTTCTTGAGGACATGAACAAAGTCTGGGAAATCTCTCTCATACGGGCAGCACCAAGCACAGTGTGTGGAATTTAGAAGATATTCAGTAAATATTTGTAGAAGAAGTGAAACAATAAAGGAGACAAAGAAAGAAGGATGGAGGAATTAAAATTTATTCTTTTCTAAATATAAGTGGTAAATTACCCGAAAAATTTCAGATTAGGATGATTAGAGAAAATATGTTTTTCTCTAAGGGGAAAAGCCCACAAATTATTCTTTTCTTTTTTTCCTATAAATTCACCTCACTTGGAGATTTCTGTGTAGATTCAATGTGGGTGTAGTGGGAGGTGGGGCAAGAGGATTAGGATAGGGAATATAATGTGAAGTGAGAAAAAGTGGAGCATCTGTTGAACTGGACTTTTCGCTGAGAATTGCTTTGAAGTTCCTGATAGAACTTGCAGATCTGAATGGTAGTAAAACAGATTACAGCAACATCCTTTATGTGGCATAGAATGAAAAGACTTATAGAATTCATATTTTTTAGAAAACCAACTCTTGTCTGAGGATAACACTTAAAGCTAGAATCTCAGGTCAGGGAATGAGAAGTGGGTAACAAAAGGATATCCTGTCCTTTTAATAAGGACAATGGCCCATTTTCTGAGGTGAGGGACTCGCAACAGTTTGCTGTGTGCTCAGCAAGTAATGTGTCCAGTACTTTAACAGGGATGAAAACAGATTCCCAGGGCTGGCCTGGTGGCATAGTGGTTAAGTTTGCACACTTTGCTTCAAAGGCCCAGGGTTCACAGGTTTGGATCCTGGGCATGAACCTACACACCGCTCATCAAGCCATATTGTGGCAGCAGCCCACATACAAAATAGAGGAGATTGGCACAGATGCTATCTTGGGGCTAATCTTCCCCACAAAAAAAAAAAAAAAGATTCCCGCCAGCAGACTATCTGTAGGCTCAGGGTGGTCCCGTTACACTAAATGAGACAATATGTGTAACCTCGGGCAAATTGCTTAACTTCTTTGTGCCTCTGTTTCCTTACCTGAAATTGGAGGAACAACAGTATGGACCTAATATGATCATTGAAGGTTTGGGTGAGTTACTACATGTAAAGAACCCTTAACGCACCACCTGGCAGAGAGAAAGTGCCCAGGACATGTTAGCTTTTACTGTTACAGTATTTCACCAGATCTAAGATACCATCAATGCTAGTCTCACCCTTACTCTAAATACGATAAGAAAGAAAAACAAGATGGGGAATCTAATAATAGACCTCTGAACAAAGCTAAGACACCAAAATGTGATTGCCTTAAAGTTAGAATATTCCAGAAATAAAGCTGCCATTCAGAAAGGCACAGCACGAAGAGAGAAAGGAAAAATAACTTCGTCTGAGAATTTGGACCACAAGCAGGTACTCATGCAGGTTTTTGATACAAGTTCACATGACCAGTGTGATTCAAGAAAAAACTCAGTAAATAATTCATTTCAAAGTGGTCTCAGGTTGGTAGTGTCCCCAGGTAACCATCTGAAACAACACAAATCCTATCTGGAAGAAGTCACCTTTGTTGCAGGCTGACAGCGACTGCACGGTGGTATCGAGTCAAAGTCACATCTCACTCTCAGATAGGTGAAAAAACAGGAAAACAGTTTAAAATCAATGAACGATGGTGGTATTGTCATCACAGTCGTCATCATCATTATCCTAGGGAACAAAGAGAATCCTGAATGGGGCCTGGACTGTTTTAAACACCTATCCCTCACCCTATACCCTAAAAGAGGCATAATCACGGGTCCATAAAGAAAGGATGGCAAAGAATCCTGGAGTTGCCCAGGACTTTGGAATTCACCAATGTGAAAATCCTTGGGATTTTTTTCTTCTAGTCAAGTTCATAGGAGTAAAAAACAAAACAAAACAAAATGAAAACCACCATCTCTTTTTGAACATGGTTAACTTCACACACACATGCATATTGCACCCTATCACCATGCACAGATATCAACTGTGGCCCCTCCCAGCATCTCTCTAAGGAATAGACACCATCCTCTTGTAGGTCAAAGTTGAACGTTGGCAGAGGAATGCATACATATTACAGTCTTTTGCTGAGCACAAGTAGAGTTTTGCCAGAGTACAGGTCTCATGGTGATAATAAATAGTATTACGCCAAGAACACTCGAATTTCTAAGTAAGACAATTTTCCTATCAATTCTGGATTTAATATTGCATTGACAGTAATTTGAATCGCTTGTGCAACATAAAGCATATTAGTTTATTACTTATAGTCTCCTGTGCTAGAATAGTAAAGGCAGAGAGAGCTCCACTGTGAAGCAGAAGCCCAGAAGTTCATGCACAAAGGCTGCTGTCACAGGTCTTTGATATATTTTTTTCTCATAACCAGATCAGTCAATGCCACATTTCCAACAGCCTACTACCCACCTCTATTGGGATGTCCCAGAGGCAAATCAAATTCAGTATCCAAATCTAAACCAACGACATCCTCCCTCCCCAATCCTCTCTTCCTCACCTACACTGTCCCTCTGAGTAGCTACCACTAAAGGTTCTTTGGAGCGCCAATAATTAAAACCTCAGCTCTACTTAGTAGCTATATGACCTTGGACAGCTTAATTTTATTTGTCCCTGTTGTTCATCGATAAAATCATATAGAGTTATCGTGAAAATTAAATAACGAGATAATACAGAACGGACGTAGCTTAGTGCCCAGCACATAGCAGGCAACAATGATCATTAATTTCCTTCTTTTCTCCACATACCAGGTCCCCTAAACAAACTATTCTTCTTTCATGGAATGTCTTCTTCTTTCCTTTCTCTGTCAAGAAAACTGCTACTTATTCTTCAAGCTGAAATCCAAATGTCCTTTCCTCTGTGAAATGGTCCTGACCCTTCAAGAAGATTTTAGAGCACTTTGTTCTGAAGCATACCACACATCAGGTGGTAATTATTTGATTACCAATCAACCTTCATCATTCAACCAAATTCAGCAAACACACGGCATACCATGCCATCACATTCTCCCCAGACAGACATTGTTAATCAACCACAGAACCATTTCCCCTTGAGTCAGGAGCACCTTCAGAATCCTTTCAATGCAATACTCCAAGCAGTAGTGGTAGTACTCAAAGATGCAACCTGGTATATCTACCTCTCTAGCACAATATAGGTAGCAGCTTAAGGCCAGAGGCTATGCCTTGATAAATCTATAATCCGTGTAATCACAGGTAAGACTGTTATCCTCTCTAGGTCTCAATTTCCATCTGTACGATGGAAAGCTTTTAGGATCCAAGGTTCTCAAATCTAATGACGAGCCAAGGACCTTGCTTGGCCAGAGCTGGTGTCACTAGAAGGAAAGTTTGCAGCACAGCTCTGTACGTGGCTCCCACTCTGTGTCCAGGCCCATTTCTTATCACAGAGTTAGGCATGCCTTCAGACACTCACAGATTGAACCTAGTGTCTGTGTAATTGAAATAGAAATGGGGAGAGAATTTGTGATCTTTCAACCTGGTAGATAGCAGCTGCCACTTACCAAAGCCTCCCTGATTGCAGCTATTTTGCACCTGCTGAGAAAAACTTTGCAGCAAAAAAGCTTATTTCCTTTTTAACCCATGTCTGAAAGGAAGCTTCCAGAGGATCAGGTTCAGTCTCCCATATGTGTACGGACAATGGGTTAACACACCTGGTCAAACCCCTTGCACCAAGCCCTGGCACTCACGATAGGAAGTTTAAATGTCCACTGAGTTAGTTTGTTGAAAACCTGAAACCAAAGCAGAGAGTCTGAAAATTTTCATTTCTATGCATATTTCTTAAAATAAGAAAAAAAGTCTGTTTTGTATATTATATGTGACTGCATAAAGATGAAGATTTCTCTGGAGATTATTTGTTGGTTCTATAAACCAAATATTCAGATTTATTCAGTACGCTTTATCATAAAAATATACGCAAAGGTAGTGCCAGGCGAAGAATTACCAATAAATAGTTGTGAGGAAACAAAGGCCGTTTTCCCAAATTTAGAAACAGATTCAGTTGATGGGAGGTAAGCTTGTGCTAGATCTTTATATTTTAACTAAAATCTCAGCTCTGGTGCCCAAGACCCAACCAAGATAGGTATTCCTTTGCAGAAGTAGGTCCCAATGAGTGAACTTTCACAACCCCGAAAGGGCTTCCCCCACGGCCCACAGAATCCCCCCCTGCATATCTCTGTTCACTCTTGCAATGACTGCATTAACTTCTCTCCTTGCTAGACGTAAGCTCTTGAAAAGCAGAAGTTCCTCCGTCTTGTTTATCAATACTTCCCCATTGGCAAAAGCAGCCAAGCCAGAAGCCTCACGTACACAAACCTGGAAAACACCTGAGTATTCTGGGGAGAGTTTTGGGGCCCTGAGCAGGCAGTGCACCAGTCATCTCTAACAAAGGCAAGGCCACCTTCACACCGTTGTTTATTCTCGAGCACCTACCTGCCAATTCCTAAGATGATGCTTAGGAAACACACAATTCCTGTTCCCTTAAAAACAATCCTTGCCAAATTTGTTCGGTAATTTCCCAAAGCACAAAATTGGCTTAGCATATTTTGACATTTTCCTGCATTTTGTTATTTTCAGGCGATATTTTGCAAATCGGGCTTTGCTCCTGATTTTAACAAAGCCTTTTCTTCCTGAGCAAAATAGATGAGCAGTTCAGCAAGACAGGGCAGCTTTTATCTGCAAAAAAATCTGCCTTTCAGCAGAGCAGACAATACGAGCAAAACAGAGGCAAGCACATGCAATATTTTCTGTATGTGAATTGTGATGCTTCTCTCCTGTGGGATGTGCAAGTGGCAAGATAGTTTATTCCCATGTGGCACTGATAGCAGGTCCTGAATACTTCTGAATATATCACTTTTATTGCCTTTTATATTGAATTACTGTGAAAGAAAAAATACTTTTGTGAGAATTCAAAATCCAAATACCTTAGGAGCTTTTAGAATCCACCTCCAGGACATAAAGAAAAGCTTAAGAAAACAAATAATTCTGTTCTGCTAAGAGATAGCAGATACTATTCCCACTGAGAGAGGGCTCCTTCACAGAAAGGGAGACGTTATCAAATATTTATGCTGACTTTCAAGGAAGAACGGTACGTGTTCTATTTGGGGATCAGGCACCCTGAACCCTGTCGCTGCTGGTTTAGAACTCGCCATGTAATGGACACAATTTGCCTCGGGATGCTTTGACCTGTAACATTTCAGCACTGCAAGCTCCTTCTGGGATTTGGTTTAAGATGCTTCCTAATGGTCTATTTCACTAGAAATCTCAGCTCTCCCTTGTCCATCAGTCATAAAGATTCTTGTTCAATACATATCATTTCTTGGTTTTTCAGATAAATTTTTAGTGGATTTCCTCTGCTTTCCATGCAATCAAGAACTCCACGAACCAAGATAAGTTGTTTCGACCACTTTAATTCCAGGCTTGTCATTTTCTATTTAGGTGAGAGGAAGTTGTCTGTACCGTAAGATAAAGTCCAAGAGGCTTAGCGTGATACAAAAGCCCTTTACGATCTGTCCTCTGATGTCCAGCCTCTCTCTCAGCCTCTCCAAGCGCATACTTCATATGTTAGCTCTAGTAAGCATCTCGTGTTTCTTGGAAGGCTCCATGCTTTTTGATGGCTTCATACACTGGCAAATTCCTTCTATCTGAAATTTCAGTTAAAGAAAAGAAAACTGACAAGAGAAAAACAAAAAGAAATCTGTCTTCAGACTCTGAAAAACTTCACGTCCTCTCAGATACTCACCCTAGCCTTTCTGCTGTCTCCTCAGGAAATTAGTTCCTAGATTCTTGGGGAGGTCATAGCCAGAGAGTAGGTTGATAGAGAGAGAGATGCAAAACAAATATAAAACAAAGTTGTACTGGCTCATTCATGTTATAATTGTAGTACCATTAATTGAGCACCTACTATGCGTGTGGAATGGTGCTTGAACCTTCATATATGTTTCCTCTAATATTTACAACTGCAATGCACATAAATACTCTTATCCCCATTTTATAGTTGGTCATAGGTGATAACTGATTTGCCCAGGATAATAGCTAAGTATTGATATCAAGATGCAAACCAGACTGCCTAAAAATCTAGTGATCTTTCCACTATACATAGAGGATATTTTATCTCATGGCCCTGTATTTATTTAGTTATATGTCTGTCTATTCCAATAAATGATAATGCCTTGAAGGAAAGGACCACATCTTGGATCCCCCAGTCCTAGAAACTTTCTTTGGTACATACGTGCTCAAAAACTTTTAGTGAATCAATAAATTAAATGAGTACAATACTTTGCCTCTGCGCTTTTCAGGTGAAAAAGATAGTTATCGCAAGTGGAAATCAACATGCTTGCATATTTCTTGATGTTTTGTTTGAATCATTTTCAAGAGGGAATATAGTCAAAACAAAAGATGACTTGGAGATAGACCATATTCTAATCTCAGCTCCACAATGGACAAATCAGTTCCTATCTACAGATTTCTAGAATGTAAAATGGAGATTATAAGAGCCCCTTCCTCACATATTAATGAAGCTTAATTCTGATAAAACCTATAAAATGCCCTTCCTTCATAAACACCAAAGTCCCATACAAATGTTGAAGGAGTTGATAGTCAACTGCAGAGGATGATTTTCCTCAAAGACCATTTATTTTAAAATTTTACTTTTTGAGCAAGAAAGATGAGGACTGAAGATATTTGACATTTTCTGCAAATCAACACACATTTATTGAGCGCCTATACCATGCTTATACAGGGTCTGAGTTCAGTCTGTTCTCTTAAAACAAGAAAGTTGATGGCGGCGGAAGATACGAAGGAGAAAAATTGGTACGTATTCACTATAAAATAATTAATGTCCTTCTTTCACATTAGGGTTGAAATTCTACAAGGGCAGGAGCTGCATCTGTTTTTGTTGTCCCTACATCATCCTAGCATAATGTCTGGTATACAGGTGGTGCTCAACAAACATTTGCTGAATACACATTCATGGGTTATTGTTTAGTAATATACTATTATGGACATTTGCGTTTCTAAGATAAGGCAGAATCTGGAAATAGAGGGTAAAAAGGAAGGAGAGAAGTGAATTTATATATATGAAAAGCAACATGAATTTTCAGATTGAAAACTGACAATAAGAGGGGACAAGAAGAAGAATAAAAGAAAATAAGTCCAGGAAAGTAGGAGCGAGCAGGACCTCAGTCGGGAGACCAAAGAGACTCCCTTAGAAAGAAAAGAAAACACCTGAACATGTACCATCTAGTGATGTTACAGTGCTCAGAGATTGTCTTGCATGAAAATGTATTTTCTCCCTCCCACCTAACACACACACAGACACACACACACACACTTTTCCCAGGAAATTGGCTTTGATCTCCAAGTTTTATTCTCTTTCCTCTAATTCCTCCTCTCTGGAACCTACCCTACAGAGCTAACAACGGACGCTAAAGAAATCTGGGCTCCCTCCTAGACGAGCAAACTTTACCTCTCTAATCTGGGAACCTCTCATCTGGAAAATGAGGACAGTAATCTACTACTTCTCATAGTAACAGTGAGGACTGAAAAAAGTAATATACCTTTTGTGTCTGGCACACTGAGTGCTCAGTAACTGTCTATCCCATTCCATACTCCTTATCCTCTGTCTATCCATCCTCCATCATGAGAGAAACAATTTCTAACTACTGAGACTTAGTTCAGCAGAGGTGGGAACACACACAGACACACACAAACACTCACAGACTCAAAGACCTCACCTTTTACCAAATGCAATACTGCCGAAGTCCAACATCTCCAAAGGATAATACACTTGGCAGAACATTCTGAGAGTTTTTAACTACAAAGGCCCATGCTAGTAGCACCTTAAAATACAACCTTTGGGTCTCTTTAGTTTGAAAAATCTTCAAGAAGCTCTTTGATATCAAAGAACATACCTACTTTCGGGAGCTTTAAACTATAATTGCTCAGGCTCCCTGGTGGGGAAAAAAAATAAAGTCTCATAAAGAAAAAGAAAAAGAAAACATCTCAATAAAGGCTTCCAGAGGAAAAAATCTCCGGCTGGTTTGCAAACAACCAGTTTGACAGCGCTCTCCCTCTTCGTAGCACGGAGTGGGGAAGCTGCTGGGAAGAACCAGCTTAGAACAGGAGGAACAAGGAGACGGTCACAGTGCTCCACGACCTGACCAGTTTTTGACAAGTTGTACATTTTCCCCTCCTCATCACAAATTATGGAAATTTGACTTATTTTGCCTTCTAACAGGTGAACCAAACGTGTAAAATAAATAGAATCTTCCTAGGATCTTCCACTTTCTTAGAATAATAGACAAGTGCATTAACTTCACATAAATTATATGCCTAAGTACACCAACCAACAACATGCTACCATAGACCCATCTCTGCTTCCCTGAAGTGGATTGAAACTTGACCTTCAAAGCCCTTGAAATGGAAAAAAAATCTTCCTCTTCTCTGGCATTTCTGAGTGTCTTTTCTGCTTGACTGCCTTTTACCACCTGGAAATAACAGTGAAAGCACTGTAGACGAAACCTGCTCTAAACACTGACAAATAACAGGAAAGGCAGACAGGTTTATTCCGGGCAGGTTAAAGCTAATCTAATCAAATCTAATTCTCTCTCTTTCTGTGAGCCTACCTCTCTGTTCCATGTATTTTTTGATTAGAGGTGCAATATGATAGTCCTCTGCTGGACTGCAGTTAAACAACACCCAGGTTTACATTCTCCCTACACACAACTCCGAGGAAAGAACAGATTTTAAAGGTTTCTTTTAAAAAAAAACACGGTCTCACACTAAAGTTAAGTTCTAAGAAGATCTACGGGAAACTTTTTCTCCATGTTTTTTGACTCCAAAAATGTATGGATTGGCTCTATTTTAAGTGATAATTGAATATACCTAAGAGAAAAGTGTTCTTTGGTCCTGGGTTTCGGAGATTTAAGAAAAAGAGCTCTTTGGAAATACTGACTAATGGCAGTAGAGACATTACATGTATTTCAATACTGAATAATGGGAACAATGAGACTGGTGGCTGAAGAATAGTGAAGAATTCAGTCAGCAAGGTACAAAGAGCTATTTTCTTTCCATTGAACAAATCTACAGTCCCTTGTCAAAAATAGAGCTCCCTTAGTGAGTATAAAGTGAGGCGAAATGCCCCCTAAACGGTTGCGCATAAATGGCCAGTTTGCCTTTATGTGAAAAGTTTTCATTGACTGCTAATCATCCCATTTCTCCTACTCTTTAATTATGATATAAACGCATGTCCACATATACACACACATTCATGTCCCTCCCTCACACAAACACACACTCATACCCCTCCCTCACACATACACACTCACACCCCTCCCTCACACACACACTCATGCCCCCCCACACACTCACATCCCTCCTCACACACACTTACCCCTCCACACACACACACTCACACCCCTCCCTCACACATACAAACACTCATGCCCCTCCTTCACACACACACACCCCTCCCTCAAACACACACTCATGCCCCTCCCTCACACACACACTCACGTCCCTCCTCACACACATACACTCACGCCCCTCACTCACACACACGCACTCACATCCCTCCTCACAACACTCACACCCCTCCCTCACACACACACACTCATGCCCCTCCCTCACACATACACACACTCATGCCCTTCCCTCCCTCACACACCCACACTCACACTTCTCTCTCATACACATACACTCACACACTTATACCCCTCCCTCACACACATATGCACACGCTGACTTCTACTTATAATATACCAGTTGTTAGGCAACACTACTGTATCGTGTTTTAAAGTTTTATATTTAGAAATAGAAAGAATTTTACTGATGGTCTTAGAAGAAGAGGAAAGACCACCACTTTGCTTTATTTTCAAATTAACATTAGTATATGACCTTCACAGAAAAGACTAGGAAACCTTCCACAATGTGTTGGGATTTCGACAAGACATTTAATGTTTCTTATATTGCATTTGAGAATGATATGAAGATGGACTGCTGCAGAAAAAAGTTCAGCAGTTTCTTACAAAACTAAGCATACTCTTACCATATGATCCAGCAATCATGCTCCTTGGTATTTACCCAAAGGAGCTGAGAACTTACACCCACACAAAACCTGCATGTGGATGTTTATAGCAGCTTATTTATAATTGCTAAAACCTGGAAGCAACCAACATGCCCTTCAGTAGGTGAGTGGATAAATAAACTGTTGTACATTCAGACAATGGAATATCCAGCACGAAAAAGAAATGAGCTATCAAGCCATGAAAAGACAGGAAGGAACCTTAAATACATATTACTAAGTGAAAGAAGCCAATCTGAAAAGGCTACATACTGTATGAGTCCAGCTGTATGACATTCTGGAAAAGGCAAAACAATAAAGACAGTAAAAAGATCAGTGGTTGCCAGGAGTTAGGCGGAAGGGAGCAATGAATGGGTCAGGAACAGAGGATTTTCAGGGCAGTGAAACTACTCCGTGTGTGACTATAATGGTGGCTACATGTCATTATAAATTTGTCCAAACCCATAGAATGTACAACACCAAGACTGAAGCCTAATGTAAACTATGGACTCTGTGTGATAATGATGTGTCAAGATAGGTTCGTCAGTTGTAACAAATGTACCATTCTGGTGAGGGATGTCGATAGTGGGGGAGGTTATGCATGTATGGGCCCAGAGAGTACATCTCTGTACCTTCAGCTCAATTTTGCTGTGAACCTAAAACCGCTCTACAAAAAAAAATGTCTATTAAAAAGAAAGCAAAGAGTGGCAGCTGTGATCAAGAGGAAAGACACCTGCCCTGGGTATCATTTGGCCTTGGTTCTAGTCTGGGTGTTTCCACTAACCAGCCATGTGGCCATGGGCTCTTTTGGATTCAGTTTCTTTATATGTAAAATCAGTACAGAGGATGAATAGATTTAATATTTTCTAAAGTTACGTCTAGCAACATGTGGAAATTCGTGTAGGCCTATGATCTCAGAAGAGGGCTCAATGATGGATCAGTGCCACCCTAGGGATAAAAAAGGATCCTAACGGCATCTACCACAGTATCCATAGTTTTCTTTTACCAACTTTGTTGATCGAATCTGCAAAGATATAATACTGTGGCAGCAACATCATTGACAAAATCAGCTTTTGAAAAACTCTCAAGAAGGTAGAAAGATGGGTAAAAATCATTATGATTAGATTTTACAATGATAAACAGAATAGGTCACAAATTCAGTTTTTTTAAAAAAGCCTCTGGGGCTGGCCTGGTGGCACAGGGGTTGAGTTCGCACGTTCTGCTTCAGCGGCCTAGGGTTCGCTGGTTCGGATCCTGGGTGCGGACATAGCACCGCTTTGCAAGCTGTGCTGTGGTGGGCGTCCCACATGTAAAGTAGAGGAAGATGGGCACGGATATTGGCTCAGGGCCAGTCTTCCTCAGCAAAAAAAGAGGAGGATTGGCAGCAGATGTTAGCTCAGGGCTGATCCTCCTCCTCAAAAAAAAAAAAAAGCCTTTGCCCCAATCAAAGATGGGTGGGAAGGTTTCCTTGACATCACTTGAAGGAAAAAAGAGCTGAGGTTTTCATTGACCAGGAAGTTCAAAATGATTGACACAGCTGCTAAAGAAAATAATTAATTGAGGGAAATAGGGATTAATCTGGAGCAGAGAAAACTTGAGGAGTGATTAAGTATCAAAATAGTTGCATGGAAGAAGGAGTTGGCATATTCTCTTTTGAGCAGAAGATAGGACTAGATCCACCAAGGCACAAGTTCAAGGAGGTGGATTTTGACTTCATATAAATAATAACTTTTGTTTCCCATATCAGAAAATTTTTCTAGGGTATTTAATACGTCCCAGGTATAATCAAGAGGTAGGACTATAGAGACAGGCAAAGACTTATGCTCGAGCGGCTCATGTCCAGTAATAAACAGGCTGCTTTGAGAAGAAGTGAACACTCCAAAGGAAGAAGTAGTCACGCAAAGGCTGGCTGACGATTTTCAGAAGGATGGATGATTTGTTAAGTTAAACTTCTTTTTTTAAATGTCCGTCAACAGGTGTGAATGGATAAAGAAGATGGGATATATATACACACACAATGGAATATTATTCAGTCATGAAAAAGAAGGAAATCCTGCCATTTGGGACAACATGGATGAGACTAGAGGACATTATGCTAAGTTACATAAGCCAGACAGAGGAAGACAAGTACTGATCTCACTTATACGTGGAATCTAAAAAGAGAAAAAAGAAAAATCAGACTCAGAAACAGAGAGTAGAATGGTGGTTACCAGGGCCTGGGGGTGGGCGAAATGGAGAGACGCTCATCAAATGGTACAGCCTTCAGTTATAAGATGAATAAAGTCTGAGGAGCTAATATACTCCATGGGGACTATAGTTAATAATATTATGTGTACACTTGAAATTTGCTAAAGGAGTAGATCTTAAGCATTCTCACCACACACAGAAAAAAATGGTAGCTATGTGAGGTGACGGATGTGTTAATTAACCTGATTGTAGTAATAATTTCACAATGTATATGCATATCAAACCATCACGTTGTACACTTTAAATATATACAATTTTATTTGTCAATTATACCTCAATAAAGTTGAAGGGGAAAAAAACCTCTTCTCAACTCTAATTGCAGGCTACTGGTTCAAGGGTGACAAGCCATTTCCTAAAAAATGAGCCGATCTGACTTAATGGTACCTATATACCAAGTGCCAGGACTTGAGTCACAGGAGAACTTAAATAAAAAAGGAGGACTCATGGTTACCAAGTCACTCACTCTGTCAACAAACATTTCGTAAGGGTCTCCTCATACCTGCTCTGTGCAGGTCTGCCTTTGTAATGTCAAAAGCTTACTGATTTTTCACGAGCATTCCTCAGCAGCCAGGTCTATCAGTGCAGAATCTCCCACTATACCGAAGCCACCATTTCTAACAAAATAATTTTAAATTGGGATCAAGAATGCTTTAATTCCCCCTGAGGTGGGGCACTAACAACCGCCCATTTTCAATGTTGCTGTCAGGATATTAAGTTCCCGAGAAGGTTCTCTATTCAGTACTGGTTCGAGGGATGTTTTATGACAAGCTGCAACGAATACAAATCCCAAGAATTATCTTGGAGGCTTTTCAAAATAGTACTGTAAGATTTCCTCTGTGAGACTGCTAAGTCTTGTGGCTATAAATCTCCCCCAATAACACTGCTTATTCAATTTAAGGCCGTAAGCCCAGAGAGATTAATGAGATGCGTTGTCCACTAGTCAAGAGAAGAACACAAGATCTATCCTATCTTATTTCATCTTCTGGTTTAATCATTATGAGTGTTATATAATGTGACATTCACACATTATTGAAGACGTTCAAGGAACAAATTGCATATCACTAATCAGCAGATCATTTTTCATTTTCATTTCTTGCAGACTCTAAAATTAATGATGCCCTCCCTTTTCTATTAAATCTTTTTTTTGAAGTTATATTAAATAAGAAATTTAACATGGGAACAATAAGTATTTCTTTTTTGTATTTTTCTTCTTTTGCAATTTCAATGCTTTTCCCCATGCTAACGAACCCCAGCAATGTTAGAAAAAAGGCTTAAGGAATGGCAACTGATTTTCTTCTGGTTCATTACATCTCTGACAAGCAACTTGCTCCTTCAGGATCCAAAATATTCTTTTCCCACTTGATTCTTTCATGTCTGTTATTCCTCTTTAAGTTGGTGGTTGCAACACATTTGGATGCTATTTCCAATCTGCTAATTGGGTCAGGGGAGTATCCGGATGGACAGGGGCAGCAAGGCCATGATGAACTCACCGGGCTCCATGCTCTCTGCCAGGATTGGCTCCAGCAGCATCCTCTCTGACAGGGCTGCAGAGGTGCCCCCTCGGCTGGGGCAGCTGATGGAGGTGGGCACTCTGCAGCAGGCACTGCAGCCACAGTCAGCTGGGGAATACAGGCTGGTCCAACCATCCTGATCTGCAGCCCCTCCATGATTTTAACGAAGGGGATTTTAATGAAGTAAGAAATTCTTTCAATATGTCATTGTAAAATATTGAAGAAGCCTCATCAAAAAGAAACACAGGAGTCTCTGAAATTTAAGCTTTTAGTAAGCCCCAGAAACCCTTTTTATTTTAAAGCATGACAGTCAATTAGAACATCCATCTCTTTCTTTCCCGCTCAAAACAAGCCAGTCTCCCAAGGTTATCATTCTCCGTCCTCCGTAGCTCCGTCTTCCTTAATTATTTAAGCATTACTTCATCCTGGCATTTCTGAGTCAGAGATTTCAAATTTTAGCCATGGATGGATAAACTGTTTCTGCTTTGGCACAACAGTTTGGTAAATAAGTCAGGCTGGGCATTCTGTACAATCTCCTCCACCTCCATTTTATTCGCACACAGCGGTCCACCTCCCAAAGGCCGCCTTCCTATGAGGAACACACAGGAGCTGATCTATCACCGAAGGTCAGAAAAGATGCAGCAATGTTTGGGGCAGCCTCTAGGATGCTGCTATTAGGAAACAGGTTGCCAACTGCACATATTGCGGTCTTAGGAGAATGTGAGGTAGCCACTCAATGGGAGGGGAAGAAAACTCATCAAATTTGAATTTGGAACAAAACGACCTAGGTTCTGGTCCTGGACCTGCTACTCACTGCCTGTGTCACCCCTCTGAGCCTCAGTTTTCTTTGCTGTCAGATAATAACATCTGCTTCAAAGAGCAGCTATAGAAATACACCCACATACCCAAAGAAGCAGCATTCTTAGCTGTGGGCAAAGGAAAATTGGAAATAACGTAAATATCTACCAGAAAGTGAAGTGGCTAAAAAAACAATGGGATATTCATTCCATGGGCATGTAGCAGTTTAAAAGAATGAGACAGAGCTGTATGATTTATAATGGAATGATCTCTAAGACACATCATGAGTTAAAAAAGCAAAACAAGGGGCTGGCCCCATGGCCGAGTGGTTAAGTTCACGCGTTTCGCTGCAGGCGGCCCAGTGTTTCGTTGGTTCGAATTCTGGACACAGTCATGGCACTGCTCATGAAACCACGCTGAGGCAGCGTCCCACATGCCACAACTAGAAGGACCCACAATGAAGAATATACAACTATGTACCGGGGGGCTTTGGGGAGAAAAAGGAAAAAAATAAAATGTTTAAAAAAAAAAAGCAAAACAAAAAACCCTAGTAGTAGAAATTATGTATAGCATGCTATCAGCATAAAAAAATACAAAGTAATATTGTGCTTTTTTATAGGTTTATCTGTGTGTAAATGAATAGAAAAAAGTATTGGATATACAGACACTATTAATGATGGTTAACCCCGTGGAAGGGAGCAGGCAACTGGAACCAGAAGTGCTGCTCAGAGGGAATTTTTACTCTTATCTGTAATATGTTACTTTTCTTGTAAAAAAAATGTATTTCTTGTGAGCTTTTACTATTAACTGTGTCCAGGCCAAACCTCACAGGTCCAGGCCATTTTCCCCACGGACAAGGAGGGCAAAGCAACTCATTCGTTCCTCAGCTCTGCTCTCCGACCACCACCAGCTTAGAGAAAGGACCCAGCCGAAGGCGGGGCTTCCTTCCATTGGTACCTCAGTGTGCAAGGACCAAAAAGTGGATGTGGTGGACCCAAGCCTGGGCCTCAACAGGCCTTCAGGAAATGCCTTTTGATTAAACGCCCTGTTGATTACTAGGCTCAAAGTACATCGAAACTTCTTTTTGGATTCTTTCTACCAAGGCTTCATCGGGTCTAATTTAATGGAGTTGATTTAAGCCAGTGTTTCCCAACCACTTTTTTTGCACACACACTCCCCTAAAAGGGCAATTTCTTTTCCTAATCACCCCATTCATGAATTTTGCCTTCCTGGGGTGCTATCACCCCTGTTGAGAATGCATGATTTAAGCAAATCGTTCTCTACAATGTACCAGGTACTGCTTAAAGTATTGTACCTGAATTAACATATTTAATCATCAAAAACAGATGAGAAATCAGAGACACAGAGAAGCTAAGTATTGACAAGAGTTTGCACAGTAATAAGTGTCAGAGCTGGGATCTGAAACCAGACAGTCTGACTTCCATCTGTGCTCACGCTGCCTCTCAGAGAAAATGCGCCCAAAAACACTCGAGGGAAATCTCTTGCCTCACAGAGAGATCAATGGAATTTATCCCGAATGAAACTGTCACCTTTCCCTCGTGTTTGCAGCAAACGGAGGTGGAGATTAGAGGTAACACACCAGAGTGTAAGGAACACAAGGTGCTGTAAACACAGGTTTTAGGAACACAAGTGGGAGGAAAAACACACCTGTTTTTGCTGGAGTTCATGGCACTTAAAAACACAGCTTCTTGGACAAGATGAGAACATACGTAGCACGAGACATTGCTTTGGCAGGTGAAGACTGGTTCCACACGCCACACACAAAAATCAGAGTTTTGAAGCCCACACCTTCATACACCAACAAGCAAAGAACAGCATGTTCATTTTCCTGCTCCCTGCAGGGGAGCCTGAGCCTGTAGTTATCTTCCCAACCTCATCGCCCAGGGCTCCCCGAACAGTGCTCTCCTCCCTGGCTTGGGCCACTGCCTGTCTCTCACATTCCCAGAGGCTTGCTCACACAGCTCTGCACATGGAATGTCCTTCTCTCCATGTCACCCAAGTCCACCCTGCTTTTGAGGGTCTGCCTCAAATCCAATGTCCTGCCATCCTCAGATAAGCCCACATCCTACCCCCTCCTTGGAGACCCCCTGCCCACCCAGTCAGATCTGATTTCTCCCTCATCTGAGCTTCTGTCGCCTTTACTGAGTGCACTGCTCATCTGCAGCTCTTGATGGTTCCCTGCTGGACCTCTGTTCCCTGGTGGGGAGGACTGACTAGGACTTACACTTCTAGGTACTTTCCCCAAAGCCCAACAAATAGTGACAGCATGTTTAGAGGATGAGTGTCTGACATGGTTTGCTATTTAGAATGTGCTGATTAAAACATCTATATGGGTGAGGGGAGAGGAATTGTTTCCGTCACTCTGAAAGCAGAAATTGGACCACAGGACTTGAAAAAACATTATCATTAGGCACCAGCCTGGTGACATAGTGGTTAAATTTGTGTGCTCTGCTTCAGTGGCCTGGGGTTCTCAGGTTCAGATCCTGGGCACGGACCTAAACGCTGCTCATCAAGCCATGCTGTGGAGGTGTCTCACATACACAATAGAGGAAGATTGGCACAAATATGAGCTCAGGGACAATCTTCTTCAAGCAAAAAGAGGAAGACTGGCAACAGATGTTAGCTCAGGGCCCATCTCTCTCACCAAAAAAGAAAAAGAAAAAGAAAAATTATCATTGGATATGAGATTGGAGAGGATAAAATAATCAACATTTCAGCTCCAGGCTTCCACAGTGATTTTGCACCTTCCTTTTCCCCAAAGCTTCTAGACATGGCTTAGGCCCACAGGCTAAAAAGGTAGCAGATAAAAATCCTGGTAAGCAGAGGAGCCTGCCCCCTCAGTCGAACTGTGAATCAATATCTCCCCAACAGAGAGTGGGAGATGTCATTTCCCGTGCTGCCCCTATGGGGGGCAGGGGAGTGTAGGCAATATGGGCACTGCTCCCAAGGTAGGCTGTTTGCTAACCCCAGCTCCACTGCTCACGAGCTGTGTGGCCTTGGACAAGTCACTTAACAACTCTATGCCTCAATTTCTTCATCTGTAAAATAAGGTTAATAACATATTCCCACCTCAAAGGTTGTGGTAACAATTAAATGTGGCACACTTGTTAGAGTGTTGTTCCCTAAACTATTGTTTACAAAAGTGAAACAATCACTTTTTTATTACATTGATGCGAAATAACCAACAACCATTCCATAGATAAGAGAAATACGGTGAGTTTTACTTGAGCCAGAGTGAGGATTATAACCCGGGCAAGCCTTAGAAAGCATTCTGGAGAACCAAGGGTTTCAACACAGTCTTATATCTTTCTAGAACAGAGAACATACATTAAACACACCCAGGATACATTTTCATGAAAGTTTCAAAGAGGTATTCAGTTGCAAATTAGCAGGTCAACGTGACCCTGATGTCAGGAAAGGGACTAATCCAGACCTTACCAATAGGGTGTTGCCAATAGGGCCAGGAGGGGAAGTATGTGTTCTCGTTTAAGGGAGTGCATTCTTTACTTTAATGTTTAAAGTTGATGTACAATGTACGTTTGTATGGGGTTTTTTAAGATTTTATTTTTCCTTTTTCTCCCCAAAGCCCCCCAATACATAGTTGTGTATTTTTAGTTATGGGTCCCTCTGGTTGTGCTATGTGGGACGCCACCTCAGCACAGCCTGATGAGTGGTGCCATGTCCGCGCCCAGGATCTGAACCAGCAAAACCCTGGGCCGCTGCAGCAGAGCACGAGAACTTAACCACTCAGCCACTGGGCCAGCCTATAATGTATGTTTGATAGGCAGTAAGTCAGGCTTTTTAGTTCAAGCCGAGACAGTTTTAAACCTGAATAATTATCCCATATACCTCAATATGTGAAAATCTCTTGTCAATTACATTATAAAAAGTAGAGATAATCAGGAAAGAAGAAACGAGCATATGTTCTTTAAATCTGTATAATGTGGAAAAAGAACAAACACCCAATGACCAACTTTGAACAAAGCTTCAACTCCTCGGGCCTCTGTGCACGTTTCTCACATGACAGTCACCAAGCAGGCTGGCTTTTCTACTGCCTGCAATTTGGGCTAGAGATGACCGAGTCGCTCTTTAATTAACCTGCTGCTACCAGGTGATCCTAAATAAACTATTCATCCTCTAAACAGATGAGCTTCTCACTCCTACTAAAATGAACCCAAAGCCATTGCTGTTAGCTTAGGGGTGGAGAGAGGCTTCCGTTTAACGTGACCACATAGCTCCATTTCTGATGGGATTTATACACCATCCAAAACTCTGCTAGTGTCAACCAAAGGCAGGAAAATAACCTACAACAGACAGAAGGCAAACTTATAAATAACTTCAACTGCCGTTATTCTCTTAACTGAGCAAATTGTCTCCATAATGATGCTGGATGCGGCTATGACTGAAGGTACAAATAGACTCATGCTTTGATCGTTTGTGCAAAGTAAGAAATTACTTCACCGAAAGCACTTTCCACAACCAAGGACGCGTGAGCAGTTTCTCCTCAAGGCGCACACTATTTTCCAAAGTTCCCACTGCCTCTTGCTTCCTCTCTGGCCCTGAAAGCAGGGAAGGCTGAGCTTGTTCTGGTTTAATAACTTCTCTCTCTTTTTTTTTTTTTTCTTATTGATTTCTTCCTGCAATCATCTCTAGCAACATTAGAAGACCAGAATTCAGAGCAGGTTGAAGTAGATACACTTTTTAGTGTAAATTATTTCACTTCACTGGGGTTTCTTGTAGGGCATTTTAAATGGTGTGTATCTTGCTGGGTCTTTTATAAACCATCTCCAAGCCTATTTTCCAGAGACAATGCAAGTGAAAAGGAGCCGTGTGACTTTCAATTAAGTGACAAGGTCTTCAGGTTCCAATTGTCCCCCTTTCCTAGTACATTCACAATCAAGGCAGCAGTCCCAGGGCTCCGGCCACAGCACTTCCTGCCCCCACCCAATCTTGATTTTGCAATTCCCAGATGCTTTGGTTGAGTGGTCGTGAGGTCAGAGGAAGACAGGCTGCTGCATCTCATTCCACCCACAAGAGGTGGTGTGCAGCCCAAGTTTAAGGCCAGGGACCAACACAAACCTCCCTCTTGGGACTCCCATGGACCCAGGAGCATGGGAAAAAAGGGGGAGGCCTGGCCCCCTCTTCCCTCTCACTTGATTTTCCGTGGCTGGGGATAAGGGAGTGGTTGGAGAAGGCTGCGACTCTTCAGACACATTGCTCTAGGGAGGCTGAAAAAATCAGACTAAGCTGATGGCCCCTGCCTTCTAGCAGAAGGCTCCCTGCGATATCTTGTGTCGGGCGGTCTAGTTCAGTGTGTCCATCCTGGCTCTCCATCTATCTCACTCTCCCTGTCTCTCTGTATCACTCAGGCTGTGTGTGTGTGTGTTTGTGCATCTGCCTGTCTCTCCCACTGGGTTTGTGACCTTCATCTCTTTCTCTCTCTGTGTTTCACTCTGAGCATATCTTCCTGTCTCTTTCTCTCTGTTCTGTCTCTGGCTCTCTGCTTATTGGTCCATGCCTCTCTCGTGGTTGTTCAGTCAGTCAGGCTGCATTAGGACTTTCGTGGGCTCAATATACTTTGCCCTCATGGGCTCCATCATAAAAAAATATTATAACATATTTTGTGACTGCATTGGTATAGAGGCAAATATAATCAGGATGGATCCATTATTGTATATTCATTGTTATTATTATATTCATTTTTTTCTACTGATTAAAAGAAATTAAAACATTTTTGTAGACTCCTAAAGTTATGGTAGGCCTGAGGTACTGTGCCTTGCTGTAAGTCTCTCTCTCTCCTTCTCTCTCCACTCACACAATTGTGCACACACACACACACACACACACATACCCTACACCCTTCCAACCAGGGGACTGGCTCTGTCTTCCCAGCCTAGAAAAGCCCAGGTTGGATCATCTAGTCTACTTCTATTCTAAGCTTTGGGGCTAATGTTCTCTTGTTTCTGCACATTCTTTTACTTCTCACGGGTGAGGGTGGTAACACTTGTGCTGATGCTGGAATGTTAAGATCTAAGCTTCTGGTGAGAGCTCTGGGACAGAAGTAAGCTCAGCATGTACTCTTGCCTGCTTCAGTTCTAGGGTAGACACAAGGCGTTCTCCACGTGGCCAGGTCTAGTCCACCAGACATCCGCCTTGGAGATGCAGCTGATGCCCGGGGGTGAGTCCTTGGGGCAGGACTCACATGTCATTTCCTTGCCTTGTTTCCTGCCTCTTTTACCAGGAGAGCTAGCTGGGGGAAGGCAGCAGGATGGGTGGCCATCCACGTCCTCATCCACAAACACGTACTGGCACCCCACAGTGACCGGACTCACGTCTGCCATCATTTCTCTGAGGACGTCTTGGCATCTCACTCATAATAAAGCTTCATCTGTCTGCTCAGGGGGCTAGCAGGACAATGCCACTGGTGTGGGTCAGGAGCAACTGGATTTGATCACCTCAGCCTGTGAAGACTGAGAAACCTTACATGAGAACCCTTAATAATCATTTGCCTCCAAACCTAACCATCATCCACACTCTCTCCACAGGAGAGAGTTTTCGGGTTTGATATTTGGTTCTTTAACTTGTTTCTATAATAGTCCTAATTAAAAAGTCCCCCCCAAATCCCTAAGCTTTTTGCTATCTCCCTGGGAAATAGAATAAAATGAAATTGATTTTCTTCTTTATCAGCAAAGCTTACAAATTGAAGGCACAAATCCCAGGAAGTCAGCACATTAAATTTATCTTAATGCTACTAATTGGGGAAAAAAATGAGCTTTTTTGCTTGTTAAAGTTTTGAAAAACAACTAACTCCCACTTGCTTCAATCATACTTTCCTATCTATTTCTACCGCCCCCAGTAGAATAGAAAATATGTCCAAAGTGCTCTTTTAAAAAGATTTCTCACTTTGGGAAGGATTATTTGACCATTTTTGGCCCCAAACCCTTCCTTTTTGCCAGTTTTGGCTTACAATAATATCTCCTTCCTATCTGCTTTCCTTTGCTGATAGATTTCCCTCTCTGATCTGTTGGTATTACACATTTACCTTCTAATTTCCTTCCGGTGTCAGAGACCTGTCAACAATTCACCTTATATAAGACTAGAGGAAAAACTTAAAATTATAAATCTAATAATGGTAATACTCTAAAGCATAAATTTCTGTCCTTTCAATATCCTATGCATATCTAACTCAGTGCTCTGACATTTCCATTGGTTTGAACCAATCTTGAAATTCTCACCTTCCAACAAGCAAGGACACAGAAAGGATGAATGACAAAGAGATCAGGATCCTAATCACATATTCATGAAGGTTCCCTTTTGCATGGTCACATGAAGTCTATAAGTTAGGTTCAACGTGTGAAATTTCCAAACAATTTGAATCCCAACATCTGAAGAAAAGACATCACCTATTTACTTATTAGCAAGCTCTGATCATGCTCATTAAGAGAGGTTCCCCTTAGGGGGTTACAAACAAAAGAAATGCAATGAAAACACCAAGGCTAGTGCCTGTATTTCTATTTCCCTCCTCCTCCCCACCCAAGCATCACTGAAGAAACATGGGGAACATAGGAAGAATGGCTCTTTTGCACAGGAGAAGAATGTGACCACATAAAGTCATGTCAACAAGGGTTGCGTTAACATTTCAAACCCAAACTTAAGGCAGGAGATCAAAAGAGGTAGGACGTGGAGAAGCACAGTTGTACCAACCAGGCCAGACTTTCTTTTTCTTCTTGACTTCTAGGAGATCCGGGTCCTGATCCCTCACGCCTTCCCCTAAGCTGATGGGATAAAGGACACTGAATGGCCTCCTGTCCCTGCTCAGGCCTATGGAACACTTCAGTGAGCTCTACTGCAGACTGCCTGAATGTGTTTGAGTTTGTTTACATACAAAAGCTCTATTATAGGGGCCGGCCCCATGGCCAAGTGGGTAGGTTCTCGTGCTCCAGTTCGGCAGGCCAGGGTTTCGCCTGTTTGGATCCTGGGCGCGGGGACATGGCACCGCTCGTAAGGCCACACTGAGGCAGCATCCCACATAGCACAACCAGAGGCACTCACAACTAGAATATACAACTACGTACTGGGGGTGCTTTCAGGAGAAGAAGAAAAAGAAAAGAAGATTGGCAACAGATGTTAGCTCAGGTGCCAATTTTTTTTTTTTAAAAAAGGCTCTATTATAGTATATATAAATCAATAGAAAAATAAAAATTATTAATTCAGCTAGTAAAGTAGCACAACGAAACTCAACGTTGAGTTAGAAAAAGAAAATGGTGTTTCCTCTTTTCAAGGAAAAGACAAATTTCCAGTATTATGTAACATCAGCAAATAATATCATAGAAAAAAACAACGCTAGCGGCTAGCTCAGGGGTCTTACCACAGTGTGCTAGGAGCTCTGGGTAGTGTGGAGCTCAGGGGTCACTGCGGGGCAAGAGGGAAACCCCTGGAGGGAAGTGCCCCGTCTACAGCTTCTCACAGTGGGTCCTCCATAAGATACCGTGGCAAGAATGATTCCAGTGCTTTAGAAAAATAGTTCAAAAAATGGAGATAATTCCTCTGACTTAAGAAAAATCATAATAAAGCTTTTCCCCGAGAAATGGGCATTTGCGCCATTTAAAAAGACTTTTTCCAGATGTTATAGCAGCACTGTTGATAAAGCTAAAACTGGAAATGACCTAAATATCCAATAATCAAGTATCAGCGTATACTGAGTATAGAGTTTTAGGCAATATTAAAAATGATAATGTAGTTTTAAACATTTTGGCCTGGAAAAATGTTCACAATGATCTTGGAGGGTTTAGAACAGGTACAAAAGATTAAGCATGGCATAATCTTATTTTATAATGTCTATATGTTTATCATGTATGAAATTATATATATATATAAAATATAAATACACATATGAATATGTATATATGTCCACAAGCTCTTGCCCCCTCCTCCTCTCCCTCTGCCCTGAAATCCATAATGAAAGCTTAATACAACCAGCCTCTCAAGGCAGGACAAAAGAAAGGAAGAAACTGAACAGAGAAAGCCAGAGCTCCTTCAGGAGGCAGGAGGAGAGAAACATACGTAATATAATTTTTGTCTCCTCACCCAAGGCGATTATATATTGTTTCTAATCACTTCAGGTGACTTGAGGGCATGGATTTTGGAATCAAAAAGACTTAAATGCGTCCTACCTTTTCCATTTCCATTTTCCATGTGTCCTGCTTTCTCCATTACACTTTTCTTACCTTTCTCATTACTGTCTGAAGGTATTTCTGCTTCTCTGTTGTCATCGATTAAGCCAATCTGGGTAGAAAT
The DNA here is from genome assembly GCF_037783145.1 of Equus przewalskii. Lineage (NCBI taxonomy): Eukaryota > Metazoa > Chordata > Mammalia > Perissodactyla > Equidae > Equus > Equus przewalskii. The sequence continues at coordinate 21,533,597 of NC_091854.1, forward strand.
GTCCACCACAGCTCCTGGCACCTGGTATGTCCTCAATATATGGTCCCTTACTCTCTTTCCTTACTGTCAATTGTGCCTAAAAACGTGTTAATGGTCTTAAGTAATAAAGAATCTAGGCCACACGACTTAACATTTTCCTTGAAAACTCCTTAACAGGCAGTATAATTGAGAAGCAAAGTGAGGTTTGAGGGCTTCCCAAGGACCAAACATTTGGAAATGAGAACAAGATGCTGAATAAACCCAAACCACAGCCAGTTTGTAGTCATTATTCTCTGGACCGGGCTCCAGAGTGCTGGGGAAACACTCGGGCACTGACTGTGGGCCAGGTTTCACTTCCAGCACTTTCCACAGTGCTCTTGGCCCCGCTTGAATTCCCATCTGTGTGTCTCTGTGCCCTGTGCGCGCAGTGTGCAGATGAGGGGCGTGGAGACACTGAGGCAGCAGCTGGCACCAACCCCGCAGGCTGCAGGCAGCTGCCCCCGCCAGTCTCATGGCTGAAAAGCGGCCGGGTTGCAGGCTGAGGCCTCCCTCAGCCTGGAACCGAATGAGAATGTGTTTTACAGCCTTCATTCTCCCCTTTACTACATTAACACAGAAAATAAACTCATAATTAAGTGTGCTTTTGTTTCATGCTGTTTTTCCTAAGGCCTCTATGAGAGAAAATTTGCAGACTCAAGAGAAAAATCCATATTGATTTCTAGGCAATGTCTTAGGGTAATAATATTTTCAATTAAAAGGAAAAAAGCTCGCATTAAGGTGTCTTCACACAAATATCAGTTAGTGGCTCTGCCAGTTACGATCCATGTGGCTTTGGGCAAGCTATTAAAGCTGTCTGTGCGTTAGCTTCCCTAACTGTAAAATGGGGTAATAATAGTAATTACTCAAAGGGTTATTAGGACATTAAAGCATCAAAAATGCTTAGAATAGTGCATGGCACTAAGTGAGCACTAGGTAAGTGTTTGATTGATAAATACATACACACATACGTATCATTGGGCCCAAGGAACAGACTTAAGTAAGGAGAAAGCAGGCAATATTCAGTGAGCCTCTACTCTGTGTTAAGTAATTTCACATATTATCTCTTCTGTCTTTATGACTAACTCATAAACAGGTGTCATCGATCCCATTTTACAAGAAGAAAACAAAGGCTCAAATAGAATAAAGTGACTTGTCCAAATTTACAGTGCTAGCAAGTGACTGAGCTGGAATTTGAACAGAGGTCAATCTGAGGCCAAATCTTTGTACCACATCATGCACTTAATATTAATAATGGTGATAACAGCTATGCCTAATTTCACTCTCAATTCCATACTCATTATTTCACTTAATTCTTACAAGAGCCCTTTGTGATAGTACACAGGAGCAGCCCCTGCCTGCCTGTGGTGCGTCCAACTCAATCTTCCATCTCTGGGGGCAGCAAGCAGAGGCTTGCCAATAGAAGTTCATGGTCCTCGCCCCTGACTGAAACAGTTACAAAGTTGGCTCCCAAAATGGCATGCTAGGTATTCATTTACCAAAACTAACAAATGCTGAAAGAACCATACAAGAAATATAATCCATCAACCAGGACAGAAAAGGATGCAGTAGTTCCAAGATGACAAGAGGACATTTGAGAGCAGCAGTCTCCAGCATTTCTTTACTCCATTAGTAATATATTTTTAAGAACATATCCCCAATTTACTCACATAAAAAGTAGACATATACAACTGATGAAATAAGACAAACATAAACAAGCGTTCTAAAATTTTTTCCAACTTTCTACTTTGGCATCACTGACTCAGAATATAACAAATGGTAGGGTGGAAGAAGGAAGAGATAGAAGAGAGGAAAAAAGGAGAAATGGAGGCAAGAGGAGGAGTGAAGGGGGAGGAAAGGAATAGAAAAGAGAATGACAGATGAAAGAAAGAGCAGGGGGCAGAAGAGAAGGGGTAAAGGGAGAGGCAAGAAAGAGAGGAGAGGAGACAGAAAAAAATGTCTATTGAGCACCCACTTTCTCACAAAGCCTTTATGGTAGGAAAACATTCAGAACTCCTCCAGTTGAATAACCTATATGTCTACCCAGTTTCTGAAATTGCCTCTGTGAAGAAGATCTCTATTAAGTTTTGGAAACTTTCTTCCTGTTTCACTTTTGGATCCCAAGGAGCCCCAGGTGAGGCTCCCAAGGTCAGCGTGCCTGGTGCAGGAGTCACAGCTGTGCTCCGGCTGTAAAAAGCAGGGAGACCACCGGAGGCGATGGCCTCCATGGACTCCACTGCTGCCTCAGACAGCCACTGGCAGACATTACTCCACAGCTGAACCCAGCAGTCAAAAGTGTTGCACTCACTTGGTTACGGCCACTACCTGCTCTGACAAGCCGTCAAGAACACCAGTCATGTCTTCCCCTCTAAAGGCTCCTCCCTTCTGTTTCTTGTATAACAACCCCCGTCCCTGAAGCTCTGGAGGCCTGTTGGATAGTGTGAGTTGATTGATAACAATGGTGTCTTCTAGCAGAAGATTCCACACGGAAACACAGATGGAGAGATGACTTGTGGTAATTTTGTGACCAAAGAAGACGGGGCTCAGGCATCCAGGCCGTATTCAGCAGAGAATCTTTGCCAGTTGAATTCACAGAGGAGACTTTTCACAGCCATAAGCTTTTACTTGAGTTGTTATCAGAGTTTTCCATCACTGACTGTTTAAGAAAATATGAAAGGCTCCACACAGACTCCTGCCTTACAATTGCAGTTCCCCAGCCAAGTACGTGCACTGAAATGCAGTCTGGGGCAGTGCGCTGGTGATGTCTGCTATCTGCTTCCTCAGGTGTGCAAAAACTCCTCCCTCGGGCCCAGTTGGCCTCCTTAGCCAGCAACGGTGACAAGAGGAGTAGGATAAAGTGTTATCAAAACTCTGCTGACTTTGAGGGGGTGGAGTGTCACATAATTGGGCTATAGAATGGATTATCCATTCTGGTCTTTGTACTCACTGCTTAGAAAATTCCAAATGTTCTTATTGCCTGAGAGAAAGCACAGTGCGAAGAATGAAACCACTGGAGTAAAACCCACCTAATTTTAAATCCTGCCTTTGCCGTAAATATATTAGCTGTGTGACTTCTAGCAAGTTACTTGGCTTCTCAAAACCTTGGTTTCCTTGCCATTAAAGTAAGAGAACCCTTACCTTGAACAATGAGTTTAATAAGATCAGGGAGGTGTGGCAGCCAAATTTACTAAAAATTCCTTTTAAATTGTATTGTTCTTCCTTTATTTTTTCATTCCTTCTGCTTTCCAGCAGGTAGGCAAATTCTATCATTCTTCGTGTTGGGGATGGACGAGTCAAAAAGGTGATTAGATATCAAAGGCTCTTCTTGTCTTACGTAAACACTATAGCCCGCAGAAAAAAGAACGCCCAGCAATCGTTAGAAAACGTGATGTTGAAAGATACCATTTCAAACAGCAACTGAAGACACAAAGACCTAAATTAGTAGAGATCTGGATATATAAAGCTATAGATAAAAAAACCTCAATATTATAAAATTATAAAGATGACAATTCTCCCCTAAATCTATACATTTAATGTAATACAATAAAAATATTGGAAATTTCCAAGCCAATTATAAAATTTCTGCAGAAGAGCAAAAGGCCAAGAATGGCCAAGACCTTCCTGACGAACAAAGCACAGGGGTGGGGAGGGGGGAAGAGACTTGCCCAAAGCTGAGGAGCACTAGAAAGGGCCTCTGATAGACTTGGTAAGACTTTCCTTCCAAACTGGGTGGTAGCTCCACGAGTTTGCATCATATGATTCTTCACACGTGTTGCATGTTACATAGTATATTCTTTCATACATACAAAATATTTTTAAGTAATTTAATGGATTTGTGGGATCCAGTGAAGACCAATAAGATGTTAAGAGAGGTATGATGGGAGTTATTATGAAAGAAGAATTCTTCACATTCTGTGAAGCTACCCAAATCCAGCTGTCACTCTCCTTCTGGAAGATGTAGTATGCAAAAATAAAACCTGGAATCACTTTAGCCATTTTCCCCCCACAAAGGAATAGGTCTTAGGATAACGTCATACCACAGTCAACACAATATAGAAAAAGGATGAAACTGGTACCTTGATGACACTGTTAAACTGCTGAATCAAACCAATCCTGAAGCTTGATTCACCTGTGGACCACTCAGATATATAAGTCAGTAAATCTTCTGTCGTTTAAAATACATACATAGTGGACAGGGTAATTTTCTTAAATACTAAAAATAAATCAACTAAGAAGAAAACAAAACAAGAGAACTTAATGCTAGATATACTCAAGAAGAGGGAGGAAAAAGACTTCCAGGGTAAAGAGAGAAAGAGACATGAGGGGAAAAAAGATACACATCCCCATCTCCAGCAGTGAAGACTCGAGTATTGTCCAGGAAAGACCTCAGGATGGTTCCTCAGCGCTGTCTGCGACAAGACGCAACTGGTCAAGAGCGGACAAATGAGCAATGACCAGAACTTTGGCACAGTGCTAACAGGTGGGGATAGAGCCCCAAGAAAGGGCAGGGTTACATTTGCTGCCACCTGTCAGGGATGGGGGCTTTAAAATTAGAATTTAATATTTCAAAAAATAAAATGTGTTATTTCTTGCATATCTGAGTTGGTGGACCAAGATCCAAATCTGCTACATTGGCAAGGCCCCAAAATAGAATTTCCCAAGTAAGCTTCAGAAAACACTACTCTCGGTGAAGACAGGTTTCATGTGCATCTAGGTTTAGGAAAGGTTGTATGCTACAACCTACTCTTATTGATTCACACGCACCTTAGAATATTAAAGATCTGCAATGAATGCTTCCCTGAATGCATTTGAGCAACAAATCTTTCTAGAGGAACATCTATCACAAGCCGAGAAACTAGAATTGCACTAAACATTTCGGAAAACACCATCTCCATATATTACAGGAAGTCACTTCAGTCTACAGGATGCCATGTCATGATCCCCTCACTCAGTATTACAAAGCAGGACTACAGGCTCCACTGTGGTTTCGGAGAGTGACATTTTTCCATCTCCTAGTGAAGCAACGGCCTTCCGCCAGGCTTGAATTCACCACAAGATGAAGTTCAACATTCCCCAACTGTTGGTGAAAGTCTCTCCCAGTAACGTAAATCACACGAGTTTGTCAAGAAAACAGTAAGAGAGCACCCTGGCAAAGCACCCCGTCTCCACCTCCATCGCCTTCACATGCCTATGTTTGCATTTACTGTCTCCTTCAGAGATTAGAAATCAGACAGAGAGGACTGGAGCTAGCATTTTTTAAAAAATATCAGAATAATATTAGAATTTAATAAGTTCTGACTATAGAACTGCTGACATTCTTTTATTGATTGAAGAAGTCTGGGCCGCAGAAATAGCTTTAACTCGTGTTCCACTCAAGGTTATGAATTGCTTACTTGTGGATTCCTGATGTGGAATGATGAGTAAGGGGAGAAGAGGCTCATCAGAGATACAGTTGAGCAAAGTGGAATGCTCGAAGTACTGGAGGATGGGAGAGACTGGGCTGACAAGTCCATGAAAGGCTATCCCATCCTTGCCCCGGGCCACTGTGCTGTTAAAAGATTTACAAAGACAGATTTCACAGCTGGGTCCTCCAACCTCACTGCACAGTAGGTGTGTTTTTAACAGGAGTAAATTAGAATCTTTATAAACACTTTAAAAATTTAATAGTTAGTTGGAATAGGTTCAAATTCTAGTATTAAGTTGGAGAATTAAGAAAAAACTTGCTTATGTATACGCACACATACACACCCACAAGTGCACACATATGTAATCTATGCATAGTTTAAAGAAGTGTTTCATTATTGACAGATGACAACGAAGTAAAATTCTCTTTATGAATATGTCTTACAAAAATTAAAAAGGAAAATACTAAAATATTAACTACGTCTGACCTTGGATGTTAGGATTACGGCTGGTCTTTTCTTCCTTTTAGTTTTACGTAGGCTCCAAAGTTTCTGTAACAAATGGCACTCTCACTCCTGAGCCAAATAACCTGCTCCCACTGAATGACGCAGTGGGATGCCAACGGCTTTGGAAATGGCCAGAGGTTTTTCACCATAGACCTTCACAGTGTATAAAGCACAGGAGTGACAGGAGGACTGTGTGCGTGGGAGGTAAACTTCCAGGAACGTCATTCCAGCAGATGAACACAGCTGAATGTACTCATATATCTTAAGCATATGTTTAGATTGTTTCCAATTGTTCCCTATGGTAAATAAGGCCGTGATGTAAATCTTTGCTCAAAGTTTAGATTTTTCTTTTTTAGGATAAATTTCCAAAAGTAAGGTTAACGAATCGATGAGTATTAATATCTTAGGCTGTCAATGCATGCTGCATATTGCTTTCCAGATTGATGGATCAGGAAATATTTACACCAGGAATGTACAAAAAGGTCTATCTTAACATGCTAGATCTCAGTATTAAAAATTTTACTTAACTTTTACCAATTTGACAAACAGAAATGGTGCCTCAGGAGTTTCAGTTTCATCTTCTTTAATTACCAGGAAGGTTATGCATTTTCCTGCAAGTTTATTTGCGACTTGTAGTTCCTCTTTTCTGAATTGTGAGTTCTTCCTCTCAGTTTCATTATCTATTCATGTTTGGAGTTTTTTCCTTCAAATTATATATAACCTTTTTACATTTAAGTTATTAACTTTTTGTCAAATATGTGTTGTGAATATTTTTCTAGTTCTCTTCTAATTTTTTATGTGATAAATGTTATCTGGTTTTTTTCCTATTTTTCTTTGCTTTGAAACCTTCAAAATCCTTCTCTATTCAGAAATCAATATTCACCAAATTTCCTTAGAGTTTTTTAAGATTTTTTTCATTTAAATTCTTATCGATGGAGATGTCTATTTCTATCATGATATGAAATGAAACTACAACTTGATGTTTCCCCAAATATCTAATTTTCTCAACATTCTTTTACTGGCAATACCTTCTTTATTATATATATTAAATATATTCTTTATCCTATATAGAAGGATGTATGTCTTTTATAATAGAAAAAATGCTAAAATTTTTTTACGTTTATAAATGAAATGAGCATTTTGTCACTGGAAGGACTATAAGTGAATTTCTGAGCACTTTAACTGGCCATTCCTTCCCCCACACTTACCCTCTTATCTATTATGTAAATACTGATCTATCCATCAAGTTGCCCAAAGTATAGCCTTCTGATCCCATTTTACACCGGTCCTCCCTGTTATCCTTCCCCTCCCTGCAGTGCCCACCAGTCCACAGTGCTGGCATGCACTCAAAGAGCGATACTGAGGTGGAAAAGCTACTCACGGTTCTAGTACAGATGTTATGAAAGAACAAAGGACTACAGACAGACAAAGCAGCCCGAGGATCCAATGCCAATTCTGGCCCTAATGACCTTGGACAAGTCAATGAACCTCCTAGGACCTTGGACATCTCATCTGTAAAATGAAGGAGTTTAACCATTACAGGATGCAGTTTGGAAGTTTACAGGCCAATTGTGCAGACGCATTTAGTCTGGCTTACATGGTGTTTTAATTTTTTTTTTTTAATATAATAAGTAGGGTAAAGCATTCTGTTTTGAAAAGCCCCTATTATCATACAGGTAGTTTCACTCAAGTTCCCTACCTGGCCTCAGAAGAGGTCTAAACGATCCCTAAAGTCCCTCCCAACTTTATAAATTTATCTGATCCATCAGAAATCCACATCATGTATCTTCAAAATACACTGGCATCTGACTGCTTCTAACCACCTCCACTGCTACCAGCCTGCTCCAAGCCACAGGCATCTCTTCCCAGCATTATTGCCACGGCCTCCTCGGGGTCTCCATGCTTCCACCTGAGCTCTTCTCTGGCCTTTTCCCAGTAGAAGCAGTCAGAGTAGTCTTTTTAAAGCATAAGTCATCACTCAAATGTCACCTGATCAGGGACACCTACTCTGACCACCCTGTTTTAAATAGCAATCCCTTTTCCCGTACTCTTTATCCCCTTACTCGGCTCTATTTTCCACACAAGACTGTCCCCTTCTCACATACTGTGTAATGTGCTTCTATGCCGTGGGGTTTGTTTCTGTCTGTTTCAACCCACTAGAGTGTAAGACCACTGAGGCCAGGCATGGGCATCTGTCTTATTTAGTGACTGCTACAGACCAGTGCCTGGAATAGAGCCTAGCACAGAGGCGGTGCTCAACAAATAATTGTGAATAATTATGAATTTGTGAATAATTTCTCTCTCTCTCCCAGAATAAGTTCTTCTGGTTCCAACAAGTAACATCAGTTAAGAGTCGTTTCAAATGGAGACAGGATCCTCTCTCCTAACCTCTCCCATTACAGCAAACCCCCTTACACCCACTCCACAGCTTGCAAAACTCTCAGCAAGGAAGTCACTTGCCAAATCAACGAGAGTGGGGAGACTTTTCTGTGATAAGCAGGCCAGTCATTTGTTAAAGGTGACCCACACAGAGGTGAGTTCGAACAGGAGGGAGACTTCTTTTCCATAGCCATCAAGCAAGGAATCAATATTAGGATCAATTTATAAAACAAACAAGGCAGCCAGTGCCCAAAAAGCAGCTTGGCAATGCTCATATGAAATAGGTGTCGACGAAAATAATCCATAACCAATCTATAAATGAAAATTTGGGTGAGTTTATTCTGAGCTTAAATCTTAGGATTATAACCCGGGAGAGTCTTTCCACAAAGGAACAGAGCACTCCAAAGAAGTGGGGGTACACAGGGTGGTTATATACCCTTAAAGAGGGTGTTTCACATATGATTGAAATGTCCCTCCCACAATAGTCACAAGATTGCCCTGTCAGCACAGCGCTTTATGGACACAGCAGGTAGTGGGTCTGCTATCTCGGTGGGCATAGCAGGAGGCAAGTCTATTGTCTCAAGCTGGGCAGTCACAGGTGAGCGCAGCAATCAGTTTCTAGCCTAAGGAAAGATGCTTTATCCTTAAGGAGACGCCAACGTTGGGAGGGGAAGGGAAGTTGCACCTTTATCTCAAGGGCCTTTTGCTCTTGCCATAGGGAATCTCTAAAGCAGGTATACAATGCACGCTCAACAGCCTCGGTCAGGCCCTTTTGGAAAGACAAGGTCAGGCCGAATTAGGTTTATACCAAATGGCTTCCTCATATACTCCAATATATCCTATTGCTTGCCATTTTTATTTGTCATTGGTCAAAGTTACACAGTGTCATCCACGTTCTTTGAGCCCATCATCCCTTGGGGCCACCTCCAGGTATGTCTGCTGAATTCAAACACACTGCCAATAAAATCTTTTGTTTCTCAAGAGTAATACATTCTCTTTCCAAGACTTGAAAAGGTCAAACCCCCAAATCCTGAGCTGCTTGCAACGACTTTCAGATAAATCTCTTTCAAGTATGGACTGAATGAGGACATGCTCCCCTCGCAAAGGCGACCACTTGCATTGAGAGGGACATGGAAGTCCTGGTCATCCCCCCTTCCCTCCCTCTCCCTGCCTTTCCTCAGCTGAGGGCGTGGCTCAAGTCTGGTCAGGGGATTTTCAATTTCACAGACCAACGCGATCTAGAAATGAAGAAATAAGGAGAGACGGGAGGACCCATTCTAAGGTTGCCAAGTTTTTACTGTGTCAAGCAAATGCCATCTTTCTAAAAAGACCTCCTCAGCAGGCTATTTTGAGGCACTCACAGGAAATAATAGGCACATAATCTCAAAACAAGTTTACTAATTTCAACTGTATGAAACGTTTGTTCTTTTCTCACAGTATGAGCTGTAGGTCAGGAAAACTTTCTCAGGATCCAGCATTTGGGGAACACTGATGTCAATGCCTCTGAATCCTTTATCTGGAATGATGAAACCCTGGAGTGATTCTGACCTTGTGGAGGATGGCTATGACCCTAACTTGATGCTTTTACATAAGAGTGAAAGAGAGGGACTCGGCCTCGCTGGGTTTCAGGCACACGTACACTTGGGGTCCCCTCTAAGTCACAGCGCTCTAGAGCAGTCAGAGTCTGGGAGAGAAGACAGGGCTCATCAGCAAGGTCCTGGATTTTGGAGGATGTATTCATATTGGACATGACACAGGCCAGAGTCTTTACAGAACTCAGTGTGGGGACCTGGAAATGGCCACCCCAAGATATGTCTCTTTGGCTTGAGGATTATTTGAGGCTGGTTTCTTTGCAGACAGGAAAGCAACTGAAAAGTAGAATTTACTTACCCTTTGTAAGAGACATTTACATTGTAAAGGAACTCTCCATCTGTAAAGATATCTCTAGAAACTCTTAATCAATACCAAAGGCAAGGACTTAAATCTGCATTTGTTTATTGTGCTTGTCTGGTAACCTCCTGTAACTGACTTCCCTCCCTCTCCCAACATTGGCATTTCCTTCAGGATTAAGCATCTTTCCTTAGGCTAGGACCTGATTGCTGCGCTCACCTGTGACCACCCAGCTCAAGACAACAGACTTGCCTCCTACTGTGTCCATCAAACGCTGTGCAGACAGGGCAATCTTGTGACTATTGTGGGAGGGACACTTCAATCATATATGAAACACCCTCTTTGTGGGTATATAACCACTCTGTGCACCCCACTTCTTCGGTGCCCTTTCTTCCTTCGGGAAGAAAGGCCCCAGGCCATGGTCCTCATAAAGCTTTGTTTAATTTTCTCTTGCTATTCTGTCTCATGTGAATTTAATTCGTTCTCCAGCCAGATGAACATTTAGGTAGAGGAAAAGTCTTCCTCCCCTACATCAGTAACCAGCTTTCCCTTTTTCCATTCCTTTCAGAATCTTCCAAAAGCTTTTGCTGATCAGCAAACAGCAGTCGGCAAGTAACCAAATACATGTGGCCTTATACTAAGAGGGCCACGGTAGGATAGTCAATCCCATTATAACTGGGCAGTCACCAAAGAAAACTTTAAAGCAGACGGCACACACCAGTGGTGCACAAGCTGAATATGGCAGCCAAATATTTTTTGAGGGGCTGGAGAGGCACCAAAGAGTATATATAATATTACATACATTTATATACATACATACACACACACACACACATTAGATGCTTACTTTAAAAACTGAGGCATTTACTTAAGACTCTGGATTTCTGACTTCTCTTGAAAAATCTAAAAATTTGAAAACAATGGGCCCTCATTCCAGTGTGGCCACAGTGCCTAGAGCTGTGTCCTCCTCCCTGGGCTGAGTCATGCCATCACCAGCCTGGGGTTGCAAGCATCTGTGTTGATGACCCCTGGTTTAGCGTATGGAAGGTTATTGACACTCCATGTAATCCCTAAAAGGATTGAAAGAGGCTTAGAAGTGATAGACAATGAGGAGAAAGAGGAGACAGAAGAAACAATGTGATGAAGTCAGGAATAGGGTCATGACCCACAGCGTCTGCCACACAATTCTATTCACTTAGCAGAAGATAGGCTGCAAATTTGGTTCCCAGCTTCTTCACAGCTGACCACGGCTTAGAGTCTGAGCCCAAAACAAAGTCAAATTTTCTTCCTTCAGTGAAATACAATCTTACTAAAGTAATAACAGGAAATCCCATGAAGCAATTAAACATGGGACAGCAAACAAGGCGACAAAATGTGTGGCGTTGGTGCCACAGTGATCTGGGTGGTCCCTGGTGGGCGAGAGGGCTGACAAAGGAGCCCTCAGTTGGGCCTCAGATGACAGGAACATCACCATTCGATAGAGCACACCAGGCTGTATAAAGGAAAGCACAATCGCATCAAAACAACAAGTGAAAAGGGTGTCCAACTCATTCAGCTACTAGGTATTGCCCTTAATTTCCAGCAGCTCTACTTTTCTTCCTGAAGTATTTTATTTGGGTTGCTGTCAAACCATGGGAAACACGAAGCTAGTTAAAAATGAAATGCCTCTTAGAGTTTAGTGCATAAGTACCTCAGGTTTGAGAATCTGAGACCCAATTCCTTTCTCTCTCTTCAAATCACGATCACACGTGCACGGCTTTACCGACTTGTTTGGTGTGGGGGCTGAAGGAAAGGCCAACTACCACCAGGCCGGGCCCTGAAAGGAAAGGGTCCCCCATTCAGAGTGGCAGTCACTGACCTCCAGGCTCCGGCACCCCAGCCCAATGTATTGCTTTTACTTTTTCTCTCTCTCTCTCTTAAATCTGCATCAAGCATCCCTGAGACAAATGCTGGCAACTACTCGACAATCCCACCTCTACTTCTGCATGTCGCTGATGTAGAGTTTTGTGTGGCCTGAGTGAAATTAATGGCAAATCCATTTGGCAAAGCAAAACAAATCCTGAATTAACAAACAGCACCACTACCACTGCTCGGTTTTTTAGTGGAGAAAGATATATTCGTGCATTTTCCTCAGTTCAATATCTTTTCTGTATCAAAATGAGGAACAAAGAGCTCACCACATCAATAATGGAATTTCAAGCAGCTGTGGGGATAAGACTACAATTTTCTTCCCCACGAAAATGGAGATCTGTGAGTTCTACAGGGAATGGACTCTTTCCAGACGAATCAATTAAAAAATTATAAAGCATTTTGGTCGCTGAGTCAGATGGACATGAGAACATTGCGTACTTCCTCCCTTCCTCTCTATACTGGGGAAAACAGAAAATTGAAATCTTTTTTCATGAGATATTGATTACATCCTCATATCAAAGCAGCCACAGTCATTACAGAGTCTGCAAGTATGTCTGTAAGAAACCCTATCTGGGGAGGATTTACAGAATATTGGCTGCTTTCGATTCACAAAGAGCTGATTTTAAACCTAGGGTCTCAGTAGCCATGAATTCATTTCATTTGCACATCACACATAGTCAGAGCAAAGCCATTCCTTGGGCTTCTGACCGTTAGCAATTTTACAGAGGTGATAATTAAGATAATACTGTACTTTCTTCAGAAAATACGTATTTTTTTTTCAAATCTGAGAATTATGAAGGTCAGATTCCTATTCAGCTCAGTCCTGACATATTTTCTTTCAGAATCTTTATCTCCTTTTCAGCTGGGCCCTGAAGAAAAACTGGTAAAAGAACAGTCATGGGAACGCAGGTGCTCTTCTCTAGCACAGAGAAGGAAAGAGGGAAGCAGAGGGGACAATACAGCGAGGAATGCAGCTCTGCCCCATCCGACTTTGGACAGTCGCAGGACACAGCTTGGGCGGGATGATGGGAAGGGAGGGGACAGATCTTGCTTACTTAAGATCTTGCTAGGGAGACCTAGCAAGATCTTAAGTAAAACAGACTAGTGACCAAGTCCACGAGGTCAGTAGGAGCCGGAAGAAGGAGGCAGACAGTTCTGGAGTTCCATCAAGTAAGGGGTCAGGATCAAGAGGTAGGGCCTTGAGGAGCCATACTGGAGAAGGTAACTCGGACTAAGGGACCAGAGTCAAAGAGGTCAGGATGTAGGACAGAGGTCTCAACCAGGCAGTATCTGCTGCTGCCCCACAATAGTTCTGGGCTGGAAGGAGAATTGGAACTCCCTAGAGAGACATGGGACTCAGAGCCAAGGTTGGGAAGCTGGTTGGAGTAGAGGGGCATTGCTGGCATTACCAGCTCCCGGCCCAGTTCTTTCACCATTCACCATGCTGTCCCTCAAGGAGACCAGAGCCTGGCCCTGGATGGGACACAATCCAAAGAAAATGCTTCCCTGGGCCATATGTGACTAGTCCTAAAGAGCAACTGTGCCTGAGATTGTGGACAGCCACAGAACCTAACCTACAGCTGGAGAGACAAAGGAGATGAGAGGTCAGATGGTTCTCACCATTTTGGATCGTTTCTGCCCCAAGTGGGACAAAGGGAGAGCAGCTAGTGGCTAGTATACCCACAGGGAGCGTAGTCACAGGAAGTTCAAAGGGGTGCCTAGAATCAAGACGGAGCAGAGAAGCGAGAACTGGAGATGGTACCTCCTGAGCCAGTTGTTAGACAGGCTCTAAGAGCAACTGCTGCTCTTTTATCCCTGGAGACCTAGTCTCATCCTCTAGGCTTTAGAGGGCCTTGCCTTTGTAGGCAGCAGGCCACATCTGTTGCCTCAAGAGCCTGTGCTCCACGTGTGCTGAGAAGTACAAGCAAATCTAGTCTAAGCCAGGAATGCAGGGTCTAGTCCCAACAAAACAGAGGCTTTAGGCTCTACTTCCTCCAAGACAACTTTCTTCGAGACCCAACATCTTTCTGGAGAAAGGGCAGGAGTCCTGGCAGTAGGGATTTGAAAGGATCTACAGACTTACCTGATAGAGCCATCTTGATACTGAGGAAGAGCTCTCCTGGGAAATAGAGCCCCAGGTCCCAGGAAACGAAAGTGCTCATCTCTGTCTCCGCGCCTGCCCTCTCTGTCATTTTGTTCTGCATAGCTAGGAGAGGGTTTCCCGGAGAGAAGATGCCCGATAACACAGATGAATGAATGAATGGATTCCACAACATCTAATTTTCTACCACTGGCTATTTGCAGTTGGTGAAGTGACCCCTGAAAGTTGCAATTTCTTTCTCTGAAAAATTGGAGAATTTGACCATAACCCATAAAAGCTTGAAGAACTCGAAATACGGCCCATTTGCTTAGAACCTCAAGCGTGGTTTTTCTAACTATGATCCTCAGACAATCTACCTGTGAAACCGCAGATTCCTAGGCCCTAACCAGACCTACTGCCCCAAAATCGTTGGAGGGGGATGGCAGTGAGCACAAGAATCCGAAGCTTTCACAAACACTTACACATACCATAATATGAGAAACACTGAGACTTCCATTTATGGAAAAATACTTCATTCTAGGCCCCAAGTTTGAGACTTCATCCACACTTTCATTTAATCCTCATAATTACCCTATGAGGCGACTATTATCCTCCTCATTTTATGATCAAGGAAACTGACTGGACCGAGGTCACACAGCCAATAAGTGGCTGAGCTAGGATGGAACCCAGGTCTGCCTAACTCCAAAATCCTTGCTCTTACACACTGGAATGAGTTCAATGAGCACCAGCCACAGAACCCATAATAAATAGAATGATCTTTGTCTCATTTTCTCTTACTTTAATTCTGATGAAAGGATATGCTTGTGGTGAAGAACTGAGAGGAAACACAGTTGCATTTGTGGGCACTTATGTTTTCACAGGCTATCAACGTGGGGAGCTGCAGGGACAGGAAAACACAGGGAGGAAGGAAAACAGCAACAGGGATGAGTCTGAGCCCTGAATGTTTGTGCATTGAAGTGAAATGTTACAAGTGAAATTCCTCGCCTTGATTTAAAATGGTTAGCAATGCTGGGTTATTATCCTGTAACATGCTTAGAACATGACATTGTAACAATATCACCACCCCACATAAGCATCATGACCTGCCTACTGGTGACCTTGATGGCCAGTGCAGCCACAATGGTCTCTAAAACTTGAATTGTGCCCAAAAAACATCTGTCACTGAAAGCTGTCATGTCAATTTTGAATTGTGCTTTAATCACACTAGCCAAAATGGCTTTTTTTCCTTCAAAGCAGTAGTCAAAGTTAAATGCTGTATCAGCATTTCTGGAGCAAAATGGCACTGAGTTTTATCTTTTGGATGCTGTAAACGGTCTCTTGATGTTCCTGAAAGAGCTAACTGGCTTCATATAATGAGGACTAGGTAATTTATTTTTTGTAATCCAGACGGATAAAGACAACCCCTTTAAAGCACCACTATGTTATCAAGGAAAACACATCTCTAGGTAATATAACCTAGTAGAAAAAGCACTGGAGTTACAGCCAAGAGGGTGGTTTCATCATGGGGTATGGTTTCATCAATAATCAGTTCGACGTTTCTAGGGCCAAAAAAGACTTCTCTATCTTGTTTCAATCACCTGTCACAATATCTACCGCTATTATTTCAGAGGGGTTCAATGAGGATCTATTAGTTCAATAAATAAGAAACGGCTTGGAGCACATGAGTTGTTATTCTAACATGATGTATAAGGATCACATCTGAACAAGACCAGGTCTAGGTTTGGATCCTAGGTGCTCCTGGCACCCTCCCCCAGCTCCTCATGAGCTACGCCACTGCAAACTATTCCACATACTGTCTCAAAGGACAGATTTAAGTAAGTGATTCCTGAAAAGTACTTTGAGCAACTCACAGAAAGAGACATTTGAAGCACAAATTATTATTTTTATAGAAGATATTACAAGAGTAGGGCAGCAGTTACTACAATTACCATTCAGTGAAGAATCTATTTAAGTGCATATGGCAGACGTGCTTGGTGAACCAAAGTATTTTCATGTGTCTTAAAGCTTTAAACTAATAACACCTATCTAGTTACTGAAGATAATTTGATGGCTATAATATCTATAGATAGATAGGTTCATTATAACAAATGAATTCAGTGCGGTATGAAGAAAAATTGAAGCTACTACTATTATGCTGATGTGGCTGCCTGGAGCTAACCCCAACTCCCTCCTGACACATTCTCTGCCTGTTCTAATAGAATTCCAGACCATTCTTAAGTAAGTTTCCTCATGTGTAAAATGAGGGAGACAGAGGCAATCTCTGTGGTTCCTTCTAGCTCCAGGAGTACGCAATGGTTTCCGTACGTTGCACAAAATAACAATGGTATTTCACTGGTATGACACTGCAAGATGTCACTGAGGCACAAAGCAAATCAACAGATAAAAGATAGAACAAGAGTACTTCCCGGGCCCACGAGAAGGGTGACCCTGACTTTGGTTTAATGAGAGACGCTAACATCTCAGCAGAAAGAATATGTCAACTGCCGAGGAGGAACATTAGAGAACCGAGATGCTCAGAGCGGGGAAATGTGTTTACTCAGCAGTGTCCTAAAGAATGAGACACTGGAGCTGAGAAACGAAACCAATTCCATTACCAGAAAGGTAACTGCTATTATGAGGCCTGAGTACTGTGTCACTTTCCCAGAGTTTCAGTATTACACGCCTAAGTGATCTCCTTTCCTTACTGATTCCATGCTCATGGAGCTACCTTCTGATTAACAACTCAGTTTCCCAGTAAGCTCAGTAAGAGAATGGGGGTTGGGGACAGAAGAGGTGACAAGAGGGCACAGAGAGCCCTTGATAGGGGGATTTGAGATTTGTGACAAGAGATTTTCATATTGAGGTACATGGGGTAACTATTTGGGTTCAAAACTGTTCCAGCTTATGGCCTATCAAACATACACTGTACACCTGCGTTAACCATTAAAGCAAAGGATGCACTCGCAAGACAAGAATGCATACTTCCGGGGCTGGCCCCGTGGCCGAATGGTTAAGTTCGCGCACTCCGCTGCAGGCGGCCCAGTGTTTCGTTAGTTCGAATCCTGGGCGCAGACATGGCACTGCTCATCGGACCACGCTGAGGCGGCGTCCCACATGCCACAACTAGAAGAACCCACAATGAAGAATACACAACTATGTCCCGGGGGGCTTTGGGGAGAAAAAGGAAAAAATAAAATCTTTAAAAAAAAAAAAAAAGAATGCATACTTCCCCTCCTATGCCCTACTGGTAACACTCTTGGTCCTCCCCCATATCAGTCCCTTTCCTGACATCAGGGTCATGTTGACCTGCTAATTTACAGCTAAATACCTCTTCGAAACTTTGAAAATGTATCCTAGGTGTGTTTAACATATGTTCTTTGTTCTAAAAAGATATAAGACTGTACTGAAAACCATGCTTCTCTAGAACACTAAGGCCTTCCTAGGTTATAATCCTCTCTGACTCAAGTAAAACTCACCTCATTTCTCTTATCTATAGAATAGCTATTGGTTATTTCGCATCGACATTTGTTACCTGTATAAAAAGGATATCGCCTAAGTTAATTCTGATTTATAGATCGGTTATGACAACAGCAGCATATAATGTTTATCGAACACTTGCTATGCACCAAGCACTGTGCTAACGGCTTTACACACACAAATCCATTTAATCAACAAAGAATCTTACAAGGAAGTTCCCACGCTAATATGAGGAAACTGAAGCTGAGAGAGATTAAGTAACTTACCCAAGGTTACGCAGTTAAGAGTGCAGAGCACTCGGGCCATAACCTCTGTATAGTTCTTCCAATTTAGTTTTCACAAGGCAGAGACTGAAGGCAGAGACTGAACTGCGTGATCTAAAGAAAACCATTTTCTAAACTCACAGGATTGAAGATCAGATCTGGAACATGGCGACTCAGCTAACATGCTGCTCCTGAGAGCCTTTGCCTGAGGCCATAGATGCGGCCTTCAGATCACCACACAACCCGGGACCCAGTGAGTGTCAGGTAGAAGGAAGTGCTTCCTCCTCTAGGACAGGACACAAAGGCAACATCACTCCAAGAGGCTGGGGAATACCTCCTGTGAATGTTCCCTAAAATTTTGAAAAGGAAGTAGGAAATGTTCAGGAGCACCCCTTTCTAATATCGAGGGACAGATGACATCTTGAAGGATGAGGAAGCCTGCTCCCCACTCCCCACAACCCACCCCTGGAAGAAGGTCTAATTACTGCCTGTTGTAAGTCCCATAACAACGTTTTTCACATCTGCCGATGTGTTTCTATTTCCACTGCCATCTCCCTCACCCCAGATCTCCTCACCTCCTGCCTCCTGACTGCAACGGCCTGGAGCTGCCTTCCTCGGTTCAGCCTTCACCACCTCTACCTCATTCTATACAACGTGGCCAGACCAGTCTCTTGAATGTTGTTTTTGTCACACCCCAACTTAGTTAATCTAAATTGATAACAAGTTGATTGCTTAGATGATCCAAATATCAACATCAAAGAAGAGGCATTAAAACTGACAAACCAACACTCTTCTCTTACAGCCCTTTGTATATCGCTCTTTTACTCCCATGAGTATTATATAAAGGTTCCCATATATTTAGAAATCTAAATTTCCATAAAAACTGAACCCAATAATACATAGTTACAGCAGCATGGCATGGAATTAGCATGGTGCTCTGGTGTCAGGCAGAGCTAGGTTAGAGTCTTGGTCCCACCAACCTGGGCAAATCTGGGCAAAACATCACAATGAGTCTGTTTCCCCAGGTATGAGGATAATGAGGGTATATTCCTTACCGGATTTCTGTGATGATGAGGGGGTGATTGGTAAGGGGTGCTGAGCACATTTTTTTGGCACATGGTAAGTGCTCAATAAATGCTAGCTGTCATCATGTCATCATTATTACAGTAATATGGGTTAGTGGTTAAGAGCTCAGACACTGGAGTCATAAACACATGGTTTGGGTAAATGAAAATTGTGAGGCAAGGGCTTCTATAAATTTTACCCTGTCTCTTTCCCATGTGAAAAACATTCCTCTGTAAAACTATTTTTTAAACCACTGGAGGTTCTCCGTCCCAGACATTCTTGAAATGTGGTTCAGCAATTGGCAGAATAAAGATATAGGAAAGAACAGGCAAATATTGCTCAGAACAGTAGTTAAGTTTTCAAACATCTTTAATCAACAAATATTTCTTGAGTCTTTATTATTATTAGACCCAAAGATGAATGACATAGTCCTGCGCTCAGAGAACTCATGTCCTAGTTCCCGTTAGAGGTCATTTTTGCTGGGACCCGGCGACGTGGTTGCTCCTGTTGTGTAGCACCTGCTCCTTGCCTGGCCCTATGCTAGGCCCTTTGTACACAGTATTCCATTGGTCCTCCGGGCTATTTCTTGAGAGCAGCACTACTTCATTTTTCTTATGAAGAAACAGAGAGAGGTTGGATGGCTTGTCCAAGGTCACACAGCAGGTGGGTGATAAGGCAGGACTTGGACCAAGGTCTGGCTGACTCCACCACACAGGTGCTCACCACTGGGCTTGTGTCTCCTGATTGTCCAGACATCACCAATACTCAATTTTCATCACATAGCAACTGAGATGCAGACAACAGAAGCTTGCATATAAAAAATTTACCTAATTGGCAAAAATGTGGAATAACGTGAATGCCTATCAATAAAAGAATGATTGAATAAATTGTGGCATATCCAATCCAATAAAAAATGATTGAATAAGTTATGGTGTATCTAAACCGTATTATGCAGCCATGAAAAGACAGACACGTGTATTAACCTGAATGGATGTTCATGGCATATTGTTAAGTGAAAAAAAAAAAAAGAAATCCTTTAAAAAAAAAAGATTGTTAAATGAAAAAATGAGCCCAAGGGGAATAAGAGAGAGATGGACACATTAAATTTAATCTGTCTGTACCTAATTTTCTTTAGGCCTGCCCTGATTTATCTGCAAACTAAGATACTCTTCAGTAGAAACTGTACCTCGTGAAACATCGGTGAAGGAGTATAGGAAAGCAGTGAAGTGCACAAGCTTTGCAGTCAGATCCAGGTTCATACCCCATCTCTGTGACTTACTACCTATGACCCGCTACTTATCTCTAAACCTCAGTTTCCTCGACTACAAAGTGATGATAATAAGACCCCACCTCATAGGGAGGATGTCCCAATTGAATGAGATGATGTGAGCAATGTGCCGAGCACAGTCCCTGACACATAGCAAGCCCTCAGTAAGTCGTGGCTATTACTTTAACTACTATCTAATTGCTTTAGAAATCAGCCTTTGCTAAAAACAGAAATCCTTCTGCAGATTGACATTTAAAGGGCCACCTCACAAAGAATACGCGAAGGGTTCCAGGAAGGTACATGTGAGAGCGTGGGCCGATGAATAAACATTTGATATTCTGTTCCAACGTCTTCCCATTTCAACATTTTCTGATGAGGCAGCCACATGGTCCTCTCTAGCTGCTCAGCTTCCCTCCTACATTTTCAAACCAGGACCATTTCAAAGGTGAAGCATGGTCCCCAAGCCTTCCTGCTTGCCATGGTCACAGGCCACCCACAGGTCTTCAGGTTCTAAGGCCCTGAGGTAATTAGCTTGATGAACACAGCCTACTTATTGCATCCTTCAGTTGGAAAAAGAGAAAAAAGCAAAATGGGAGCAAGAGACTGAGAAAGGAGGTCAGACAGCCCAGTTTCTACTCACTCTCTGGAGTGCCATCATAGGCTCCAGAGCAACTATATGAATGAAGAAGAAAATTTTAAATTTTGGAAAGAGATTCCCAGATTTTTGGACAGCCTCAGCTGCTCTGTAAACCAGAGTAAATAAATACAAGCTTACCAAGTGTGAAAATGCTGGGGCTGGCCCCATAGGGTAGTGGTTAAGTTTGGCACGCTCTGCTTCAGTGGCATGGGTTTTTGGGTTTGGATCCCAGGTGCAGACCTACACCACTTGTCAGCCATGCTGTGGTGGTGACCCAAATACAAACTAGAGGAAGACTGGTATGTATGTTAGCTCAGGGGGAATCTTCCTCAGCAAAAAAAAAAAGAGTGAAAATGCTACCACCCAAATTTAATTAAATTCAGCTTAACAGTGTGTTTACTCAGCACTAGTATTTATGTACTAATAGACAGAGGAATTATCATCAATACTATATAGGTCAGGGCACCCATTTTGCTTATAATTTCCCCACTGCAATCTGTGGAGTGCTGGTTGCTTTTAACCTATTTAAAAGGAGCCATTAGTACTAAATTATGGACTTATCCAAGAGAGAAGGGCTTAATTTTTTTTAGAGAAGGATGATGGTGGTGATGGTGGTGACCATAATGGCTAAGATTTCTTGAGCACTGGCTAGGTACCAGGCCCTATGCTGAGGGCTTTACCCAACAATGCATGTGATAGATATCATCACCTGAAACAGACTAGAAGACGTTAAGTAGCCATTCCCAGGCAGTGATGAGCCAGGATTTAGACTCAGGCAGTCTCTCCTCCGAGCCCACGCTCTTACCCTTACATTATCTTCCATTTACGTCTGTAAAGTCCTTAGTCCTTACTGCATCCAGAATTTGATTTCCTCTGCCATTAGAAGGTTCCATTGCTGCAGCTGCTTCTGATTTTTTTGTAAGTAAATGGTAACCTAGAGCATTTCATTCTAACTTATTTAATTTTTTCATCTCCTAAAAGAAATCATGGTCATTTCAGCTGAGTGTCATAATTCCATATTCTTTCAGAACACGCAGACATCTTTTATTTTCCTGAATGAGGTTTTGTTTATAGCATACAAGATAGGAAAACAGGACTGAAAAGGCAGGGAGAATATAAATTTTCTCATAGAAACAAGACATTCCCACCACATTTGAAAGAGTTTAGAGTTCTTTAATGCCTTCCCTTCACTAGAAAATTTCGGAGGAAGTAAATTTCAAGGGTCCCAAGTTTGTCCAAAACAACTCGTTGGTTCTTTTAGGAGTGCGGTGTAAACTGGTGATCTCTTTTTCTTCAATCACATTATGCATCCTGCAGTGGGGAGAGTCTGAACACTTCATTTGGGTTCACTGTATTTTCTTATTGCCAGATCTTTATTTCCTGCTAGACTACAAGCCCCTTGTGGGCTGAAGCCACATCTCAAATGCCATGCACACCCAGCCCTCCCACAGGACCTTCTATATGACAGGCAGTCAAAAGAAGTTTAATTAAGTCAGAGATCATTTGTTTCTTAAGCAAGCTCCAAACCTCTGAGAAGTCCATCCTCTAGACTGCATAACTACCTCCAATATTCCTTCATCCCAGGGGAGCCTTCAAGCGACAATAAAATCGATTTCCTTCCCCAGCAGCCTAAAGCCCTGATGGCTCTGGAATTATCCTCTGGATATAAACCCATCCACGCTAAAGGTGCCCATTTCTTTAAAGAGCTCAGGAAGTAAGGGCCTGAAGAAGCAATCTTTGAGGAGAATATTTGGCATCCAATTTAAAGATTATGCAATTTTGTAAAGAGGTACACTGTACTTTATAAACTGAATCGTGTCATACCTAGAAAGTGCTTACTAAATATTTACTGAATAAATGTCTTCTTCCCAAAAAAAATTAAACTTAACACCTCATCTTATTTTACAATTGAATTTCACTATAAAAGTTGGAGATGGGTTTATGATGAAGAACCGTTTAGATTACATGCGAATCATTTTAATTAAGGGCCACTTCTAGTTTGAGAACGTACCAGTTATGCTAGACAATTTAAACATGAAAAAGCCACTGCAATATGCTCATTGCCTTTAGCGGGGACACAAAAGCTTAAAGGTCACAGCAGTTTTCCTGTGCATGAAGGGGGCCTGAACACCAGTGTCTGAGTCAGATGGAGGCCAAATGGGCAGGGCTGCCAGCCAGAGCAGCTCCGCGTTCATCTGCTTTATCGAGAAGGACTCTCTATAAGGTTCCATTTAATGAAAGGAAAAGCACCCAGAGTGCAAAGCTACTGGACAGAAAATAAAATAACATCATTAGGCTCCTATCACACTCTTTCTTTCCAGTATCATTCAGCAGAATAACCTATCATTCTTTCTCAGCTTATATGGACTGTGACTCCAGGCCCATTTTAGAAGCTACTGGCTTTCATTAGTGTAGAGTGGGTGTAGGCCAAAAACCCAGGGACAGGGCGGGAGCAGAGACTCAGTGAAAGAGTAAATGGGCAGAGACTTACCGGAACACACATGGCAGGACGAGGAGCTGTATTGCGGAAGAGCACAGCTAAAGACACTTGAAAGTTTTTTTAACTAAATCGGGTACTATCAGAAGGGTCCATGGGGTTAGTTGACAAGCTAGCTGCCTGGACTCCATCCCACATTTACTAAATCAGAATCTCCAGGAGTGGGGAGGGACCAGGACAACTATATATTTAACAGATCCCTTCACCTCATTCTGATGAACACACAAGCTTCAGAACCACTATTATAAGCCACATCAGTGTCCTGGTGTGAATTCTTGGCAATGTAATTCCTATAAAAAGAATTTCTTTAAATTAAGAAATATCAAGACATTTTGATTGGCGATAATAAAACCATATTCATGTAGTATAGGTATTAAAATACCTTCCAATATCCAAGAAAATGAACTGTCATTTTTAAAAATTTGAGGTTTAAACCATATGCTCAGAAACCTTCTTTAGAAACACGACATTATGAGGCAATGCCTGCCTGTAATAGTTCTATACTTGCAACAGATAAGAAAATTCCCTGTCTTGCTCATAATAGCTGGCTGCTTTTGACAACTGTCAAATTTTCTCATTGCTAAGATTTGGAGATTCATCAAAACCAATTGCCAGCCAGACATCTGGTTTTGTAAATTTCTTTAGAAATAGAATCAGTAGCCCTGAATATGGACAAGATATTCAAAGTATTGTGAATGCCTCAGATTACTTTGATTTTAACTTTTGTGACTGGGGTATTTTTCCCACTCCTGCGAAATCACTATTCAGTGTGTCCTGTTTATAACTTAACAGCACTTGTTTTCTCATCTCCTGGCGATTAAAAAAAAAAATCCCAAGTAATTTTATGCTCTCAGAACTTTATGATGTACTCCAAACCATTTCATTGGCGATATCTGCTGCCATCCTCTGAACTCATAATAAATACCAGAAGAGGAGATATTTTTAAACCTTACTCAAAAAAAAATCTAACCTCCCCATATGTTATCCTCCAAATTTTAATTTTTTAAATTGGCTTATATTTTATTTTTGGTTGATACAATTTAAACTCCTGGAAGCAGCAGGATTCCACTTATGAAACTACTTTAACATACACCTACCCTGTTGGAAAGCAGCTTGTTCTCGAACTTTCCTTTTTCTCCATCACTACGCTTTGCAGCCATAATGGAGGTCTCTTGCTGCCTCTGAGTCTCATTGTCTTTATGTTATGATCAATGAATATTTCAAACAGCTAGCCTTCTCTTACACGAAGATTGTCTTTAAAAATTACCACAATTTTAAAAAGTGAATGGATTTTCAATCTATTCAACAATGGCTGTTCCAAAGAAATAGAACTGGAAAGAAGGAGGGAAGAACATTACTTTCTTCTCTTCTTTTTTAAATTACAAAGGTAATTTAACATTTGTTATAACAAGTAAAATGTACACAAAGTAGAAATATATTTTTAAACTATTTGAAAGTGCCTTAATTTTTACTTTTAAAATATTAGATAGTTTCAATTTGCTAAGTTTTATATAATACCAAATTTTTTCCAGACTAGTTAAATAAGTTAGACTTGAGACCCCTTTTTAGCTTTTCTTAATTGTATTTGTGTGCGTGTTTACCACTGAGAGGGGTTTTTTTTTTAACTCTCCAATTCTATTTTTGCCCTGTATCATTATACTTTGTTTTTTCTTTTTTATAGAAGTTCTCATAGAAATAAATGTATTTGATTTCTATTTTATTTTCCTTATATCATTATTTTCCTGACTTTTATATATTGCCTTTTGCTTTTTTTAAATTATCGTGGTAGGAAGACTCAACATAAGATCTATCCGCTCAACAATGTTTTAAGGGTACAATACGGTATCGTTAACCATAGACACAATGTCATACAGCTGATCTCTTGAACATCCTGCATAACAGAAACATTACACCGGTTGAATAGCAGCTATGCATTTCCCCCTCCCCACTACTATCTTTTGCTTTTGTCCTTTTCTTTCCACCTTTTTAGTTTCCAATTATTGTTCTGGTATCGATAGCCTATCCTGCCATACAAGAGAAAAAAGATCAAGTCTTTAGCATAAACACACACAGCTTCCTAGTAGGAACCAGTCTTTCAACCAGGGGTTGCAAACTCAAACTCTTTCAGGGAGCAGGGGGCAACAGAGCAGTGAAACGGGCAGAGTATAGACATTAAGGAGCAATGGGGACTGTGGCAAACTGCACTGGAAAGCCACTTAATTGCAGTTGAATTTAAATTTGTACCAACCAAATAGAATACATACAGAGACCGAATTCAGCTTTACAAGGCCAGTTTGCAACCTCTGCAAGATTTCATTCCCAATCTCATTTTATCCCTCTCCAGACAGGAAGTTCAATTGACTCTTTTTTATTTGCACCAATGGAAAAGGACCATAGCATAGATAAAACAAAAAAGAAGATAATCCCAAATCTGCAAAGAGATGGCCTTGGTATGCACTGCTTTTCCTACAAAACCTATCATTTAACTAAAATTTGTTCAAGCTAACATTGTATTAAAAATAGTGTGTACTCCTCCCAAGCACAAACAATGCGTGGGTCTAAGGGTGGAGGAGGGTGATGAAATTGACACGGGGATATAGGCACCATCATAGTGCAAAAACAGCATAATGTAAAATTCAGGATGGTTTTAAGGCTAGAAATTCACAGGCAGATTGTGGCCAAAACTAGACTCCCAATGTCTATGGGTCATCACTGAATTTAGCCTTTGCAGATGGTTGAATCTGGTAAAATAAAAGCCAATTATAGTCTCTCCCCTACCATTTTACCATTGTCAGGAGGGAATAATTTCTCACAAAAACAGCCTTTGAAGTTTCATCCAATGTAAACTCTGCCCATTGCTAACCAAAAATGGAAACAAAACAAGAGGAGGAGAATTGTCATTTTCTCCTATCACAAAAGAGAGACTTCTAACAAACTGAACAGGGGAGAAAAATAAAAAATTCGGCATGAGGCAGCTTTGCCATCCTGATGAAGGCTGAGTCCCTAATTCCACAGCAGTTTCCTTAATGGCAGCTAAGCACACCAATATCAAGCTTAACACTCGCTTTCTTCTTAGAGCATCAGAGTACTATTCTCCTCTGATCCACTTATGCCTACAGATAGTAACTGCCCTAAGAACAGAGGAAAATCACATTCTAGACAGAGTATCTTTAGTATCTCTATAGCATTTTATGGTTTCAAGATTTCCTATGATCGTTTGCATGATTCCTTCCATCTGCAAAAGCAGAGAAATAAAGCCATTTGTCAAGGTCACAGGGAAAATTAACAGAATGAGAATCCAAACTTACAGCCCCTTCCAGACCATTACTTCATTCACAGAGGGCTTCTACCTCATTTACCACTATTTCCCTCTTAACTGCTGATTGGACATTGAGGGGCTCTGAGAATCCTTTGAAGCAGCCCAAGATCTGTGCTGCACACACCATCATTCCACAGAACCCCACTGGAAGATGCGAGTCAGTGCACAGGGAACTGATTGTACCCCAACAACCCATGCCATCTGCCAGAATCCTGGAAACTAAGACAGACAGAGTGCTCTGCAAAGAGCGGGCCTCTTGTGCTAATAGAGTAAACGGCGCCTGGTTTGCCTGCCTTACAGTGTTTTCAGCCAAGTTTATAGCTGTATGTCAGCATGGTGATCCACGTTAATGTAATTCCATCAATAATTTTCCATGGAGGGTATGCTCCAATGAAGCCCATCTGAAATAAGAAACAGTAAAAGATTCTGTAATTTGACCAACTTTGACATAAATTCTAGCAGCGTCACGCAAATACTAAGAAGTCTGACGCTTGACAACATTTTCAAGATCTACTGTGTTGACACAATCAATCTCCTTCTGCCACGCTCTCAAAAAAGCTTTGATTCTGTGTCATTCAGTTCATGCGAAGCTTTAATAGGACAAGGTTTCACATTTTAAATGAGCTCCTCCATCTTCGTGCAAGCCAAAAGATATCATTAACAGTATTTTCAGTTCAGGGCTTCAGGAAACTCAGCAAACACTCATTTCTACTTTGTTCTTGAGAAAAGGAATAGGGCATGTTCTTTGTTACCAATTTACTGAAGAAAGAATGATGCAGAAGGAAGTTTAAGTTAGAAATACCTCTCAATGTAGGAACTCAAGGCTCCTGGGGTATTTTTAAGACAAAATTACACTTTTCTCTATATTTCCTTCAGATTTCTATCTTGGGGTACGTGTGTGTGTGTGTACGTGTGTGTGTGTGTCTATATTTTTGTTCCATATGAAAATACTGACTGATAATATTTCAGTACACTGAGACAGAGCACTTCCAATACCATAAAGCAGGCAGCACAATACAGAAGTGGTAAAATTCTATTTTATATCCTCACTTTCTCTGCTTCCTCCCACTAGCATTCCACCATCAAAAAGAGAATCCGATCGATCAGCTCATGACAGTAGACAGTGATTTAATTTCTGACACATGGCAATAAGGTAGACTTCATCAGCGATCTTTGATCCATGAGAGATTGCCTTATGATCCCCCACTCTACAAACCTCATTTAAATTGAATGCTATCACAGAAAAGCTTACCAATTAAATCAAGATGTCTTAATATTACAGAAAAGAGATTCTTAAATGCAATAACAGCATTTCTCAGCTGTGTTTACAGCCTTGGACATTGCTATTTAAATACCCCCAGGGATACAAATTCCAGGAAGAATTTTACTTTGCACAGTTTCAGTTCATTGGCTTTAACTGCACATCTCTCTCAACACCAATGGCATTCAGGAATGAGAGCCTGATTCCTGGTTCAAGAAATTAAGAAACGGGACCATGCTCAAGGGAACTGGGTCAGATTATTAGAAACATCACCTATATTTTTTCCAGACTAGTTAAATAATACATACAAACCCTTTCAAACATACACATGAAAATAGCTCCCATTTGACAACCACATTCAAGGACTTGGCTAAGCACAGCACACATATTCTCCTAGTGATTGCTACAAAACCCTCCAGCGGGGTGTTTGTTTCATATCACAGTGGTAAACACTGTGGTTCAGAGAAGTTAAGCAGATGACCTCGAGTGAGACCTATAAGCCTGGATTCAAATCCCTTCTGACACTAAAGCCAGTGTCCATGTAACTACCATACTACAGTGCCACCCATCCCATGAGCCTTCTCTACAGGACTATGTGCAGCAGTCACAGAAGCTGCTGCACCACGTACAGGACCAGATGAGCCACTCTAACCTTGGCCCCTGGCTCTCCATGGTCAATTTAGCATCACTAAATTCCTCCCATTTGGTTTTTCTGGGTTTTGTTGCCCCCACATGATAACTCTCCCCACCATCAAAAAAAATAACAAATGAAAAGCACTTAAACCACACTGCAGACCAATTTGAAATTTGGACACATTTGCCTTCAGGTAGTGAGGAGAGTAGTTTTAATCATATTTGGGTCAATAAATTCATTCATCAGGACCTTTATCTAGTATTTTTTCTGAGTGAGGCACTATCTAGGTGCCTAGGCAACAGAGTCCTCCTTATCTAGGAGCCGACAGGTTTACAAGTGGAGTTTTGAGGTAGAGATTGAGAGAGGAAGAAAGGAGAGCAAGGGATTGAAGAATGCATTGAAGGAAGCAAGAGTGACGGACTGGAGCCAGAGAGAAACTTGTGAACAATTCTAGAAGTATGAGAAGAACCACGACAGAAGTCTAGGCAAGATTATGGGTCTCAAGACAGATTTTCCAGAGTTCGTTATGGGTCCAGAAACCTAAAGGGTAAGAGTTCCCTAAGCAGGGAAGAAAGAGACAGGACACTCCAGGCAGAGGAAAGAGAGTGGACAAAGGCATGGACATATAGAAGACCACAGCATGATCAGAGAACATAGAGGAATTCAGAGCTATGAGAGAGAAGGCTAGAAAGGGAGGTTGAGGCAAGAATTTAACAGGACTACATTAGCTGTACAGAGTTCAGACTATTCTCCAGGCAGTGAAGAGTCACTGCAGATGTGTCAACAAAGGACTGGCAGGAAGACGTTCATGGTTTTCAAAAATAATTTTGGCAGAAATACAGACAAAGGATTAGAGGAGAAATTGGGTATGGAGAAGCTTTCTATTGTAATATTCAGGAAGGAGATCATTGAAATCTGAAGTAAAACAGTGGGGTTGGAAAGGAAGGAACATAAATAGACTAGGACTGGTGACGTGGGGATGAAAATAGGAGAATTTGGTAATTATGGTAGGTGGTTTCGTCAAGACCAAAGGAGTGGAACAGATTGGTAAGCATAGAAGAGGTGAGAAAGAAGGGAGAAAAGAAGTTCAATGTTAGATGTGTGAAACTCATGCTGCCAAGATGTCTATGTAAAGATTTGTCATAGGCAGGTTGAAATTCAGGGTGGAGCTCAGAAGAAAAGTCAAGGCAGTAAACGCAGATTTGAAATTTCATTAAATTTCGCAACTAGTTGATTATTGGTGACTTCCATTGTTCTCTGAGAGACCAATTTCTGCAGGGAGGTTGAGTAAAGCCAGAAAACGCGAAGTCCAGGAGTGGATGGAGAGTATCTTACATTATAAGCATATTATTTCCAGCTATTTCATATGTGTACTTGCTATTCCTTTCAAGGAATAGAAACTCCTTAGGGCAGGCACCATGGCAGACCTCCCTTGTATGCCTCACAGCCACGTTGCAGGTGCTAATAAACAGTTGCGGAATTGAAGAACTGTGGTTGGATGAGAGCAGTTAGATAAGAAAAGCTTTTTCCAGACAGCCCTTGGAAGTGTACTTGGAAGCCCCCGAGATTGCAGACAACAGCTCTTTTTCTTTCACCTCTGCAAATGAAATTCAGGTTTTCTCCTGGCTGATGGCCTCTGCTTATTTTCCATGGATTAACGCTTCCAAGTGAGCAGGAATTGACTTGCCAAGTAGTCTAATTCACTTGGCTGGTGTGTCTCACTTAAAAAGCCATTAACGAGTCAGACTAAAGAGGTGAGGAATGTCCAATTAAGGCACTTGCTGCAGTGTCCAAATGCCTAGCAGCTGTGCCCTCCTCACACCACTGGCCTACGATGAAAATAAGATTTCAACAATTCTTTAATAACAAAGCCAAAACTTTGTCTGGAAGCCACTGAGGCCTGACAAGGGTGGGGTAGAAATTATAAACCATCCTCTCCTGGATATCTGTTTTTAAGCCTTGAAAGAAACTTCTATGAATTAAGCTATGATTCCTTAAATGTGACACTCAAAGCACAAATGACAAAAGAAAAAATAAATTGGACTTCATCAAAATTAAAAATTTTGAGCTTTAGATGATACCATCAAGGAAGTGAGAAGACAATCCACAGAATGGGAGAAAATACTTGCATACCGTATATCTGATAAGGGACTTGTATACAGAATATATAAAGCACTCTTATGGCTCAACAACAAAAAGACAAACAACTCAGTTTTTAAAATGGGCAAAGGATTTGAAAAGGTCTTTCTCCAAAGAAGATATACAAATGGTTAATAAATGAAAAGGTACTCAACCTTATTAATCACCAAAGAAATGCAAATCAAAACCATGAGATAGCACTTATAGCACTGAGACGGCTAAAATCAAAAAGATGGGTAATAACAAATGTTGGCAAGGATGTGGTGAAATTGTGTTGCTCACATGTTTCTGGTAGGATGGTAGAATGACGTAGCCACTTTTGAAAATAGTTTGGTGGTTAAATGTATAGTCACCATATGATCAACACTTCCACTCCTAGGTATATATGCAAAAACCTGTACGCAAATGTCCATGGCAACATTACTCAGAGTAGCCAAAAAAGTGAATGGAAGTGAGGAATGGATAAACAAAAGGTGGTAAATTCATAGAATGGAACATATTTGGCAATAAAAAGAATGAAGTATTGACACAAGCCACAACAGGGATGAACCTCAAAAATATGCTAAGTGAAGGATCTTTTTGGACACCATGTCTTCTCAGACAAGGGAAACAATAGAAAGAATAAACAAATAGGGCTTCATCAGACTAAAGAGCTTCCTCAAGGCAAGGGAAAACAGGATTGAAACAAAAAAACAACCCACCAATTGGGAAAAAATATTTGCAAGTCATATATCTTACAAAGGGTTAATCTCCATAATATATAAAGAACTCACACAACTCAACAACAAAAAATCAAACAACCCAATCAAAAAATGGGCAGGGGACATGAACAGACATTTCTCCAAAGAAGATATATGGATGGCCAATAGGCACATGAAAAGATGCTCATCATAACTGATCATCAGGGAAATGCAAATCAAAACTACATTAAGATATCACCTTACATCCCTGAGAATGGCAAAAATAACCAAAACAAAAAGCAGCAAATGTTGGAGAGGTTGTGGAGAAAAAGGAACCCTCATACACTGCTGGTGGGAATGCAAACTGGTACAGCCACTATGGAAAACAGTATGGAGATTTCTCAAAAAATTAAAAATAGAAATACCATATGACCCAACCATCCCACTACTGGGTATCTATCCAAAGAACTTGAAATCAGCAATTCCAAAAGTCCCATGCACCCCTATGTTCATTGCAGCATTATTTACAATAGCCAAGATGTGGAAGCAACCTAAGTGCCCATCAACTGATGACTGGATAAAGAAGATATGGTATATACACACAATGGAATACTACTCAGCCATAAAAAAAGGATAAATCATCCTATTCACAACAACATGGATGGACCTTGAGGGTATTATGTTAAGTGAAATAAGCCAGATAGAGAAAGACAATCTCTGTATGACTCCACTCATATGTGGAAGTTAAACATGTAGACAAGGACAACAGATTAGTGGTTACCAGGGGAGAGGAGGGCTGGGGGGTCAGCACAAAGGGTGAGGTGGTGCACCTACAACATGACTGACAAACAATAATGTACAACTGAAATTTCACAAGGTTGTAAACTATCATAATCTCAATAAAAAGTTAAAAACAAATGCTAAGTGAAAGAAGCCAGTCACAAAAGGCCACATATTGTATGATTCCATTTACCAGAAATGCCCAGAATAGGCAACTCAGTAGAGACTAAAGTAGATTAGTAGTTTCCCAGGGCTGGCAGAGAGGGAACAGGAAGTGACTGCTAATAAGTACTTGTTTTGGGGGCGCTGAAGAAACGAAGAAACTAGGTAGTAGAAATGGTTCCTTAACTCTGAGTATACTGAAAACCACTGAATTGTATACTTCAAAAGGGTGAATTTTATGGTAAGTGAATTATATCTCAATAAAACTATTACTAAAAAAGGAAAGAAAAAAACTTGTGAACACATACATCTCTCAGGGTCACCCCCTCAAGTAAGAACATAAACAGTTTCCATCCAGGAAGTCAGAAGTGAAATTTATTAGTGTTGGATCTTAGTGACTCCCGCTCACTAAGCTGCCATGGGTGGGAGAGTTTGTCAGTCTTCCTAATGTGTCATCCTCTTTCCATCTTTGTCTTTGTGAACAAACAAAGGAGAAGGAGGGAAGAGCGAAGGGGGAAAGCAGAGCACAGGGAGAAAGAGGGAGAAAGGACAGAAGGAAAGAGGGGAGGCAAATGCGGGGGAGGAGAGATGAGAGGAGAGGACCAGAGAAGAGAGGAAACCAGCCTTTGGTTCCAGGAGAGCAGCACTGGAAAACACACGCTTCATATAGGTAGTCCCAATTATGGATCTTCAACCAAAAACAAAGAAAAATAAAATATTTCTGGGTTTAGGATAATAGCCATTGAATTCCATTCCCCTCCTTTAAAAATTAAGGGGCAGGGGCTTGATTAAAGAAAAGCATTAGCTAAGCAAAGAGCTTCAAATGGGGATTGCCAGACTTGAAACCCATTTCCCTAATTCCAAGGAAGCTAATTGCTCTTTGTTCCTTAGCTTCGATCCAGAGAGAGGTTAGCTGTTAGAACTGCATGCCGAGGGAGACAGTGACATTAAAAAGGCTATAAAGGAGAACAAAAACAGTCTCAGCTTTGATATTCAAACACATTTTCCAAGGGTTTTTAAAAGAGGAAAGAAAGAATGTTTTCTTTAATGAGAAAGTTCAAAGCCAGGAGCCGGCGATTGTGGAAGCCTCTTTTGAATGAAAGGAAAAGGTGGGAGGATAACAACAGCTATCATTTGCTGGACAGTTGTGTACACCAGGCACTGTACACGTAAGATCTTTAATCCCCATAAAAGCCCTGCAAGATAAGAGCCATCATCTCCGTTTAAAGAAAAGAAACCTTGCTTCCCAATTCCCACCACCCAGGTCCTGTATTTAAAGGTATTAGAGAATTTCAGCTTATACTAAATAGAACTACTTTCACGTTTAGAGCAGCTCTGTCCAATAGGAATGTAATGTGAGCCATATAGGTAATCTTAAATTTTCTAGTAGACACATTAAAAAATGAAAAAAAGCAAAGGGAATTTTTTCAATAATACATTCCATTCAACTCAATATGTCCAAAATATTATGATTTCAACATGTAATCAACATGAAAATTTTTAAGCCACTTGATGCTCTGTTTTTTAAAAATTTTTTACCAAGCTTGGGAAGTCCAATCTGTATTTTACTCTTGCAGAACATCTCAATTCAGACTAGCCATTTTTCAAGTATTCAATAGCAACACATGGCTAGGAGCTACCTTTTTGGTCAGTGAAGCTCTATAGGACTCTACAAATTTAACATTATGACATGCATTATCTTAATTAACATTCACAATAACGCTCAGACATATTTTGTAAGTAAATAATCTGAGACCCAAGAAGTTAAGTGGTCCAACAAAGTCTCATAAACTAGCATCACTTTTTTTCAATAAGAAGGAGAAGGGTTGAATAAATAAATAAAAAATCACGTAGCTCTTTGGTGCAAACCAAGTCTGAACCCAGTTATGCTTTTAGGTTTGGTGCTCTTTCAAAAGCGCTTTACAATTTGAGGTTTTCCAGCTATCTCAGTTAAACTTGGATGTAAAAGGAGGGGGAAAAAAATGAGTATTTAGGTAGGCTAAACTGCCAGAACAAAAACTCAAAATTAAATGACTCAAGGACAATAGTTTATTTGCAAATGTTCCCGTTCAGTGTGTATGTGTGCATGTGCATGCGTGTGTGTGCGTGTGCAGGCATGTGTTAGTGGTGGTGGTGGAGGGTTTATTCTGTTCAACAGTTATTCAGGGACTCAAGCTGAGGGCAACTCACCTGACAGGCTTGCAAGGTCTGGACAGCCCATCCCAGCTGTCTTGAAAGGAAAGACTAGCACAGAGGAGGACTTGTGGAAAGTTGATGGCCAAGCCTAGAAGTGGCACACATCACTTCCACTCACATTCCATTGGTGAACACTCAGGTCGTGGTCGCACTTAACTATAAAGAAGTCTGGGAAATAGATGGAAGGTGGTCAAACTAAAGAAGGACAGGAGAATGGATCTGGGTAGCCAGCCAGTATTAGCGTTCAACATGGCCAACTAGATACAGTTCTGCCAGGAACTGAGATAGAATGACAACAGCGAGTAAAACAAGCCAGCAACTGTGTATAGGCCTGAAAGAGGAAGAGGGGAAGCATTTTTAAGCACCTTTTATGTAAACACTGTGCTAAGTATTTTACGTAAGTTCTCCCAATTAATCTCCACAAAAATCCAATGAGATGGGTATCATTGTCTCAATTTTCCAAAGAAAAAACTAACACTAGTCGAGGTTAAATAAGTTGCCCAAGAACAAACAGATAATAATTGTCAGACAGAGCGCTCTCACAATCTAAAGCTCTTTGCAGTATCACACACCAATAACAAAGCACTAACAGTGAAAAAACATAGCTACCACTTATAGGATGCCTGGACTACAAGGCATTATGCAATGTATCATACATATGTTATCTTATTTAATCTGCCTAGCAAATCTAAAGACAAGAATTTACTTCCCAATTTATATTTAGGGAAACTAAGACCCAGAGAGATTAAATAACTTTTCCAAAGTCATGAAGCTAAGCTAGTAATAGTTCCTAGATTTGAACTGTCAGGAAGGGGAAAATTCTTTCCTTGGCTTCTCGGTTCTTTTGGCTGGCAGAAAAATTAAAATGACATAAGACAGACTAACAGGAGAAAATCAAATTTAATTCCGTATGTACAGGATACCCATATAAATATAAGAGATTTCAAAGACAGGCCAAATGAGGTATATATGTCAGTCTAGACTAAGGAGAAGGGGGCAAGAGTCTGGGATTTCAAAGGGAAAGAAGGCAATTCACAGGAAGAATGAAAAGAGTAAATGTTTGATAAGCAAATGTTTGCTGGGCCATCCAGAAACAATGGGACACAGAGAGGACTTTGATCAAATAGGCCTTGCTGGGTTCCTCCCTGTCTACCACACCTAATTCATGTTATACTGTAGCTATCTATAGTGATATCTCCTTCTTCAAACAAGTCCTCTATCCAAACTCTTTTAGGCAGTTCAGGGGAAGGTCAAAGGTTCTTCCTGAGTCTTTTGGGCCTTGACTGTTTCCAGTTTGAAATAATCTGCATGCCAGGGTGGCGCATATTGGTGTGACTCATTCTGAACCCCTCCAGAACCCTCCTCTGACTCCAAAGTGTATATACTCTTCCCCAAAATTAATTTATCAATGGCTACCTTAATAGGGAAAGAGAGAAATGAGGCAGAGGATAAAACCTTGTGCCTCAGAGGTGGAAATAAAGATTAGGTAGGTAAAAAGGGAAGAAAATCCAGAAGGAAAAGATTAACGTGCTAGTAGAGGAATCTTCTATTAGCACAGGGTCTTCTTTGCATTTCCTCTCAGCCCTGCGTCAGATTTGATAGCAAAGTTCTGTTTGGAAGTTGATGTTTCCTTCTGGAAGAATTCAAGTCTCCTGTCTCCACATCCTTCCCTCCTCCCCCATGGAAGAAGAGCATTGCTATTGACAGGTCAAATTCAAGGATGCTGAGTTGGGCCACATATTTGGAAACTGGGAAATTAGAAGGGAGAGCATCATTCGGCAAACTGCTCCTTCTTCTATGTATTCTCTCCATGTGACCAGAGTGATAATAATGCTGGACCATTACCTTCGGATTCTTCCTTCTATGGGGCCAACCTGAGAGCCCCAGGAGACAGCTGGTGGCCCAGGCAAGTTCTGCCAACACCCTTGGGGCTGGGTCTCCTTGCTCTCGTGCTTATTTCTTGCTAATGGCCCTTACATTTTCTTAAACAGTAAAAATTCAAAATATTGGAGCAGGCTGAGTGGGAAGGTAAGGCTGGTTATATACAGTGCCGCAGATTGAGAAAGGTTTTAAATTCTTTGATATAAAGCCTGGACCAAAATATCCCTAGACATGTCAGTATGTGTACAATCCAGCACGTGTACACCTGCTATTTCTTGCCTTTGGAAAACATTCTATCTCTCACTGATTTCAATTCTTCCACCTGAAAAAATTCTACCCATCCTTTACAGTTGAAGTCCAATGTCATCACTTTAATGAAAGGCTTTCCTCCCTCCTCTGCATAGTTGGTTCCTTCCCCCTCTGAGCTCTCAAGAGGTCTTTGTTTATTGTCTACAGAGGCAATGGCCTTGCATTACAATTAGCTATGGCTTATAATTCATCTCCTCAGCTAAATTGTTGAGCTCCTGGCTACAGAATGCCATTGCATGTCCATGCCGAGCACTGGGACTGGCAGGGGACAGACCTTCATCAAATGTCTGTGGATGAACTGAGAAATGCAGCTTCAAAATGCTCTGAGATGGCCTGTTTGGTGTTTGGTATTTCAAGAGGTTCAGCTTCTCGTGACTGAAGATTGACTCATGCTGTGGGCATCCTCTTGTGCATTTTTCATTCACCATAATGGCCTCTTCTTATCATGCATTTTATTGATCTGTCTGAGCACTGAAATTTATTATTTATTAGATTTCTGTAATAGCTTTGCTCTAAAGAGCACAGTGTGATATGCAGAGAACTCCAAGGAAACAACAATGAAGATCAGAACAAGGAAAGCAGAGGGTGGAAAATGGAGGAAATGTAGAAGCCACAGACTAGGAAGGAATGGCAAGGGAAAGCCATTGACCTCAGAAGAGTGGCAGCCAGGTCAGGCTCCTGGGATCCCCTTGCCAGTCCTGGTCTCAGCCCAGCCCCTGTCCATATCTATGTTTGTTTGACAGTCTGGCAGGAAAAATAGTACAGGAAAGCACTTTGAAAGGTTAAAAGCATCCTTCAAATGCAAAGTAATATTATTCCATTATCATTAATCAACATCAACATAATTCATTCAAGAACAGGAAGTGTTTCATATTCAGGCAAGTGAGGAGGAAAGTCTTGAGTATCTACCTTCCCCTACTAGACTATAAGCTCTTCTAAAGCCAGGACCATACCATGTTCATTTTTGCACACGGTACCCAACCCAGCATTCCCATCTCCAGGAAAATATTCATTTTGTCAGAAGTCCTGGTGGGTGATTGGATGTTAAATGCCCTCTAAATAACTTCCTTCCAATTTATTCTGACTTCTCGTGGGAAATGTCCCTAAGAGAAGAAAATTGGTTTTCTTTCCTCCATTTACATTGATTACCTGATAAATTCTGAGCCTATGGCACCCATTTAACTTCTACCATATTTCTGGAATATCAGGAGTGGGTTGATATAGATAAGTGTTTATTGCAAATCTTTCAGCTTTGTTGACTGGCCCCTTCAATGAGCCTAAAGGCACAGTGGAAATGGGTCCCAGCCTCCCTCCACTGGCACTGAAAATAAGATTCTCCTCAGAATAAGAATGCCTGAAGTGATTCACTGACTGGGCACCCCTCCTCAGATGCCATCAGTTTGACTCTTCCTCACCGTGCTTCAGCCGCACTGTGCTCAACCCAGTAAATTCCAAGCCTGGCAGGTGGCCCATCCCTCAGCACACTCCTAAAGCCAACCGCGAGCTCTCTGAAGGCAGGAGACAGGTTTTATTAGTCTGGGGATTCCTAACACGGTATCAAGGACTCTGTTCACTGAATGTTAACTAAATGAGAAACCTGCTAGTATTTTAAAGAAATTATTGACAAGATCAAAATGACTAGTTTATGTCTGTTTAATTAACAGTTTTTATGCAACAGCTGAGCTTCCTATCTAAAAAATTATGGCAGAACCTTGATTATGCAAACAACACATTATATGGGCAATTGCATTTACATGCAAAAACAAGTAAGGAGTTATAAATTTTTGAAATATTCTTCCATTATTCGAAGTGTTGCACAATCAGGTTGAGATTACAGTCTTGTTTACAACAATACACAAGTCGTGCGGCTTCAGCCACATCAAAATCATTTCACCTCTCCAAGCCTCAGTTTGCCCATTTGTAAACTGGGGATACTAGAGATAAAGAACGGATTTTGAAGGTTTCTGTGAGGATTAGAAGAAAGTATAGCAATACAGTCCCTGACACATAG
Organism: Equus przewalskii; assembly: GCF_037783145.1. NCBI lineage: Eukaryota > Metazoa > Chordata > Mammalia > Perissodactyla > Equidae > Equus > Equus przewalskii. Next base: position 21,572,359 of record NC_091854.1, read on the forward strand.
TAGGTCCTCACGTAGTAAAGATAATTATTTATTTATTTATATTATTATTCTTTAAGATAGACATCTTACCAATAATAATTAGAGCAAACCCTTACGCAGCACTTTACCCTCATTTAACCCACATAGTACCCTATGCAGTGGTGTTATGGGTTGAATTGTGTCCCCTCCAAAATTCATATGTTAAAATTCTAAACCTCAGAGAATGTGACCTTATTTGGAAATAGGGTCACTGCAGATGTATTAGTTAAATTAAGATGAACTCATATTGGAGTGGGAGAGGCTTTAAATCCAATATGATTGGTGCCCTTATAAAAAGGGGAAATTTGGATACAGACATGCACAAAGGGATAACAGCATGTGAAGATGAAGGCAGAGATCAAGAAGGCCAAAGATTGCCAGCAAGCCACCAAAAGCCTTCAGAAGGAAACGCCCTACTAGCAGCTTGATCTAGGGCTTGATCTAGCCTCCAGCGCTGGGACATAACAAATTTCTGTTGTCTAAGCCACTTAGTTTGTGGTATTTTTTACAGCAGCCCCAGCAAACTAATACAGGTGAGTATTCTTATGATCTCCATTTTAAAGATAGGGGAACTGAGGCACAAGAATTTATCTATTACACCAAGTGGGAGACGCCTATTTACTACTATTCTAGGAAAATAACCCTGGCTTTCCGAGGCATCCAAGGCAGGTGAGTTCTAGTGCTTGTTTACACGTGTGAGTCTGGGTGCTGAAAATGTGGGGCTAACCATTTTTCTGTTTTGAACAATGGCTCTGAACAGTTCTTGCTTTTCTCTTGAGAGCCAGAGACTGTCAGCTGACAGACTGACTCTTCACCAGCCCCTGCAGAGATACCCAAGGGTCAGGCCCTGCTACCCTGGGGTTAACCACTAGCATCTCTGCAGAAACTGAAGCCCCCCTTTCTTGGTTCTGACTAGAGGTGGGCTGTATTTGGGGGGCGAGGGTTTAGCATCTGATTATCTAAGTAGGGCCTTCCAGGGTGTTCTTGGGAAGGAAGCTTTTAAATGTAAATGTGATTGATTTGCTATTATTGCTTATATTCCTCATCTTCCATGGGCCCTCTGGGAAGAAGAAAAACATATCTACTCATTCTTGATAAATTGATCCTAGAAACCCTGGTTAAAAAACCGAGACTGTCTATTCAATTCTTTCAAAGCAACAACAAAGTGTTTCTCATGGCTGCCTCTGTTTACTATGAAAGGGTTTTGAAGACTGAATGTTCTTGGAATTGCTACACAGACAAACTCAGGTGTCGAGCCAGTTTATAGAATAACAGCAGGAGATGCTAGTCAAGAGGATCAGCTGAAGATACGAAGCACACAGGCTTCGGTGAGAGACAGGCTTCTGCCTTCCTGCTGATCTGAGTGGGTCTGCAAAGCACAGGGCTCCAAAATGCTTCCTGCTGGCCTGGGAGAGACCCTGAAATCCCACTGGGAGAGAGTCAGTCCTTTGGGTAATTCCTCAGCATGGCGTTAAAATGCAAATATCTATTCCTCCAAGTTGAAATTTCTCCGGAAGTACACCTCAGCTAACAGTGAAGACCAGGAGGTGGGGTCTCAGATCCTCAGGGGGAAACAGAGCAGTTGAGGAGGATACAGAGGAATTTGGGAGGAAAAGGAGCAGAAAAGGCCCTGGAGAGAGATGGAAGGTCAGAGAGCTGTCTCCCGCCCTGGGAACAAGCCGCCAGGAGGCAGAGTGGGGTAGTGAAGGAGGGCACGGGCTCAGGCACCACCAGTCCTGGGTTTGTCACTCTCCCTCCCAAGCCTTTTATGTTCTCGCGCAAATTATTTAACCTCTCAACCTACATTTTCTCATCTATTTAATAAAAATAATAATACCAGAGGGTAGTACTTCTTAGACATTTTTTAAATTATAGTCCCCATAAGGAGCTTTTTTGTTTTTATTTATTTTTTTTGGTACCTGAGCTAACATCTGTTGCCAATCTTCTTTTGTTCATCTTCTTCTTCTCCCCAAAGCTCCTCAGTACATAGTTGTATATTCTAGTTGTGGGTCCTTCTAGTTGTGGCATGTGGCACGCCACCTCAGCATGGCTTGATGAGCAGTGCCATGTCTGTGCCCGGGATCCGAACGCGCGAAACCCTGGTCTGCCAAAGCAGAGCACGCGAGCTTAACCACTAGGACACGGGGGTGGCCCCATAAGGAGCTTTTTTAGATATATTTTTTCTAATTGCTCCCCCATTAAATTTTAATGCCACAGATATGCTGTATATCTGCTTATATGTTGTATGTATAACTGTGCTTTACATTTGAACAAAGTAAGATTATTTGTTCCCAAGAATCCTTTTTGCCCTTGGCAGAGATACTGCCCTGCTGGGAATGAATGCTTGCGTCCCCCAGAAATTCATACACTGAGTCTCGACTATGATGATATTTGGAGGTAGGGCCTTTGGGAGCCTCATGCTGGGATTAGCGTCTTTACAGGAAGACGAAGAGAGCTAGCCTTTTTGTTCTGGGCTCTCTGCCATGTGAGGATACACAGAAGAGAGTGCTTACCACACACCAGATCCCGGACTTCCTAGCCTCTGAAACTGTGAGAAATAAATGTTTATTGTTCAAACCACCCAGTCTACGGTAATTTGTTACGGCAGCCCAAGCTGACCAAGCCACACCCCACCGATAACACATACCATACAGGGTGGTGGTTATGGAGTAAATGATACACTGTAGATGAAGTTCTTAGCACAATGCTTGGCAGTAGGGGTGACACTCAAAATATTTAACAATAGACTCCACACTGGCACCAACCCATCAAGCATGGGCACTGTCCATTTAGAACAGATAAGTGCTCTAAACAACTGGTCATCCATAGTAGTCCATAGCCCTTGTAGACTAAATTACAGGTCACCCATTATACACCCACATCTCGCCTTGACCTCATGGATGGTTGATGCCCTTCCCAACTCCTCACTTGGGGCTTGCTTGTGTACTTGCTTTGGCCAATGGATATTAGATTACTCTCAACTAAAACTCTGAAGTCTGTTTATAATGTTGCAGCTAATCCACATCTTATGCATCCTATACCTATGCAGGTGAATTTTTAGAACGGAAAGTCAGTCTTTATTTGTAACTCTCTTAATTTTTATCATATTAGATACCACCAAATCTAACTAAGTGGATTCTTCCAGTGCTAACATTGTATGAATTAGTAGTAGTAGTCGTGGTTTTAGTTATAATAGTTCCAATGTTTATATTATTAGTGTTGTAAAGGAATTCGGGAGGAAGTGAAAGAAGGAAGGAAGCAGGAGGGATGGGTGTAGTGTAGCATCAGCAAACAGGGATTGAGCATTGACTATAAAGAAAGCACTGTAACAACCCTACGAGGCAGGCACTTCTCAGGTGCAGGTGTCTCAGAGGCTTGGTGAGGTTAAGTACAGGCTCCAAAATCCATGGTTCCTGAGTGGTAAAACCAGGAATTGCTCTGGCTCAAAGCCCAGGCCTGTGAGCTCCTATAACAGACAGATTCTCCCAGTGTCACGCTGACAGGCCACTCATCTGGGTCTATCTCTGCTTGGCTAGTTCCTGTAAACCTCTCAGGTCTTGCATTATCACTCAAGTCAAGAATTCATCATTGCTCAATCACAGGTCTTATCTAGTTGCTTCTTCCAAGGCACACGTCACTCCGATGGAAGAGGGACAACAGTCACCCAGCACTGGGTAGCAGGGACCTGTTGGTGTAGTATTTATTCACAGTTCAACTGTAGACCTACTATCGTGAGGAAGAGGGATGTGAGTAGGACACATGGAGGGCCTAAGAGAAAGGAGCTCCTCTGGTCAGACGAACTACACAAAGGAACCCCCTCTGGGAGGGTCAGCTGGAAAAAGGGCCCTTTCTCCCAGATGGCCAGGGCAAACGCTTGGTCGCACCTGAGGATGAGTGGAATGTAGGCTGGGATTCAGAGTCCACTCATGCCCTCTCAGGCAAGGGCCTTGGTTCAGATCCAACTTGCCCAACTGCACCCCGCCATGGAGTGGGGTGAATGGACCTCCCTGTAGATCACACAGTACCACTCTCACCACCACTAGTTTAAGCCTACTGATAATACAGAAATATCCTCAGAGGCCACCTGCTATGGTCTGAATGTTTGTTTCCCATCAAAACTCATATGTTGAAATCCTAATGCCCAATGTGACAGTATTAGAAGCTGGGGGCTTTGGCGGTAATTAGGTCTTGGGAGCACAGCCCTCATGAATGGGATATTGCCTTTATAAAAGAGGCTCCAGAGAGATCCCTTGCCCCTTCCACCACATGAGGACACAGCAAGAAAGCACGGACTATGAACCAGGAGAATGGCGTCACCAGAACATGAACATGCTAGCACCTTGATCTTGGACTTGCCAGCCTCCAGAACTGTGAGAAATAAATTTTTGTTGTTTATCAGCCACTCAGTCTGTAGTATTTTGTTATAACAGCCTAATGGACTAAGACATCACCATATGATGGATAAACATTATCAACTTTGGGAAAGCACACCTCCTTGAACTACATTAGTCATAGATAGTCATCTTTCCAATGTTGCTGGTTACTGACGCTTCTCTCTGTTCAGTGTAGACCACTATAGATAAAAGAATTCTGAGCATGCTTTCTTGTAAAGTACTACACTGTACTGTGCTAAAGAGCAGAATTCTGGTACCAGACTTCCCAGATCAAAGCCTGGCCCTGTTCTGTACAAATCATATGACCTTGGATAAGTTAGTTTCTCCCTTAAAAAAGGGAAATAGTAATAGTACCTACCTCTGAGTGTTGTTGTCAAGATTCAATTAGTGGTTTCAACTATCTATCATTACTTAACAACCCATCCAATTATTAATGGCTTAAAACAACAACCATTTTAGAAATGGAATTACCATATAAGCCAGCAATACCACTTCTGGAGTATACCCAAAAGAATTGAAAGCAAGGTCTTGAACTGATATTTATACACCCATGTTCATAGCAGCATTATTCACAATAGCCAAAAGGTAGAAGAACCCCAATGTCTAACAGATGAATGGACAAACAGAAAATGGCATGTACACACAATGGAATATTATTCAGCCTTAAAAAGGAAAGAAATTCTAACTCATGCTACAACATGGATGAACCTTGGGGGACATTATGATGAGTGAAATAAGCCAGTCACAAAAGCACAAATGCTGCATGATTTCACTTATCTGAGGTATCTAGAGTAGTTAAACTCATAGAAACGGAAGTTAGAATGTAGTTGCCAGGGGCTGGTGGGAAAGGGAAACGGGGAGTTGTGGTTCAATTGCACAGAGCTTCAGTATTGCAAGATGAGAAAGTTCGGCAGATTGGTTGTATAGCACTATGAATACACTTAACATTACTGAAATGGACACTTAAAAATGGTTAAGATGGCCAATTTATGTTATGTGTATTTTGCCACAGTTAAAAATAAAAAAATAATGAAAATTAAAATCATTAAAAACCATTTTCTTGATTCACAATTCTGTGGAAGACCAATTTGGGCTGGGCCTTGCCTGCAGTCTGGTGACTCAACTGGACCTGGGTTGTTCAAGATGGCCTCTGTGATGGTTAATTTTATGTGTCAATTTGACTGGGCCAGGGGATGTCCAGACATTCGGTAACCATTATTCTGGGTGTGTCTGTGAGGGCGTTTCTGGATGAGATTAACATGTAAATAAGTAGACTGAGTAAAGCAGCTTGCCCTCCCCAATGTGGGTGGGCCTCATCCAACTCATCAAAGGCCTAAGTAGAACAAAAAGGCTGAGTAAGAGATAATTCACTCTCTCTGACTGTATTTGAGCTGGGACATGGGTCTTCTCCTGCCTTTGGACTCAGACTGGAACTCCACCATCAGCTCTCCTGGGTCTCCAGCTTGCCAACTGCAGATCCTGGGATTTTTTAGTCTCCATAACTGAGCAAGTCAATTCCTTATAATAAATATCTTTATAAGTCTAGATCTAGATATATCCTATTGGTTCTGTTTCTCTGGAGAATGCAGAATAATACAGCCTCACTCACGTATCAAGGGGTTGGTGCTAGCTCTTGGGTGAACCTCCCACTCTACATGGTCTTTTATCCTAGCCCTGTGTTCTAAGTGGGTGAGAGAAGAAGTAGTGCGGCCTCTTGAGGCCCTGGCTTGCAAGTTGCAAAACATCACTTCCACCATAGTCACTCTATCAAAGAAAGTCACAAAGTTATCCTAGATTCAAAGAGAAGGAAAATAGATGCCCTTCATGGAGTAGGGAGGGGTAGACATCAAATTTACATTGCAAACGTGCATGCAAAAGCAATGAAGGGATTATTCAATGATCTTCACAAAGAAACTATCACTCATGGTAATTGGAGTAAAGCACTAAAGACAGTGCCTGGCATACAGCAAGCACTCGATAAAGGGCAGTCATTGTTTTGTTGTTGTTGTTACAATTCTTTGAATTCCAGAAATGATTGCCAAGTGACAAACTGGAGTTGATTTTGATATCTTTCCAATATATTCCTCCTGATCAAAGAGATAAGGAAAAGCCATCAGTTACTAACAGGCATCTCTATCTCATAGTCTCTATATATCTAAATATATAAGATATATATTATATATCTATATTAAATATAGATATATGGGACTTTCTATATCTAAAGTCTTTGAAAAAAAAAAGGCAAACCAAAAACTAAAATACGATGTTTAATAATGCCAATTTCACACTTTTTCTACAAACTGATATAATTCAGTGGCTTACCTAATCATAATTGCATAAAATGAAATTATTTCAAAAAATTACTTGGACTCTAGTATATTGCCAAAGGATCCCAAAAGCTCAGCTAATAAAATAAAAGAAAATTTGAAAATAATGTTGATCTTTCACCATGAACAATGTTTAAGTATTTTTGCATCCTTCCTTTATTTCATTTTATTAAAGCTCCGTAATTGCAATGTTTGAAGATAGTAATAACAGAGCGAACACAGGTAATGAACTCGATGCAGAAGAAACCAAACACAATAGGAGGATATGGTTTCAAACTGTTCTTAGGCAATTGTTCCAACTTCTCATCTTAACTCTCATATGTACTCCTTAAGGTTTGAGGAGAGGTCACTGTTGAAATGTCATTGAATTTTCATTAGAAAAAGAAAAAGGAATAATGTGGCTTTTGTTTCTCAGTCCTGTTGTACTGGGTCCTATTATCGTTACAAACAAGAGTATGAGGAAGTGGAGCTTCTAAGCCACCTCATCCATAAGCAAGTACTAGCCCTTTGGTGACCTACTAAGCTAAGATCTTCTCTTTCCAAATCTTTTGAGGATAATATTTGAAAAGGTTTTCCTTTATACTTTAACACTAAAAGAAAAAAGCCACTGGCCCTTGATCTCTGTCACAAAGAGGCCCTCTGCTCTGCCCTACTCGGTGCCGGGAGAACGGGGTGCACCATTGGACTGTAATATCTAATGCATGCATTGACATTTAATAATGTGTTTTACTGCTCTGCCCTTTCCACACATGGAATGGCAACTGGAGGCCATGGTGCATCTCTCTCAGGCCAGCCCCAACCCCCTCCAGAGCCAGGAAATGCTAATGCCCTCGAAGGAGCAACAGTCACATGGAATCACCCACCTCCAGAAATTAAAAAGTGCTCCTGGAGAGTATCATTCCCTGCCCAACTAGGCCCTGGGGAGATAAGCAAAGACCAACCACACAAGAACAAGCACAGGCTAGCTCTTCAGAGCTTACTGTAGCAAAGGAGTCAGCCACCATCACTCGTGCTTTGGTAGAGACTCAAAGACAGGCAGAAGAAGGGAAAGCTTCACAGCGGGAAAAAGAGAAGGTGTCAGGTGTGCCCTCATTGGAGGCTGTTGGCATGGGGAAGCTGGAGGTGAGCTAACTAGAAATGGGACATCCTATGTGACTGGTTAGGGGAGATTATCTTGTTGGTCCTAAGATGGAAGAATAAGGGAGGTTGTCAGTCATTAATCACGTCCTGCCATTTGGGGCCAATTGCTATAGAAGTTATTGTTCAGCTTCCTGGATTGTTACCAGATATAAGCCTGACTTCCAAAAGTCTAACTTATAGCAGGTAGGCTGCCTGGGCTGTTACAGTAGCTAAGGCCAGGTTGCCGCAGGTCATGAGTCAAAGTTCTCTTTTTATATATGGTCAGGCACACTGTCCATCTGTATATTCAGTTTCTCTGCCCTAAATGAAACCAGGGCAGGCGCAGCGAGCACTAGCTGGGTGAGTCTAGTTTGAATCTGATAAAACCTGTCTGAAGGCAGCTCCCTTTCCCAAGCTGCCTTATTCTTCGTTCAGATGTCTATCAACATGTATCATCCAAGAATGATCATCAACGCCCAGGGCTCGTTCCCTGACTGGTGTGAGCATCTCCAGGCAGAAACTACTGTTTATGTTGCTTCATCTCAAACTGACAAACTAATATACAGCAAACAATTTGAATCTAAACTTACTCTCAGCTAAAATAAAAAGGGTTACACATTTTACGTTTCCTTAAGAGAAAGCACCTCTCATTTACAGAGATAACATTTTTCCTCTGAGTAAATCAAGTGGGACGTCTGAGGAATGGATAAGTAAAAAATAATTTGCAAGACTGACACAACAGTTCCTTCAGAGCTCCGAGACCCACTTCCTACAGGGTTTTAAAATGTGCTGCTAAGGTTTGACCGAGAGCACAGAGCAGACAAGGAAATGCGGTGAATTAAGTGGGACATCAAGTAGAGCAGAAACGCATTTGAAAGAGGGCTTCATATGCATTCGCTCCAAACTGACCTGTCGTGCTAGGGTTACCAGACCACCTATGAATTAACCTGGTTAAGACAGGTATTTAAGGAAAAGAATTGGATTCGTGCCATAAACCTCTCAGGTTAATGCAAGACAGAGAAGAGCAAGAATTAAGAGGAATTGTGTGAGAGAGCGCTCCACTGGAGTCGGAAGCTTGATCTTACAGGAGTCATGATTTGATTCACAGTATTACTGAAACCACAAGGCTTTGCTTAAAATTTGGCATTCTTGAACTACAATGTTCTTAAAAATTTCTAAGTGGTAGGCAAACCTCAATGTGACGGTCTATTTCCAACGTTTCAATTGGAAAATCCATCCTTGTCTAGAGCAAATGTAGTTTGCTACAATAGGCATCTTTCTGCCTTGACACCCTAACTTTAATTCTCTTGGGCCTGAAGCATAATCCTAGCTGATTGGTGTTTACCTCCAGATACACACTTTGTTAACAAAGTAATGAAGTTAAATGTTCCACAAATGAGTACTTGCAGGTTTTAGATTTTCTTTGCCCCTGAACGTAGATTCTAGAAACCACATCCCTTACGAAGCAGCTCAGCACAATATTTTCCAAGGTTTCCACATAGTCACAGATGCAAATCTCTTGTAGCACCTTGGATAAATACCGTATGGTCACATGAGAGTAAATAATACTAGAAACACCCTAGCTACTTAGTAGATGCTGATGATTATTGTAATTGAACTTTTAAAAAGTGTAACAAGAAAGTTTTGGAATTTTCTTCCATAGAGATTGTTAAAATATAGATCAGAAACTCACCCAGTCAATATCAGGGTGACAAACTAAATTGCTACTTAAAGTTTATTCCAGTAAATGGGATTTAAATATTGATATGTGCATTGTGCATGACACGATGACACATTTGCATTTACTTAGAATAAAAATTCTAAATATCTTCTACAATTGCAATTGATTTCTCAAATATTTACTAAGTGCTGGCTCTGTGCTAGGTACCAAGTTGGTGATGAAGATACAAAGATGGGTAAATACAGTCCCTGCCCTCAGCACTTCACTATCTAGTGAGAAATTAAGCGGACAAAGGAGCAAACAACTAGTTTTAACACTAGGTGATAAACAGCACAAAAGAGATTGATCTTGAAGTTCTCAGGCATCCCAAATGAAAAGGCAATTAATTCTTCCAGGAGGGAACTGGGAAGGCTGACATTCAGCCCCGGCACTGCTACCATACTGGATGTTTACACCCAGCATCCGTTTTGATTGATCAAGACCATAGCACTCCTGAATGTGGAGGAAGGACGCAATGGAAAGAAGGGCATTCCATGTACAGAATTAAAAGAAAATAGGGATACACTTCTTGAATTTACCTGTCAGCTTGCACCACCAACTGACATTTTCAGCTGCATCTGGTTTTGACTTCCACTGTAAACTCAAATCACTTTTGGGAAAACAAAAACAAAAAACACCTGTATTTTAAGTGATGAAGAAATATTTTTCTTTTTTAATCAGAAAAGTTGGTTAAACCCAACCCAGGAACTGGAATTATTTCCAGTTGTTGGGATTCAGTAAAATTCCACTTGTCAATAACAAGATGCTTAATAACTATATTTGCAATTATTTTTCATTGAATGCAACCCCCTAGAATAAAAGAGAAGTCATTCTAACTAGACCAAGGGAAACCACGTAGGCTCCCTTGAGGGTAAACAGGCCCCTGCACTAGGACATCTGCCCTGGGTTGGCACTAAGTACTGAGCCAAACATGGATCACAGATGCACTTTAGGCAACAAAACAAAGTGAACTCTTTTTCAGAAGAAACACACAGTATTAAGCCAAATTTCAATATTTCTCACCCTCCACTATCTGCCAGACAACAAGAAAACCCAGAGCGTGGTGTTTTATACCCACAGTCTGGGTGCAATTGATTTACTTTCATTGAAATCATTCATCTATCTGCGCTGAAAACATAAATGTCAAAGCAGCCATAATATATCTGCACCAAGAAAGTCATCGGCTATGCTTCCACACCACATAGAGAGAGAGGATTGTGTTAACCTGCAGGAGGATTAAATACAAACATAACGTTGAAAGAAAACACTTGGGAGCATTTGGGGTGACTAGTGTGTGGGTGGGTGGAGTGGGGTAGAATGAGGCAGCAAGTAAGTAATAACTGCGGTCCTCAGACGAGTAGAGGAAGAGAAAGTGGCTTAAAATAAAATGGCTCTTTGCAAACCTTAAATCTTTGGTTGCCATACAAGACCCATTGCCCTCTCATCCCAATTTGTCATCATTTTCTTTCATTGTGCAGTTCATAGATGCATGCAACTTATTAAACTATTTACTTCACTTTTCCACAAGCTATTATCTAAGTAATATTATTTCCTTACAAAATAAGAGAGCATTAACTAGGCTCTCTAAATTCAGTGAAGCATATGGCAGGGTAGAAACTGCCTCCAGAATAACTAGTGACATAGGCAATGCTACCTTTGGTGGCCTTAAATGCTATTGGTATGTATGGGGGGGGCTTCTTTCCCTTCTTTAATGGGTCTGTTCCCCCCTCCATGTCTGTACCAGCTCTTTCTTGCCTCCTTCAGCGGCTAATCTCAGGAAAGGAACTGCTGATGGACTCTCTCAGACTAATACACACATCACTTAAAACGCATAATGCATTCTTCACAGGGGACCAAGCCTTAAGCTAAAGTAACAAGTTTCTAATTATGAGATTTCTGGTATCCACATACAGGAATGGGGCCTGGGGAGGGGTTGTTCTTTGGATAGAAGGCATACAATTCAAATATCAAATTAAATCTCATTTTGGCAAACTAAGAGGCTCTTTAAAGTCTTCAGGCATTACGGATTTTGATTGTATTGAATAGATCTTGAAATAAGGAAGGCTTTGCCTCACAGATTAGCAGGTAGGTGCTCTGCTTCTCAGTAGACAAAAAGCAAAAGAGGGCTTCAGAAGAGTATCCTGAGTATCACTGTGTCACATGTGCCTGATGCACAAATCAGGAAACAGCCACCTGCTTAGGCAGCTCTGGTCCTGTACTGCCAGATGGACTTCCACACAGTCTGAAATAAGCCTGGGTCCTCTGCTGTCATCAGACACCCACAATATCAACTAAATCTCCAGTGGATCACAACTCCAGGCCAGACCTCTCTTTTCATAAGAGACTCACATACCTTCCAGAGTCACTGGGTGAGAAAACAGTGTATTTTAATATGAGACAAAGGCTATCTTGTCGGGCAGAACTTTTTATCAGGCTGATTTAGGGGAAATCTTTCTATCAGCCTAGGCCCTTTGTCGTTTTGAAGATTTACAGAGAATCTTATAAGTACCGAAATCAATCTCCAGCACCAGAAATCTTTTGTTTCATAAAACTTAGAGGAATTCGTTATAACCTGTTTGTGTTCAACAGAGAATCAATGTACTATTATTTAATAGAAGAGACTGAGATACCTCACCCGGAGGACAGGCAACTTGATGTCCAGATTATGTAAACCATTCACCTGGAGGAAGGCAATGTCGATCCCAGCACTATGGCTCTGTAAGTCTTTCTTTACTCCATCTAAGGAAAGAATGTGCCTTCTATCCCTTTGCCTATTTGTTCAACAAATATTTAATGAGCACTTACTTTGAGTCAGTGCCATGATCTAGGCTGGCAACACATAGTTGACCAGAATACACTTCTTGTCCTCAGACTTAGTAGGGAAATGAGATGAATGTTCTAAAGGAAGCCAAAAGATGAAAAAGCAACATTTTGTTGCTGAAAAAGGGAATAAATCTCTACAGAGAAGGTAGCCTTGGAGTAAAATCTTGAAGGTAAAATAGAAGTTCACCACGCAAAGCCAGGGATGAGGAAAGGGCATTACGAGCAGAATGATCATCGGGTTCAAAGGCAGGGAGGTATGGAAGAGCAGAGTGGTCAAGAAATGTTGGTCAGTGTGAGGGGAGCATTATATGATGGCTGGAGGTTGCATGTAAAGCTGGACAGGTGTGTTTCTAGAATGGATCAAGGATGGCTTTGAGATTTTGACAAAAATTCTGGATCCTCTACACACAAAATTTTGCACACAAATTCAGAGAGTTCACCAATTTTCTGACTGTAATTTGTGGACCCAGGTTTAAGAATTCCTAGAGCTAGAGAGGTTTCAGCCAGAATTTTTAGATATTCAATTTCTTTTGAAAGAAATCACCCTGGCATCAATAAGCAAGACAGACTGGAAAGGTGAATTAGGAGACTCAGGATGACAGAAAGCTGTTCCAATATTCCAGAAAAGACCATTGCACAGGTTCTTAACTGTATTGACCAACTGCAAGATAGTAACATGGCTTTAGATCAGCCCTGGCCTGGCCTGGCTGCTTCCAAAAGCACATTTCAAATGTCTAATTTTTCAACACTTAGAGAGAGAGCTTTCACTGAAGCCCAAAATGGAAAAAAACACATGGATGAAGAGAAAATTTAAGAATCCTTCTCTTCAAGAGGGTGGCCACCCAGCAACAGAACAATCATTCCCCTATTCATCATCCACATGACAGAGCCAAAAACAAGTTCTTTCAACACAAACCTCAAGCCAAGAGCTGGATAATAAAATTTTGAATGGAGTCTGAAACAGCAGAGATCTTCCTTGAGTCAAAGTATTTTTATTTTAATAATGTTTACACCAATAATCTCTACAAGAGTTAGATTGATAAATCTATCATTCATTATAAGGAACAAACAGAAACAAAGCCTATCCCAAAGTTTACATTCAGGTCTGATGAGAAATGCATATTATACTTTCTTCCTCTCTTGTTTTGAGTTGCTAAGCACGTGAAATAAAAGGAAAGAAGGAGAGCAGGCAAAAACAGGGTAAGAGATCTTGTTGCTGAATCACTTAAGCAAGTGACTATGACCTGAAATGATGGATGGAAGATGATCTGAATGACATACAACAAAACATATTTTCAGGGAGCGGTAGCGGAGGGAAGCTATGAAGCCCAGGAAGAGGCTAGACCTGGTGAGAACCACAGTTGGTCCCACAGTATTTTAAGGTCTCTAATTTCAAATGGCTGCCCTCAGTACAGCCAAATCCATGTCACGGTGGTAGCACATGACCATAACAGCTTCATTATAGGTTATTAGATAGTTGGCCCCAGGACACATGGTTGGAACTAGAACTCAGATCCTTTGGACTTTTCCCAAGTCCAGGGCTCTCTGTACCATAAAGCAAGAATTCATGATGCAGTATGACTTTGTAGTTGTAAGGTTTCTTGGGAAATTAATTAAATTATGTTCTATGACTGTGATCCACAAGCCTTTAAAATTTCTTTTCATTGGGGGTTCCAAAACCAAAAGAGATTCTTCCATCTATATTCTTCTATATTCCTCTTCTACCCCACACCTATCACTTCTATCTTCCCACTAGAAGCAATCTTGGAACTTTCGATTTACAAAGGGCTCCTGCCTCATGCCCAGGAGGATCCCTAGCTCTGGCTGCACCAATCAGTCCAAAGCCAGCCTGGCCATTGGGTGGGAATAAACTGCTCAACAGCCTCGTGCCTCAACTAAGGGCAGGAGACTGCCCATGTGACAAGTGCTACCTATGAACATAGACTATGCACCTGTCAAGGCTGGGATGGTTTTCACCAGGAAGCATTTGCAGTATTTCTGAAAGTGCAAATGTCACAATCAGGAATCTGAAGTTCTTGCTCTTGTAAATATCTCTGAGAAGACCCCAATAACACCATGGCCTGCTCCCAGCTTCAGGCATCTGCATCAGCTATTTCCATGGTCCAAACCTCAGAATCTACCCCAACAGCTTCACCAAATTAACTCTCACTGTTCCTCCAGGACCTGGCTTAAATCCTGCTCCTTCCAGGGGGAAGTCCTTGCCCCATCCCAAGTCAGAATTAGGTCATCCTACGATGTGCTCTCCCAGTGCTTTCCCCTAAATTATAAAGACCTGATTACTTGTTTATATCCAGCAGTAGGTTATAAGGTCTGTGAAGGCCTGAGTAGTCCCATTACCTGGCACATAGTAGGCATTCAAATATTTACTATATGGAATGAATGACTCAATTGATCACATGTGCAGACATAAGATACCTTAAAAATGAACTAAACTGCTAGCACACTTTTACTCTGTATAAAATGCATATTTTTAAAGAACAACTGTAAACAATGAGTATTTACTTTTATGATAAGGATGCCCGCAATACTAATTTTTTCTGTCTCTAATGTGTCTCCTAAAAAATACAAAATTAGGATAGACAGTTCTTCAAGAAATTATCTATAATCACACTATTCAGTTGCAAGGCAAAAACGAGAAGTTTTACCCTCTCCTCATTTGTTCTGACAAATTTACCAGATTATTAAGTGAGATGTGATGAAATTCAGACCACAGAACTCTCAAAAAATTGAGAAAATTATGAGCAAAGAGAAATTAATTCAGAAAAAATTTCTACTCTAGCACAGTTTGCCATTATGGCAATATGCTTACAAATAAGAACAATAAGCCTCCACTTCATTCACTGACAGGTACTTTCTCCAGAACAACCACTATGAGTCACAAGAATGACTCACGGTTGGGACACACAGCAACTTGGGAATCCAGAGCAAGATCCAGAACCACTCTCACCTCTAGAAATCCAACTCTTCAATCTCAACTTGCTTAACACAAGAATTATAATTGAGTTAGAGGAGGCCAAGTCTATGTGTCAAATGGGTCATTTTCTACCATGGAATTTTATTCAGTTACAGACAGAAAATTGCACGTTATCATATAATGTCACTTCATATGTCATTATGACACATTCACCACATCCAATCCCACAGCTGGCTTATGCCACTTACAACACGCACTTAGCAACTTACGGTCAAAGCCCAACCTCCCTTTCACTATTCAAGGTCTCTTGAAGTCTTCAAGGAAAACCCCCACATAGTGCTTCCAGAGAGAGCTTATTTCTGTGCATAGGGGAAAGCTGAACTAGAAGACCCAGTTGGCCCCCAGCACCCGCTTAGATGCAGAGACAGCCTAGGAGAAAGCACTAGGCAGAGGTCTCGCATGTATGAGCCCAGAGATTTGCATCTGGGCCCACTCTCCATTTGCCACAGGATCACACAGTTCTTCGAAAACATTTCATGAATTCCCAATACTTCAGGCTTCACTGGGTTTTCAAGGATGATGAAAAGAACAAAGTGCCAAATTTATGTGGGGGGCGAGGGAGTAGCTAAGAAGGCAGAAGAAAGGAAGCCAATTGTTCAATCTTAACAACAAACAGACAGCTGAAGGCAGAGCAGGATTAGCCACACACCGTGTGAGCATTTGTCAGTCATGATGTGCCAGGAACCAAACTGCACATGCGAAATAGTCCATCTCACTGAATCAGCCCAAGTAACTTCCAGGGCGGGAATTAACATATCCGTTTTACAAAGGAAGAACCAAGTCTCAGAAAGGTCAAATCACAAAGCTGGTGTCTCAGTTCCTCTGCTTACTTACTACGTGACCTGGGGCAACATGCTACATAAAATCTCAAGGCACAGGTTCCTTAGCCATGAAATGGGAACAATAATATTATCTACACCATAGCATTGTCGTAAGGATTAAATTAAAAATGCATGCAAATCCCTTTGTGTCTGATATGGTAAGTGACTAACAAATACAAGGAGCAGAAGTAATTGTTATCTATACTCAAAATAATAACAACAATTATTATGGTAGTAGTGATAACAAATACAACAACATTACTATGAAGTGGCAGAACTAAGATTCAAACACACATCCTTCTGATTCTAAATCCTTTGGTCTTAATGCTTATATCTGCAATACACTACTTAGCTAATTCATGAATGGATGGATTGAGGAGGAGGAGGGATGGAGGGAGAAAGGAGTCACGGAGGGAAGAGGGAAGGGAAGAGAGGGAGAAGGCAGGGGAAGAATAAGTAGATAAATATTTGGTAAATACTAATACTATGTATATATATTATATGCAATTTTTCTGCCAAAAATGGTGGACAGCTTTTCTTTCCCGCAAAGAGACAATATGCACACGCTGCATTAGTTCTATCGGTTGGGTATTTCATAGGATATATTGTTTTCCTCACCACAGTACCTCTAGCCCCAAGCACAGAATCTGACATGCAGAGAGTACTCAATAAATAGTTGTTGGTGGAGTTTGCCCTCAAAGGAGATTTTGATGAGAATAGAGGTACAGCTATTCAAGCCTCCGAGGACTCTGAACGGGACAGGAGGTGCCTCCTTCTGGAAAGGCTGCAGGTCCGCCGCGCCTAAGACGGCCTCCTGGGCCAGGTCGGGCAGGCAGAGCAACATCTAGCCTCAACCTGAGGAGGTCTCTTCAAATTTACATTTGCGAAGTGAGGAGTTCAAGTTACAAAGGAGCTGAGAAGCAGTCATCCTTGGTTGGAGTGAGGACGCACCATTTATACTAAAAATAAAAAACTCAGAAGTTCTGGGATGTAGGAATAATGATTTTGCTGGATATAGGACAATAATTTAGAGTGTCTCATCATGATAGAGATGAAATATTTGACTCACAAAGCTTTTTCAACCTCCTTCTGGACTATGATTAAAAGGAAAATCTACTTCTAAAAATGAAAAGGATCTAGGATCAAAATTTAATTTTTCTTCTCCTTGAGAAAAACACACAAGAACACAAGACAAAGGAATTGAGCATTTCTTAAAATTTTCTGTCAATAAAGGAAAGTTATTCAAGAAGCAGAGAGAGGTTTAAGCTTTTCCACAGGGAGTTAAAGGGTACTGTTATGATTTCAAAACTTATATGTTAAAAGACCTTTGAATTGATAGATTTAATCGTGTATGAAATTAAAATGAGGTGTTATCTTAAAAGGCTGAATTTATTTGAGTACAATTCAAGCATTTTAATATATGCCCAAGGCTGACTGTTTATCAGAGTTGGCATTTTTAAAATAACAAGGGATAATGCTAATACTTCTTCCTAACAAGATTTGTAATTTATGTAGCAGGAACAACTTCATGTGCCGGTGATTTGTCCTCCTGCAACTGTAATTGATGACAATGCACTAATTTTTACACATCACAGAAATTAAACCTAGCTTTCCTGTGCATTATTGACCTTTACTGTACCCAAAGTAGCTCCAAAGAAACAAATTGCACTGCACTAAAGCTTCCTATTTCCTCTCCACATTGGCTTCCAGTCAATGGTTGCCCGAAACTGCTAATCAGTGAATAAAGTTTTGTCTTTAGAAGATGCTGTTCACATTTGATGTAGGGAAGAAAAGAAAAACAGCTTAAAAGTGGTCATTCTACCCATATATTATTAAATTTGTCCTTCATAGATGCAAAGTAGATGTGGTCTCCTTCACAGGAAGTTTACTGAGGTCAGGGAATCCAAGACACAATTGGTGTGAGTCCATAGAACCAGATGATCCTGGAGATTTATTCAACAACAAATATTTCTTGGGCACCTCTGAGAGCCCAGCACTATTCTAGCACAGGGGTTGCACTGGTGCACACTTGAGACAAAAGTCCTGGACCATGTGAGGCTCACAGTCTCTTAGAGGAAGATATGCAAATACATACGTGTGTGCGTGTGCATGTGTGATTTCAGATGGTGATAGGGAAAAAGAAAAAAAAAAAGAAAGAGGGAGAAAGAGACAAAGCAGAAGTTGTAATTTGAGCAAAAACCTCAGAGAGGTGAAAGTAAAGTGTGCAAGTATCTGGAGGAAAAGGGTTTCCTCCCCTTGCAGAAGGAACAGCAACTGCAAAGACTCTGCGATGGAGAATGTGCTTGAGGGTCTCCAAGGAGACCAGTATGCCTGAGGCAGGGGAGGAAAGTGAGAGAGTAGGAGATGAGGTCAGGGATGAAAGAAAACTTGCTGGTAGTTGAACCCACCACCTAGCCTCTTTAAATCCCTTTGGGTTCACAATAAAAATCTGTGAGGTCTCTATAAACCTTCAGAGCCTGGCAATCCCACAGTCTCCAGAAAGCACTATTGTCAGCAAGCACTTCTCCATATCCATCTCCTGAAGCTTCCTCTCAGTGGGTCCCTTTCTGCCCTCTGGAGTGCCAGAGAGAGAAATCGAATCCAGCTTCCTAAGACAGCCCAAGCAAGCAGCATCCAAGACCGTCACCAACTCATACTGTTCTCCAAGACAAGTGTCTATTTCCTTCAACCTTCCCTTCAGAATACTGCAATTGACAGTCTTCTCACTGCCCTGACACTCTTCCCTGAAAACCCTCCAAGCTTTGAGTGGGGAATTCAGAACTTCATGCAGAAAGGAACATTTATAGCTGTAAATATGGAGTGAACAGAACTAGGTAGGACCTCCCTCAGCCTAGACCAGTGGTTCTCAAACTTGGCTGCACATGAGGATCATTTGGGGACGAGAGAAGGAGAGTTAAAAATCCCAATGCCTAAGCTGCATTCCACACCAATTAAATCAGATTCCATAGTGGCCCAGTCATCAGCATTTTTAACTTCCCAGGATTTCTAATGTGCAACTCTGGATGCCTTATTCCTATTGCTTAAACTAACTTCTGGCAGACACATCACATGGTATGTGACACTAGTTTTTTTAAGTCCCCAGGTTTGTCTGCACACTGAGCTTAAGCCACATGTCTTCTGTCCACTATAGTTGCAATTTTTCCTTGAAGCAAGTATAAATCATCATATTTCTTCTTATTAACTTTAAAGAATTAGATTTAGTCAATCATTTTAGTCTACTGAGTTCCCTCTGAATTCTGCTTCTTACTCCAACTTAGGTCATCCACAAATTCAATCAACATCTCCTTATTGATGTCAGAGATATAAACATTAGCTAGGTCAGAATGAAGGCTCATCCCATAAAATTCTACTAGAGACCCCTTCCAGGCTATGTTCATGCTAGCCTTCTATACCACGATATCTACTGTTCATGACAACCCTGCAATACAGATATTATTATGTTGAATTTGAAGGTGAAGAAACAGTGATTCAGAGAAGTGAAGTGACTGGCTGGGATCACACAGGTTAAGAGACAGGGCCAAGAATTGAAGATAGGTCTATGTCTGATTTCAGGCCTCACACTCTCTTCATTATCTGCTTCTCATGATTATTTAACTAGCAACTCACTCAACTGTCTTATTCCCCAGTACCCACTGGTTCAAAGTTATCAAGAGAACTTTTCTCTTTTATCTTGATAAAACTTAAACTAACTACATCGATCTTATTTCTCTAATACTCATTCAACAGACATTTATTGAACACCTTTGTTGAAGGCACTGAAAATATTGAGAACTCAGCAATGAAGAAAATACATCAAAAATTCCTTCTTTCATGAAGCTTAGATTGTTATAGCAGCCACAGAAGGAAATGAAATGAACATATCATAACTTAGTGAACCCTTCATGACTCCTAATTATCACAACTTGCTGTATGAGTACTCAGAAATCATCCTTTTGTGATGTATTCTAGAACCTTTCCCAGAATTTATATTGCAACAATTTTAAGAACATCTCATGTGCTTTAAAAAAAAAAAAAAAAAAGCATGGTACTGTTAAAAAGAAAAAAAAATCAACTGAATAAATTTTAAGATCTTGTTGGCTTTATTCAACAATTCATAAATCAGGCAGCATCCAATCTAGTAGATAAAAAGGAGCTCTGAAGAGCTATACAAGGCAAGAGATTTTTATAGGCAGAAGGGAGCAGGAATAAGGAATTTGTACTAGGCCAAAAAAAGTGGATTGGTTATTGAAAGGTTACTTTCCTTATAGAGGATGGTAGGGGTTCATCAGGCAGATTACCTAACTAATGCTAATCAGATTTAAGATTCCATTTCTGGGAAAGCCGAAACTATAATCGTCTTAGTTTGGTGACGTGCAGCTTAGCATAAGCAACTCCATTTTATGCCTGTTGTCTTGTTTTTAACAGTGCTTTTAAATATATGAGAAGTGAGAAAATCTGAAAATTCGGTTGCATCATGAGAAGCTATTTCTCTAGACCGGTGTTATCTAACAGAACTTTCAGCAATGATAGAAATGTTCTATATCTGTGCTGTCCAATATGGTAGTCACCAGACCCTTGTGGCTCTTGCACACTTAAAAGGTGGCGAATGTGAATGAGGAAATAAATTGTTCATTTTATTTAATTTTAATTAATTAAAAGTCACATATGACTAGTGGCTGCCATGTTGGGCCACACAGTTCCAGAGGAATCTAGGTTATGAAATGACTACCTCTCATGGGAGAGAGAAAAAAACTACAAACTCACACTTTATGTCCTTTCATCACTGCTTTTTCTTGGGTATCTCTCAATTACATTTAATTGTTTTCTCCCAAAATAATCCTGAGAGGCAAGCAGTCCATTAAGACATTCATAAAAAGTAGGCACTCACTTAAGACCTAAAACAAATTAGGTAGTGGTCATACATTGAACTACTGTGCTTTGTCTCTGCAAACACATCTCTTTCGTGTGATTTTTACAGTTAGGAACATGTGCCTGAATTGTTGCCTGCCATCCCTTCATCAGCTGGTGGTGGCCACCAGAGGTCGATGAGTTCATCTGCTCGGTCATGCCTAGGGAAGGCAGATTCCTAAACTGATTTCTGAGGCAGAATAAACACCTGCCACTATTCACCTCCCTAAAAGACTGTGGGTTTATTTGTTGCTTTAATGTGCATGTGACATCACAAGGTCTCTGACAAATGCTCAGCTGGCCTGTGATTTTACTAGGAATAAGTAGCGAAAAAGGAGTATGTTCTTAATAAGGCAGAAACTGACTAAGGTACATTTGGTTGCAGCATTCATTGCTTTCAGGTCAGATATTTCTCAGCATAATAATACTGAGAAACAAAACCAAAGTGAAACTTTATTGTAATTAACACAAGCTACTGAAACATCCCCCAAATCATATTTTAGTATCTTAAAAAACAATCAAGAGTTATTTCTTGTTCAAATCACATCACTGTCTCATGTGGGCTGATGAGGAGCTCCATTCCACGTAGTGTTTCAGGGACTCAGCATGCTTCCATTTTGTGGCTCCACCACTCCACTGCATAATCTGTAACTAATCATTGGATAACAGAAGAGAAAAAACATGGAGGATCATGCAGGAGAATTTTAGGAGCCAGGTTCTGAAGTGCCATATGTCATTCCCACCAAACCCCATTGGCCAGAATTGAACCTGATGGCACTACCCAGCAAGGGGGAGTGAGATACGCAGTTCCAGCTGTGTGCCCAGGAGGAAAAGGAACAGGGGTTCAGTGAACGCACAGCACTGTCTTTGCCACTATCGCTAATTTGGATTATTTGGAAAATAGTCCAGCCTGAATTAATGAAGTCATTCATTTACTCATTCAGTTATTCATTTCAAGCATGTGCAGTAGATTTAACTATTTACAAATTTTTCCAGCACAGAATGGGCTAGACTTTACTGTATGAGTTTTCTTTCTCCCTTCCTGTGTCTTAAACCCACCAGTGGCACCCACGTCTACAATCTAGCTTAGCAAGTAACTAATCAAATAGTGCAAACAGAAAATTCATGACCAAGAAAGTGGCCCTTATTTCACCAGACTGATGAGCTTCCTTATAACAACCCTCCAACATTTCATGATTAATCCCCAAAGAATGTGCATTTTTTATCAGGCACCTGCATTTCAAAGTGGTCTGAAAAAATATCCTCTTTTCATGGAAATCACTTTCACCCTCAGAAAAAAATCCAATTGTTGAATTTCTTCAATATTACATGGTAGACATAAAAATAAGTCTCAATGCTCCCTAAATATCTGGAGGTTCAGGTTGAATAATCAAATCCTCCTCCTCGTTATCATCGTTACCAAAATTGCCCATTAATATAAAATTTAAAGAGGGTGCTTTTTTCCCCAGGAAACTAAGGCCTCAAACTCCTCTTCATGATCCAGCACCCACCCACGAATTTAAACTCTAAACCATCAGGAAGTATTTTTCAAATGATCAAAAAAGAGAAGCTGCCAAAATAAGGCTCTTGATTAAAAATCAACATGATTACTGCAAATAGAGGCTGGGGGCCTAGCCTGTCAAGCCCTTCGAGAATGCTGCTTCTGGGACAAATACGGTCCAGAAAACACCAATTTAATTTCAGCAAAATGAGATTGTCTGGAAGCATTTCACTACATTTAACATAGGGGAGCAGTTTCTGAAAATGAGGCTTAGATTTTTGGATATAACAATTAGGATGCTGTCTAAGGAACAAGACCCAAAGTGTAATTATTGCTAAACAGAATGTTTTGCTGAGGGTGGAAGTGAAGCCTTTAACAGGGCTGCATGAGCCCAGATGGACAGAAAAGGTATGGCTGAAATGTTGTTTTAATATCTACTAGATGTGTTTGAACAAGAAAGTCTGGCAAGTGTGGGTTGTTATGGAGTAAACTGTGTCCTCTCAAAATTCACATGGTGAGGTCCCAACCCCAATGTGACCATATTTGGAAATGGAGCCTTTAATTAAGGTTACAGGAGGTCATAAGGGCAAAGCCCTAATCTACTAGGACTGGTGTCCTTATAAGAGAAGGAAGAGACACCAGGACTGCACACTCACAGAGCAAAGGCCATGTGAGGACACAGGGAAAAGGCAGCCATCGGCAAGCCAAGGACAGAGTCCTCACCAGAAACCAGCCTTGCTGGCGCCTTGATCTCAGACTTCCAGCCTCTAGAACTGTGAGAAATAACTTCCGTTGTTTTAGCCACCCAGTCTGTGTTATTCCCTTATGGCAGCCCTGGTGGACCCACACAAGGATGACTACAGGAAGCCTCTGCCCACATTACTACAGATGCCCAGGTGACAGATAACAAATTCAGTTCAATACAGATAAGGTCCAAGTCACAAATCTCAGAACAAAGGGCAACATCAGGAAATGTTTGCTAAATGTAAGTGTACTATCTCTTCAGCACACCAGTCAGAGAAAGGGCATTTATGGTTCACGTGAGGAAAAAACCGAAAAACCTAGGGTACCTGCAGCTCTCAGACACAAATATAGCCTGGCCAAGAAAGCTGCCAAGCCACTACATTGTTGAAGTTTAGAAAATGCAGTCCTGATTGCGAGCGGGGCTGCTCTGGGCATTGACTAAACCAGATGGAGAATGGAGGCTGGCTTGTCAGAGCCCCTGGGGACAAGGTTATCTTAATAGCGCTGCTTGAATATAACCTGGGGGCAGCAATTCTCTAGGGAGAGTGGGACTCAGTAGGCAAGGATGTCCCAGGGGCTACACAGGCTGAAATCAGATCGGTAGCTCTGACTGCAAGTCTGCTCCTAAGTAAAGAATAACTGATGAATATAACAAATCATTTCAGGCATGGAAAATGCTAACAAATGCCAAGTGATTCTTGAACAACTTTTAAACAATTTTAACAATTTATTTTGGCCTCTAATGACTTTATTCATCTTGGGGAACTTCAAGATTCCAGGTGAGGAAGCAGATCTTAGCTCCCCACAAGAAACATCACCATTTCTTCTGCTACCTTCTCCCCTAAAGATGCCTAGCTAAGTTAAGGCAGGCCAGCTGCTAGCCCACATGACACCTGTGTGAATACTAGGAAAAGGTTCCTCCCTGGGGATGCAGCCCTGCAACAGGCGCAAGGCTTGGCAAGGGAAGCACAGGCTGGCCATCAGCCCCCCGCACTTGGCCCCTTGGCCCAGCACGCTTGAGCAGGATGCAATTGGCACAATCGTATGAGATGCTCTGATGTAAAAGACAGAGTTTGTGAAGCCTGATGAGCCACTGTGCTCACGACAGTAAGAAGTCCATGCTTTTATCACAGCACAAGTTCAATGGCTGCAAGAAGCACTCCAAGTGCAATGGACCGGAGGTGGAAGCAGCCATTATAATGGGCACGACATCACAAACCTACTCTCAAGACAATGCACTGTAGCAATTTACCAAGTGAATGCTAGAGTATCAGCCCGGAAAAATTTGAGAAGTCTTTGAAAATAGCAGAATCAAATAATAAAACTCCCGAGAAAGCACCAGCACGTAAGCAAAACGAGCCACTAAACACAAAAGCTTTGAGAAGTACAAAAGATAAAGTCGTCTCTAAAGATGAAGCACAGAAGCCTTCTGGAGACCAATGAAACTCGAAACCGAGCCGAGAAGAATTAAGGAAAACACCAGAGAGAGAGAAAGAGAGAAACACCATAAAATCCTTCTCAGCACTAATTGTCTCCAGAGAAATGTGGGGGGGAAGATGCCTATAGAATACAGGTAAATCCACTGGAAGAAAGTATTTAATGTGAAAAACATTCATGATGTATATTACTCCAAGTACAATGTGGCTGGAAAACGGCAGAGGCAGGCGTTAAAAAAAAGGTAAAGCAACAACTACTTTGGAGACCCCATCATCATAACGGAAAGAGAATCCTGCTGCATAGAACAGAGGCACTCAGACCCCAGCCAAGGATGAGTCAGAGACAAGTGGACTCACCCACCCTTCCTTTCCTGACTCACATAAGATGGACTCGTACTTGGGCCCACTCTCAGCCTTTTTAGGTTTGCCTCAGTGGCTTGACATTAAAATGTCCCCTGAACACCACCCTCAGAAGCTGGACTGAAAGCCCTTGGATTCCATCTAGAGAGGCAATTCCACTCTAAGAGCCAGACTCTGGAAGGTCTGGAAGGTTCCAATAAGTGGTGACCTACTAGAATCTAATCTTTTCATAGATGAATCCTTCAACCAAATGTCTTGTTGGTAATCATG
Source organism: Equus przewalskii (assembly GCF_037783145.1). Classification (NCBI taxonomy): domain Eukaryota; kingdom Metazoa; phylum Chordata; class Mammalia; order Perissodactyla; family Equidae; genus Equus; species Equus przewalskii. The sequence continues at coordinate 21,597,795 of NC_091854.1, forward strand.
ATCTTTTGCTGCATGTGACATAATAGTGGCTAAATCTGTATGATACCTGCTATGGTCTGAATGTTTGTCTCCCCACAAAATTCATATGTTGAAATCCTAACCCCCAGAGATGACAATATGAGAAGGCTGAGTCTTTGGGAGGAGCTTAAGTTATGAGGGTGGAGCCCTCATGAATGGGAATAGTGCTCATATAAAAGAGGCTCCAGAGAGAGCCCTTCCCTTCTGTGACATGAGGATACAGTGAGAAGTCTGTGACCCTGAAGAGCACCTTCATCCAACCATACTGGCAGCCTGATCTGGGACTTCCAGCCTTCAGAACTGTAAGAAATAAATTTCTGTTGTATATAAGCTACCCAGTCTGTGATATTTTGTTACAGCAGCCCAAACGGACTAAGACAACATCTCATCATTTGCAAAGCACTTTCATTTAGAAATCATTGTCTTAATGAGCATCTGGACAGCCTGCATGTTGCAGCACCATCCCAAAAGCTGCCCACATCTTTGGGGCCTAGAGATGCTCCCTGAGGCTTCTTTCTTTGGGAATTCTTAAGAAATGTCAAAAGAATGAAAAATAAACAACATATTGCTTCCTCAAGAGAAGCTAGCTCTGCTCCACGATATATTGTCAAATGCTGCTAATTTAGGGGAATGAAAAGTACTAAATCTGTCACATAAAGAAAGACATGTAAACCTGTGCAAGGTGAATGGAGTTGTTCTGCTGGAAGTAACCATTTAAGTATGAGTTTAGTGGCCCAGCAGAAATATCTCTACCGTTACGATTGTTGCTAATAACCATCACCACTTATTGAGTGCCTTCTAAATGCCAGCATTTTGCTAACTGTGAGCATTAGTGCTACTCCTTACACATCTCTGAAAGGTACCAATGTATTTAGTTTTGCTCACAAATATTAAGTCATCTAACTAAAGTACCTACATCTGGAAAGTGGCAGGGTCAGGATTCAAATCCAGAAATAACTTCTTTGCCCAAACTCCTTCTACCACCCCGCTGCCTCCCACAGCCTAGAGGAGAATTAAAAGCTACTAGCCCTCAGCTGCCTCAGACTGACAACAGACGAGGCGTGATTATAGTCCTCCTGAAAGGTGGGTTTATTTCTGTGCTGCTCCCCTCACTTCAAAGGATTCCTTCACCGTGGGTGCATGGACTGCACCACGTAAGACCTCACAGGATTATTTTATGGTCTCATTTTTCTGTTTCTTGAAATATGAATTTCTAGGGTCCAAAGACCATGTCTTACATTTTGTTACATCTTTCTCAGTAGCTAGCACCAAGTCACAACACAAAAGGAGCTCAAGAAATATTATTTGAATGAATGAATGACGTTCTAAAGAGAGAAGCAATGTAAGAACCGAATTGGGAGAACATAATGGCACTGGCTGGGGTGAGAAACATAAAGGCAACTTCATTCAATTCCAAGATGGAAAATAATCCTGACATTCGCTGTTTGGGGATCCATGGTCTAATCTCCTTTAATGTCCCTAGTGCTTAATCTGTCAGTCACCACACACAGATTTAGTACTTACTGCCAGGTATTCATTCTCAATTCTTTGAAGCATAAAATTGGCAGCATGGGATAATATAGCTGTGGAAATGCTTTTGGTTTCTTTGGGAGAAAAGAATATATGCACTTTCATTATTTCTCAATCCTGTTGTAGATTTCCTTCCTCCCTGACAACATAAAAGTAGCCGCACAATTCCCATTCATAAATGCACACTAACTTTCCCTCAGAGGATGCCAAATGGGACTGAACAAGATGCCCTTTTGAAAGGGGGCTCAGGCGTTCAGCTGGCACATCACTGGGATCGCTCCCTTCCCTTGTCCTCGCTGTCATATCTACCCGTCTTTTGGCTCTGAGGTCAGTCTTCTGTAGGGCATGATGAGTCAGGGACTGACCTGTACTTTGGAGAACACTGAGCAGGGAGGGAGGTAGACGGGGAAGTGTAGTGCCCTGCCCACCATTAGGAAGGCAAAAGAGGAGAAGACCGTGGACCACTGAGTGTACAACAGGCCCTTACTTCTAAAGCAGACATTCTCCACAGTGTTGACATGGCAGAACATTTGGCAGACATGGAGCTCTTCACTCAGGTAGAATACCACTGGAATACTGACATAATACACTTAAAATCATTGCATAAGTGCTTTGGGCCAATCAGATCCAAGCTGGCCACTCCTTCCCTCAGCACACATTTAATGAGTGCTAATTCTGTGTCAAGGATTGTGCTAGAGGATTAGGAATATAAAGACAAGGAAGAGATCTTGCTTGCCCTCAAGGGCCCCACAGGCCAGGAAACAAATGATGAAGGGAGTAACAGCAGTCGTGGGAAGTTGGAAAATTGCTAACATTTACTGAGAGCTCACCATGTGCCCAGCATTATCCTAACTGCATTCACATATCTCAATTCATCTAAGTCTGCATAAGAACCTTATGAGGTAAGGTACTAATATTATGTAAGGTTCCAAGGCTATTGCTACTCTGACGGAGTGCTATGGGAATCCAAAGAAATCTCCCTTACTATCTCTCACTCAGTTTTCTTAAGAGACTACCAATAGCAGTTACCAAAGGGCTAAGACAAGATTATGGGAGTACAACTTAAATTGAGAAAGTTTTATCAAGTAAATCCCCCCGCACCCCATAGAAAAAGACTGCTATTGCCTGATTTTAGCATTAAGACACACATCCTGCGATGCGGAATATTCTGAGTACTGAACATTTGGGAAACACTGCTCCTAGATACCCAGGCCAACAACCCCTCCCACACACACCCCTCATCCCACATCCACAGTGGAATAAAATAGACTCCTTCCACCATCACAGCCCTCCCGGAGCATCCAGGTCCACGCTACTCCTCTCTGCAAACAGACATGAGGGTGTTTAAAGACCAGATTAAAAGGGCAGTTCTCAATTCCAATTCTTCCACTTTAGAATTTAGAGTAATTCTAGCAGGTAAGAGGACCAAGTTTTAGTCTATAATGCAGAATAAATGGTGAAAATATATGATAGAGAAAAAGTATTTCCAAGAATTCCTACACTTAAGAACACGGTTTCCATCTAAACCAACATGCTAAAGTCAAATCATTTTTATTTATCATTAAATATTTACTACTTATATTTTCTTATCACTCTTTGTCTTTTATTCATAACTTATTTATTTATTCATTTTTTGCTGGGAAAGATTCGCCTTTAGCTAACATCTGTTGCCAATCTTCCTTTCTTTCTTTTTTATTCCTCCCCAAAGCCCCAGTACATAGTTGTAAGTCCTTCTAGTTCTTCTATGTGAGCTGCCACCACAGCATGGCTACTGACAGATGAGTGGTGTGATTCTATGACTGGGAACCAAACCCAGGCTGCTGAAGCTAAGTGCACCAAACCTTAATCACTAGGCCATTGAGGCTGGCTCTCATTTTTTGGCATTCAAATGTGGACTTTCTTGTACTTTTCCTTGACAGTTTCACACATAAAATACCTTTTCCCCTCATTTGCCTGTAATCCTCTGGAGGGCAAAGTCTGTAACATCGGTTCTAAATCCCAATGTGCATCAGAATCACCTGGGGAGCCTGTAAAACTGACGGACCCCAGCCCAAAGCCCAAAGGTTTTATTTAATTGACATTGAGTAGTTTTTAAAGCTCTCTAGAGCTTTGGTCTAGTTCTCACATGAGGCTGCTCATTGGAATCACCTGGTGAACTTTACAAACCAGTGATGCATAGGTCCTTCTGCAGAGACTCTGATTTAATTGATCTGAGTGCTGTCTTCATTGATCTGTGTCCATCACTGATCTGAATGTATCCTTCATTGATCTGAGTGCCTTCTTCATTGATCTGAGAGCCACCTCCATTGATCTGAGAGCTGCTTTCATTGATCTGAGGGTGTCCTTCATTGATCTGAGTGCCGCTTCCATTGATCTGAGTGCCGCTTCCATTGATCTGAGTGCAGCCTCCATTGATCTGAGTGTGTCCTTCATTTATCTCAGTGTATCATTCATTTATCTGAGTAGTGCCTCCATTGCTCTGTGTGAAGCTTTTATTGATATGTGTGAAGCTTTATTGATCTGAGTGAAATTTTCATTGATCTGAGTGCCACCTGGGTCTCAAGATTTTTCTAACGTGCTCCGGGTGACTCTATTTTGAAGCTATGATTGAGAATGACCTTATATTTCTTTGGCATCTACCCTGAGACCTAGCCCAGTACTTGCACATGGTGGACTGTCTTTAAGTTTTTCAATATATAATAACAATTTCATTTAAAATATTCTAAACTCTGATTCTACGACTTCCCACAAATTAATCAGAATCAATAAAGTTTAATTAAATGTTGAAAGTTACCATACTTGGATCCCTATAAAGCTGCAGACCTGATTATCTCAGGAAGTATTTCCTTCCTTGACAGGCAATTTCTTCACAATTAAGATGAACCAAAGAACATTCAGATCTCCATATTTAACACCAACAGCCCAAAGGCCACATCAATATACACCTAATAAATCAGTACTCAAAAATGCAATGCTCTAAGCCACATACAAATGACTTGCCTGTGTTTTTTAAGACTCTAGGCAGATTTTTCACTGAAAAAAAATTGATCTCAACATCTAAGACTGACTGGTTTCAACAGCATAAAATAGGCCATCTCTGCAGACACTTCACACTTCCCTCCTGTCATTTCATAGTCTAAGTATCACCTCTACTTCCCTTTCCAACAACTCACCATACACAATCATCAGTTCCTGCTACAGGATTTCATGAGAGCCCTGACAGGAAGCGGCTGAGGAGAAGGACTTGGGGTAGAGGCAGGTGTGCTCTTCACTCTCACTTGACACTCAGCTTTATAAAAGCAAAGCTTTGGACTTAACCCATATCTGTATCCACTCCAAGACCTTGCAGAGGCCTTACACAAAGAAGGTTCACAATAGGCACCTGTGTTGAACTTCTGTAAAGCTTTGGAGCTAACTGTATATGTATGTATATACGTAAACACACACAAACACACACCCACACACACACGATCGACCACACCTCCTTAAAGGACCCCCTTAGAAGCATCAGTGCTTTTCCCCAGCTCTCTGGGTAAAGGACATTGCCTTTGAGTTAAACTCAAAGTCAAAGGTGTGCGCCTGGCTTTGTCTCCCTGTGTGTCATCCTTCTATTGTAGCCAGAAAATTCCCCTGATTTGCCCTCTGTGTCCCTCAGGGTTATTTCTAACATCTAGTCACTTTACCCAGAAGTACTGAGTGAGTTAATTACTTTTGCTTTAATGAGGATTCCATTATTTTACCAAGTCAATGCTCCCAGAGCTTTGGGATAGTTAAATTTTACAAATGCATTTGCCAATATATTTTGCGCATGCTGAATGCTGTGTACATGGGGGTTATTAGTAATTATAAACTGGAAATTGCCACTCTGCATCCAAGGACAGATTCTTGCCCTTTAGCATGCCTTCCTGTTAGAATCTCAAACGATCCTATCCAAGGTACTTCTTGGCCTCCTCTCTACTGTGGCTTCTGATTTCCTCTCCTTTGTCTATCTTTTCACTCTTATTCTTTTAATTGAGGAGCTCCACAGAAATATAGTTTATTCTTTGTTGTCTTCCCTTTTTTGGACAGCTATTTTTCTCCCTACCACCTACAGCCAGGCTTCCTAAATAGAGAAACCATTACTCTTCTCCACACATAAGAGAACTACAAACAATGGTCAACAGTGCCAACTGGCCATACGAACACCTATAAATTCAGTTTCTGTCTCAATGAGGATTTCTCTTTTGCTCTCAGGTCCTCAGTCTCAACACAAGGATCTAATAATCTGGGTCTTTTTTTCATGTTGCACACTCTCACATTTTCAAAGGCCACTCTGGCTGGGGTAGAATAGGAGAAGCCTAAAAATTCAAGCATGGATGACATTTTTATGACACATTCCATGGCCCTGCTAAGTTCCGGGTCTCAAAATTAACATTGAGCACTTGACTGTGCGCCGGTACTGAGTATTTTACGTGTATTATTATCTCATCATCTTAACAACCTGGCGTATTCTTAACCCTATTTTAAAAGGTGCCATCCATTTTCACCTGGACTACTGACATCATCTCCTTTCTTGTCTCCCCATGTTCATGTTCTCAATAGTGCAGTCAAAGGATAAAGTGGTTTGTCTGAAAACACTAAATAGATCACATCACTGCCTCCCACATCACTCTCTTTCCTTCCCCCGTTTCTCTCCTTAGAAACATTAATACTTTCCTATTGCCCTTAGAGTGAAGGACAAAATCCTTAACATGACTGTGCACTGGCCCCTACAAACCCCCCAGCTTCATCTCATAACCCCCATCGCCTGAGTGCTCAGTACTGCAGGTAAACTGCCCGCAGCATGCTCCGTGCCCCCTCCTCAGAGCCTCTGTCTGAAAACCACCTCTCGGTCTCATTCCTCCTCCACCCAGTTATTCCCAACGATTCTTTCAGCTTAAGAGTCACGTGTTCAGGGAAGCCTTGCCTGTCCTCCCAAAGTTCCCATGCTCTTTTGTAGCACTAAGACCGTATCCTCTACAGCCCTTAGCATGACTGGAATTTGGCAACTTTGATTCAAGCCTGCAAGATTTAGCCTGGTGGCCTTCAAAGTATGGTTCTGGGACCAGTAATGTCAGCATCATCTGGGGACCTGCTAGAAATGCAAATTCTGGGCCCCCACCTCAGCACTACTAAATCAGAAACCTGAGGGTGGGTGCAGTTATCTGTGTTCACAAGCTCTGCAGGCAATTCTGATGCATGCTAAAATTTTAGAAGCAATGCAGACTGTAAGCTCCAAGAGGAAGTTTGTGGATCATCACACTATTGCACCATATTTGATGAACGAATGAACAAATGAATGGGGATGAAAAACTTAAGACTCTAAAAGATTAAATAACTTATTCAAAACCGAAGATCCAGCAAGTAACAGAATCAAGAAGTATGGTTCTTTATCACCATATTTGCAACCTTTTTTCTTCTTATTTCCATGGAATACCAAGGAAAAACTAAGAAATATTGTTTACTTGTATTTACACTGAATAAGACCTGGACAAGCTTCTCAAATTTCTCTTCCCCTGACACATTTTTCTATACCCCCTCACTTATATGGATGCTGATAAAAAGATGTTACTAATGAACACACAGAAAGGGTACCTAAGAGTTTCTAAGAAACTTACTTTGGGATTCTAAAGGCCATAAGCAGGATGAGATGAAGTGAAACAGAAAGTCACTGTAACAGGGTAAATGAATATAACTGACATTTAGAAAATAACAATGTACTACATAAAAACTAATATGAGGCTAATAAATAACTTGGAAATTATCAAGTTAGATACACACAACTTTCACTTATCTCTAAAATTTATATGACAGATATAAAATTCCCCAATTTATTATTGTTAGAAGTCAATTATCAGTTTCCTTGTACCTGTGCACACACACAGACACACATACATACACTCAGGCTTTTCTAACAACCTAATTAGTAGGTAATCTTACTTAGGTAAGCACAACTATTGATCTTTCATCTCTCATTGTAATGATTTCAGATCACAAATCAGTAACTTTAAAATTTTATTTTTATAGTAATAAAAAATGCGTATAAAGTTAAACTCAATACAAATTTCATCACTTTTAAAAATTTTAAGGTAAATAAGTGAAAGTTTCCTCCCTAGCTCTGTCAACTCCATTTCCCCAGAAGAATCACTTTTAACCCTTTGGGGGCTATCTCTCACGATGTCTTTCTAAACATATGGAGACATGTCTCTATCTCTACACACAAATGCATGTGTCTACATACAAATATATGTTTATATACAGACATATAAACCCACATTTATTCACAGTTTTTGAATAATAAAAAAGGAACACACTAGCTATGTTGGGATACACTTTGTTTTTGCATTACTATGCTATGGACAGAGGAACTCTGTGAGGATATTTATTATTGATAGTGTTCAAATGTCAAAGATGCAAGAGCCCTCTTCTTTTCTATCATTAAAAACATTGCATCTAATTAGAGACCCAGTTCAGCTGGGACCTCAAAGCACTTATTTCAAGGGACAAAGATGAATAAGACCAGAAAATGAGAAACAAAGTCTCTTAGGAGAAGGCTTGGAAGCAATGTTTCATCCCAAGAGTGCTTCGGGTCACCCCACCGTGCTGTCTCCTAACCACCACTGAGAGACTGCACTCTCTACTCCTAGTCCACACGTCAAACTCCAAAAATCTTAGATTCCTAGCTCTGGAACCAACCATCACTTCCACACACACATACCCTTCCTTTGTTTTAAGAATCTGGTTTCAAACTTACGTGTGTTGTTACATTTCCTATAATAATTGTTGTATTTTTCAGAAAATATCAATAACATTTAAACCAAAGACTAGTTCAACTTAAAGCCATCAAATAATATTCAACTCATAAAAGAGCTTGTCATAAGGATATAAACAAAGTATGATAACTACAATCCAATCAGAAAACAGAAATCTAGGCAATGTAGCCCTATTCATTGCTTCCATGTGCAGGAAACCATGAGCTGATTTAAGCACAGACAGTGATTTATTAGAAGGACACAGGAGTGTCTCGCAGATTTCTTTATTAGAAGAATACAAGGGTCTGCAAGAGACCCCAGAGGCATGGAGGAGCTGAGTCTTGGGAACTTACTGGAACTGAGGACTGAGATGCTCCAGGGAAGATTGGGAGTCCTTCCTCTCTGTTGCTTGTCTCTGCTTCTCTCCCCTGATTCTTCTCTGTCTGCAGACCAGCTTTCTCAGTTTCCCTGTTTACATGAAAATGGCCACACCCAAAAGACACACTGGGGATCTGGTAGAAGCAATTACAAAGTCCCAGATGCAGGGGCTTGTTAGCATTGCTTAGTATAGAAGCCCAACCCTGGTGCAATCAGTCACTGCTGAAACGTTGTATACATATACATATTGTATACATATACAGTTGTATACATACACACATGTACACACATGTATGTATACAAACACATATGTATATAATTATACACATACAAAAATGGCTTCCCCCATAGTCACCATATGGATAGTCGGGTAGAGGAATTACCAGGAAAGGCAACACTGCTAAGTTCAGGAGATAATCCACTACAAATTTAGTGCAAATTTTATTTTGTCCAGCCACAGTTTTCTATTTGAATACACAAACAAGCTCTCATTTAATCAAGAGTTTTAACTCTCCCAGTTGGGATGGCTGTAAATCTTAACTTCCCAATTCCTTCAGGACAAATGGCACACATAAATTAGAAAAATGAAGATTGCCAGACCAGAAAATGTAAAGCTTCTAAGGGTTTTAATTCAAATATGAACTACTAAGTGCATTCCATATTATGTGGAAAAAGTTATGAAGCATCTTATTTTAATTAATTGAGCACTGAAACTGTTGCTGAAATGTTTAAGCATGAAATCCAAGAACACTGCACAGAATTTCCTTCAAGTCAAATTAGAATATGGCCACAGGACCCAATTCTGAAAGAGTCATGATAAATCATAGCCATTTAGAATGCACTGGATCTTACTCTCATGTAAATAATACATTAGCACCTTCAAAGGTCAGGTACCTGGAGCACATACCACTCAGGAAAAAATCATACAATATTGTACAACACTATCTTGGTGACTTGATTATATGACATCATAGCCCTTCGGTGACAGCTACCAATTTCTTAATTAAAGTTATTACTTTTTCATCAAAAATAGCTTTTACAAAACAGAAATACAGTTCTACTATTCATCAACTCAAAAGGAATTTTTTTTTAAGAAAGTGGCAAGTGATCTCTCGCTGGGGAGATTTGTCTCCATTACGAAGCCCGCTACATAATTCAGCAGTCTGGGCCAGCATCAATCCTGCAGAGGCACAGCATCTGTCTTCAACTCTAGCCTTTATGATTCAGAACTTCTACTTGGGTTATATTAGGAGTAAATGTGGCAATCTCCACAACCAGGCACACCCCTCTGCCTCGTGGCGGTTCCAATAACTGCAGAATGACCCTAATGAACATCTGGGACCACATGAAACTTAAATCCACTGAAGGAAAGATAGGACTTTGAGCCATGGACACAAAGTTTGCTCCTTCACAGAGCTAAGCTCTTCTAAACTTCCCTGACACGGCCACATCCTGGCTTCCTTCTCCACACTCCCCCTTCATCAGCCCCTCACTCTTGCCAGGACCTGCCCTTAATTCCCTGCTCTTCACACTCAGTGCATTCTCCCTCAGCCTCACACAGAGTTTCAACTTCCATCTAGTTACTAATTGGCTCAGATCTGTCTCCTAAGTTCTAGAAGCAGAACTCCACCTACAGATGAAAATCTGCACCTGGTTCTCTCACAAGGCACCTCGAATTCAACATATCTAAAATCTAAGCCACTCTCTCCTGATCCTCGCAAATAAATCTGTTCCTCCTCCTGTGCTCCCTTCATCAGTCAATAGCACCACTATGTTCTTCAGGGCCCAAGCCAGAGAGGTTGAGTGAGTCCTCTCTTTCCCTCACTGTTCATGTATAATTGGTCACCAAAGCCTGTTACTTCTATCACCTAACTATATCTCCAGTCTATACACTTCTCTCCATGCCTACAGCCACGACCTTAGATCAGATGCTGGTATTTTCCACCTAGATTGCTGCAACAACATCCTAGTGTTTCCAAGCCTCCAGTCTTGCCAACTCCTAATCATTCCCCACGCTGCTACCATAGTGATTGTCCAAAGGTGTAAACCTGTTCATGTCACTCACCTGAATAAAACTTTACAACTGCCCTCCACTGCTCTTAATGTAAAGACAAAACTCGGTAACAGTCGTTCCAATCAGGGCCAATTTTACCTCCCGCCCACCAAGGGACATTTGGCAACATCTGGAGACATTTTTGGTTGTCACAACTTGGGGGTTGCCACTGGCCTCTAGGACAGAGACCAGAGATGCTGGTAAACATCCTAAAATGCACAGGACAGCCCCCATCCCCACCCCAACAAAGAATGATCTGGCCCACAATGTCAATAGTGCTCAGATTGAGAAACCCAAAAGGCATAGAAGACTCTGCCTAAACTTTCTACCTTCTTGTGATTTCCTACCTTCTACATCCCCCACCCCCAACCTAACCTCCACGAGCCAAATTAAACTTCTTCTCAAAGATATGTGTTCTTACTCTCCTGTAGGTCTTCCTACACACTCTTCATTCAGCCTAGAATACTGTGCATAGTGTTCAGCCTGCTTGCTTCATCCAGCTACTTCAAAGTCACCCTTAAGGTTTCAGCTCCGATGTCACTTACCCTGGGAAAACTTCCCTGCCCCCAGGAATTACGTGTCCCCTCTGCCCAATCAGCTCCCTGTCCTTCCACTTTATAATAATTACATGATAATAGTACTATCACATTCCTGTTCTACACATGAGGAAACACATGGACAGCAGCATTCTGTCCCAACAAATTACAGAAACTTCTGATTTTCCCTGAGGGGGAATTACCCTAGAATCTGAGCTTCTGAGCTTTAGGGCCCTGCTACAACCTTTCTCCCTCTTACCAACCTCATTTAAGGATTGCCCTGTCCCCCACCCCACACTCATCTCAGAGTCGCTAATCCTGGAAGTTTATACTCAAACCAAGTGCATGCCTGTTCCTGGCCTCCCTACCGGAACTCAACCCGTGATATAATTCCTCCGGTCCACCAGTTCTCAAATTGAGGTCCACAGATCTTGGGGGAGACAAGGGAATCCCTGGGACCCCTTTAGGGGACTACAAGGGCAAAACCATTTTTGTCATAATACTAAGGTGTATTTGCCTTTTTCACTTTGTTGACATTGGCCCCAAAGATAGAAAACCCATGGCAGGTAAAAGGGCTAGCGCCTGAGCATGAATTCAGGCAGTGACACCAAACTGTGCTAGCAGTCACTGTGTTCCTCAAGGCTATGCATTCACCATAAAATAAACAGTGGTTTCAATTATGAGATTTCTTAATGGAGCAGAAAGAATTATTAATTTTGTTAAGCCTTGAGTACCATCCTTTTAATATTCTGCACGATGAAATGGGAAAAATGCACATGGCACTTCTACATACGTAGAGTGGTTGTCTACATATGTCTACAGGGTTGTCACAAGGAAAAGCATTTGTGCAGCTGTTTGAGTTGTGAGCTCAACCAGCCGCTTTTTTCATTAAACAGACTTTTTAGTTGAAGAGAAAACTAACAAAGTATGATTAGTTTGCACAGTAAGGCTTGGTTATTTGGCAGACATTTTCTTGAAAATGAATGAAGTGATCCTATCACTTCAAGAAAACAGCTAACAGTATTTAATGCCAAAGACAAAAATCTAGTTTTCAAATGAAAATTAGGATTTCATAAAACATGTACCTGCCCCCAGGAGTTTGACAGCTTCCCAGTACTTAGAGACTTTTCTGATGAGATATTTGAGTGGTGATGCTAAGGAATGTAATTTTTAGCTATTGTGTAATGAAATGTGTCAATATTTGAAAGATCTGCATTAACTCATTGAACTAATATTTTCAAATGACCAACACAAGATGTTCTAAAATCATGCATGGGTAGAAATCCGTTCAAAGTGCAAGCTAGACCAATGGATTTTAACGTAACAGAGTATGAAAAGTTCATTGATTCGGTTTTGGATTTCACACTGCAACTCATCTTTAAGAAACTACCATTTGGAGTTTTGCTGTAGTAACAAAGCGGTATGTCCACAATGATCTGAAAAGGCTGTTCAAATACTCCTCCTTTTTCCAACTACATATCTGTGTAAGGCTGAATTTTCTTCAACCAACACAACATATTGCAACAGATTGAATGCAGAAGCAGATATGAGAATCCAGCTGTCTTCTAGGAAGGCAGACAGAGAGATTTGCAAAAAAATTTTTAATGCTACCATTTTCACTAATGTTTTGTATTTTGGAAAATATAATTATTTCTCATAAATGTATGCTATTTGCTCTAACATGTAATGAGTTTATTATTATTACTTTTAAATGAATTAATATTTTTAAATCTTCCCAGTTTTAATTTCTAATACTATAAATATCAATAGACACAACTCACATAAACAAAAGTTTTTCGAGATGCTCAATACTTTTTAAGAGTATAAACGGGGAACTGGCCCCGTGGCCAAGTGGTTAAGTTCACACGCTCTGCTTTGGCAGACCAGGGTTTCACCAGTTTGGATCCTGGGCGCAGACATGGCACTGCTCATCAGGCCATGCTGAGGTGGCGTCCCACGTAGCACAACCAGAAGGACCTACAACTAGAATATACAACTACATACTGGGGGGCTTTGGGGAGAAGAATAAAAACAAAAAGATTGGCAACAGATGTTAGCTCAGGTGCCAATCTCTAAAAAAAAAAAAAAGAGTATAAAGGGGCCCTAAGACACAAGGTTGGAGAGGCACTGAGCTATAAAACCATCTTCCTTGCATCTAGTTCTTTAAGATCCTACTCAGTAACTCAGATTACTTCTCGTCCAAAAGTCTTCCCTGGTTTACACCCAAACAACTCTAATCACTTTTTTATTCTGTAGTCCCTCACTGTACATGTAACATGGTTCAGATCTTTATCCTGCTATAAGCCAGTTTGAGTACACAGGACCTGTGACCGTGACCCAGCTAGTTCACTTATTAGTGTGACCTTGGGAAAGCTCCTTTCTCTGAGCCTCAGTATCCTCAATTGCAAAACAGAGAATCATAGTGCCTACTTCATCAGGGCTGTTGGGGGGATATATGCGTCCCCCTAAAATTCATATGTTGAAGCCCTAAGCCCCAGTGTGGCTGTGTTTGGAGTAAGGAAGTAATTAAAATTAAATGTAGTCATGAAGGTGGGGCCCTCATCCAACAGGATTAGGGTCCTTCTTAGAAGAAGAGACACCAAAAAGCTGCTTATGTCTCTCTCTGCCAAGTGAGGATACAGCAAGAAGGCAGCTGTCTGCAAGCCAGAAGGAGGGTCCTAACTAGAGACCACATCAGCCAGACCTTCTCTTGGACTTCCAGCCTCCAGAACGGGAGAAAATAAATTTCTGCTGTTTAAGCCACTCAACCTATGGTACATTGTTACGGCAGCCTGAGCAGACTCAGACGAAAGGTTAATGAGATGGGATGTGTAAATCACTCAGCACAGTCTTAGTATATAATAAGCACAATAAATATTCCCTGCTATTATTATTATTCAGCAAATATTTATTTAGTATCTACTACAGTTACTAAGGTTCCTGCCATCATGGAGTTTATAGTCTGGGGAAGATGGGAGGGGAATCAAAAAATATACAACTACAGCTGTGTTAAATGTTGCGGAGGAAGGCAAGGAAGTTAAGAGAATACAGAAAAGGGAGCCCTAGTGTATACTGGAAGGGAAGTAGACACCAAAGAAGGCATCTTTGAGAAAGCGACATTTATCACCAAAGGATGAAGAGAAATCTTCCAAATTAGACTCCTAAAGAGAAGAGACCATGTCCTTCCTTTGTGAACTTTGTGCTGAGTGGAAGAATCTGCTACTTTCATTATTAGACTTTTTTTTCTATCTAATTTAAGCTACACTCAGAAGCTCAAAGGCTTGTTTCTAGTTTTTTATGTGACACTCCTAAACTTAATGTTTATTCTGGCTTTTATATGAATATCCTAAGCTTAGTGTTTGTTGAGAATTACTAAGAGAAGTAGAATTACCTTCTGGGGAAATTGACAAATGACTTTTACAGGCAAAAAAAGCAAGAGATAACAGGATCAATAAACAAAAGCCCCCAGTTTCCCAATTTGCCCAACTAATGCTACAATCAGGAAGAATTTAATGCATAAGGTCAGACTCTTCAGAAAAGTAAAGACCAGTAGGTGAGAATGAGGACACACGGGAGTCTATGAAAGCGGATTCCAGTCTCACTGTTAGGTGATTTTTCCTGATCAAAGAGCAAAAGCAACGAAAAGCTTTGAAAAATGATCCGCGGTGCTGGAAGTATGTAGCTGCGAATATTCCAGTTAAGGCAGTATATTTTAATCACCTGGACTCAGAAACAAAACATTTTCTTACCAAAACCCAGGACCCAGCGATAAGGAGATAACAGAAGGATGAAAAGCAGCTAGGTCTTCCCATTGGCAGAGACACCGGAAGGGACCTCTGAGGCTGTGTGTTGAGATGATAAAATATTAATGTGGGTCTCTCTTTAACTTTCCTTTCAGCATTCCCACAGATGTTCTGTGAGAGCAGAACTCTTGAAAGATTCTTTTTCCAAGTCAAGTTGAGTGCAGGCTCTTGATAAACTGTGCAACGTCAATAGTTTAGTGAAAGGAACCTCGACCTGGGTGCCACAAGGTGTGGTACAAATGTTAGTTCCTGACTATGGGCCAGATTTTTCACGTATCTGTGCCCAAGATTCTCCATCTTTCACATGAGGATAACGGCCTTTGAAGAAAAATAGTTCATAGGTAAAAGTGCTCTGACGTTTTAGAAATAACAAAGTATTAACACAGTCAATGCAACCCCAATTTTAGAGCAGCATCATATTAGTTTCTTTAATTATATGATGTTTAGCACTAGAATTTAATATAGATAGATCTAGGGGAACTCTTCCATTATTGAGATCTAGAAGATGTTTGAAATTGTCCAAGACAGTGGCCAAGGCAAGCAATTACTCAGGTCTTCTTAGTCTCCCCTCATTAGTGTGTTTCTCCAAGGGCCCCTGCACTGTCCTTAAGTCCTATGAACAGCCCTGCTCCTTTACTTTCAGAAAATGACCTCACCTCCATCGTCAGTGAGAGCGAGCCACCAATTTAGACTATCCTCAATTTTCCAACTTCCCTCCTGAACCCTTCCTCAACGTTCAAGCGAGTTCGCACATACCCCCACCATTTCCTCCCTCCCTCCCATCTCTAAAGAAAAAGCATCGTTCACCCAGTTCAGCCTAATCTCCCACCTGTGCCTGCATCTCAACCCCTCTACCACCCCAGGGACCTCAGCTACTCCTTCTCTCCTTTCTCTTCAACCTCTTAGTCCCAAAGGTCTCTTCCTCTGTAAGTATTACATGCTCAAGGCTTGTCCAAATTAAGAAAAGAAAAAAAAAAAAAAACCATGAACCCATGCTCCACCTCTAGCTAGGATTTTTCTCTACATCCAGTCCACTTTCTGCATGGTCAAGATTTTCGAAAGAGTAGTCCACAATAGTGTTTCTCAAACTTTAATGTGTAAACAGATCAACAGAGGAGCAAAGTAAAATGCAGATTCTGATTCAGTAAGACTGGGGCAGGGCCAGACATTACAAATTTCTAGCAAGTTCCCAGGTGACACTGATGCTGCTGGTCTGCAGGCCACACTTTGAGAAGTAAGTTTCTATGTCTAATTGCATTTCTGTTATTTCTGCTACCAGAACCAACATCAATTTTTAAATGGGCTTCTGGGGATGGGAAACTGCCTGATTTCATTCACGTATGTCCTTTCAGTAAGAGCACCTTTCTTCTGGGCACCTCGAATAAATATAGCGCATCCTTATTTACTCTTTTTCTATATCCGTAAGAACAATGCCAAACAGCATATCAGTCCCAGAGTTTGGACTGGATGGCTAACAAGCCCTATCTCGTGAAGACCTCTGTGTGTAAACAAACACGCTGAACAGCAAATAAAGTTTTTAACAAATGATGGAACAGATTATTTTACAAATCTGATCAACAAGCCCTTGTGGGCCACAGGCAAGAAGCATTTCTGTGGATTTTAGCTGAAATTTGTAAGAAATTACAGAAGTAATTTTATTTGAGTTTGTTTGCGGGGCTTTTTATGCTGTTTTGTTTGCTTGGCTTGCCTTCTTTTATTTTTCAAAATAATGTATGCTAAAATCCTTCCAACAGCTGAGCATATGTCCCAAAGCCTGCAAAGAAGGAACTAGCAACCATTTCAAAGCAGTGAGAAGTCACTCAGCTGAAAGCTTGGTGTCCTGGGTACTCTTCTAACAATTCTGCATTGCTCTGCGAACATCTTTTCTTCCCATCTCTGAGGCTGACTCTCATCCTCCTCTGCCCTTTAAGCTATTAGTGTAGACAGCAGATAATGCAGTCCTTGAGTCCTATCACTATCATAGAACACTCCTGGACAAACAACCATAAATTACTACATTGTGAAATGTTGTGTCATACACTATATTACTTTTGTTGCAGTAATTACAAATTAGACACAATGAGTTGTCTTAAAATGAAGATTGTTAAGCTCTACCCCAAAAGAAAGAAGGTTCTCGTAAGGAAAGGAGCATCAGATGAACTTTCCTTTATCTTCCACAACTGAGCTCAAAATTCACATTCCATTGTGAGCCAAGGACTAGAAACTCATGCCTCCAGCCAGGCTCAGGGTCAGGTTCTCACAATGTCAGTCCCTGTTTGATAGCCTTCAAGGGTCCCTTCAAGCCTTGACATGATACCCAAACTCCTCAGCATGGACCATAAGACCCTTCGCAAGCTCAGCTGGACCTGGGCCCCATAGGTCGCTGCTGCTGTTTCACTCTCCACTTGCACTGCTTGCGCCTCCCCCAAGAGCCTTTCCTTCCCCACCTCCACGTGGGGGGGCAGGGGGGGAGGACGAATCTAACTGCAAATTAAGCTATCATTCCCATTTGAAAGTAAGGAATTTCAAACTGTAGACTATTTTTTGTTGTTGTTAGATTCACATTTTGCAGGCTTCTGATCTCTGATTAGTCATTCTATTCACTGCTCATCATAAGGAGTATTTGTCTCAGATTTAAAAAGTCAAGTTCACCAATCACAATGACCAAAGTGATCTTGAGTCCATTATTTTTCACTCCACTGTCTGTTGGACTGTTGGCTTCAGCCTAGATCAAAGAGGGAACACCAAGAAGCCAAGGGTGACTGCATAGAGAAATGGAAATAAAAGAGGTAGGAAGGTCCTACCTGCCCATGGCTGGTCTCTGGGTCTCTGGAAGCTGTGGACTTACTCCAGGGGTGATGGTGATACACACAGGCAAAGGATACAAGTCACTTTACTACTGGCCCCATCCACTCTTCTGGAGAGATTGGCTCCGGACCTGCTGCCGACCAGAAGCCAGTGTCTTGTAAGACCCCAGGCCATCTGAGTGCTTAAAAGACTGGGTCAATGAACGATCAGTTTCCCACAGACGAAAATCCCTTAGCAGACCTCACAATTCTAATCCTACATAAGCTAATTCCTTCTTACTCCCAAATGCACAGTAATAACCACTTTTGCCCTTACTTACAAAGTACATGCAGATTATTTCTGAATCTACTGCTATCTACTCATAAGCTGTTAATTACTACTCATTTCCGAAAACAAATCAGATCCTGAGTTCCACATTCTCCACGAGCCAAGCGTCAGACTGATTTTAAGGAGAAAAAAAAAACCCCTAAGGTATATAGGTCTCTATGCCCAAAGTTCAGAGGATGCAGGGAGCTCGAGGCAACCCCTGGGATGGATCCAGTGACTGGAAGTCAACTACTGCAGACCTGCAGACACTGCCAGGAGTGGATCTCTGTACACACACAGTTGCTCACTGCTGTTTTCTCTGAGGGGAGATGTGTGTGTGTGTGTGCATGTAGGTGCATGCATGTGTGTGTAGGGTGGGGAAACTGACAAGTTCCCCAATCCTTCCAGCAGGATTACCAAGCAGTCCAGAGGACATACTTTGTTGCCTTTTGTAGTAAACATGGCTGCCCAAATTCAGTGGTTTATACAATGTCCAAGGTTATTTTTAGTCTCCAGTAGCACAATTTACAGAAAAGTAATGCTTAGATCCAGTAAATAATTTATCTGGAGGTTGAAAATTTATTGAATCCATCCCGTTGGTTAACTGCAATGCACATACACACTGAGAGTAAACTATACGTATATATCATAGCCTAACCTTTACTTTATTCCCAGGCCTCACAATGGAATATCAAGTAAGCAATTACAGAACTACAGGATGTCAAACAACCGGGGTATTTTGGCTAAAGAAGCTGGGACTCTGAAGTGTGATACATTCATCTACTGTGTGTCATATTGAAGCCAGTAATTTGTTTCAGTGCCATTTAGAATTCAAGGCTACTCTGCAGAAAAGCATCCAAAACATTAGGAAGACGATCAGAAGGAAAACTGTAATTTCTTAGGAACTTGTGTCGGAACTAAAACTTTAACAATAGCAGGAGGTTAAAATGGCACAATTTGAGTTTTTAAAAAAAAAACGCAGGCTTGAAGAAGTGGGAGGGATGGAAGGAAGGGATAGATATGCAGTTTCCTTGGAAACTAAATGTGATATTATTGCAGCAATAAGCCTCAGGAACCATTGTTTAGAGGGTGAAAATACTGCTCATCTGCTTAAAACTGGACAAGCGTAATTTAGAACCTAAATAATTGTGATCTCTACGAGAATCCTCGGGGAACTCTAAAGACTGCTGTAGAGTGGAAGTGCCATGTACAAGCTCATAAATCTACAGAGGAACACTCGACGGCCCTCTACCCACCCCCCAGGAGGTTGCAGAAAGCAGACGACCGCAGCAATGAGTTACAGGTACAATTTCCAGGGCATTGATATAAACAGGCGCCAGCAGGCAATGCTCTCTCCAGCCTTCCTGGGTCCTTGCTCACGGCCTTGAGAGTACACCACAATCCTAGACAAGCAGGTTCACAGGGAGACGGAGCATCATTCCTCGCCACTCCACCACTCCCTCGCTCTCTGAGCTTGGACACCCCACTAAGCTCACTGGGCCTCATCGGAAAAACAGAGAAAAGACCACTTTCTTCTCAGGGTTACTATATGAATTAAATGAAAGAGGAAAAGCCCCAGAACAATGCCTCACACATGGTAGGGGGCTCATACAAGTTAATGATCTTTCTCTTCCCAATGGTCAATGGTTTATTTTGACCTGTGTGCTTCTTTCCACTATGGACATTCCCATATGAACAAAGAAGTAGTTTTTGTATGAGAATCCGTGGCAGGAGGTCTTCATAGAGAAACTCATAGGGTGTGGCATCTGGTCAAGTCAGAGCTGGGCCACATAGGCCCTCTCTGTCATTCTGACACTTAACAATCAATCCTGTTGATGACACAAAGACAGCTGGGGGCAGAGGATTATGCATGGGTGAGGCTCTGAGTTGAATCTAGAATGTCTGAAGGAGAACTGAGGATAAGAACATCCCTCCATGAGGACAGGGACCAGGCCTGGTCTGTCCACCTTTATGTCCCTATGCCAACGCAGCACCTGGAACACAGTAGGTGCTCCATAAAGCATTGGTAGATTGGATGCTAAGGGCAGCAGGACATGCCAGGAGCCTGTGGGCAAGGCCATCGGGGATTAGGAGCCAGGTGTAGGGTTCAGAATGAGAGCACCAATTAAGACCATGGACAAGGCAAAAAGTGTTTCCTTCCATGACATGCATTTAACAAACATTTATTGAGCGCCTACCATGTCCCAGGCACTGGTGTAAGTGCTTCAGAACAAAACAGACAAATAAAGAAAAGGCCTCCTCTCCTGAGCTGACATTCAGTTATGCTACAGTAAAATGGTTTCTCTGTCTGTCTCCTCCCCTCATCTGTGCGCTTCTCCAGGCAAGGCCTGTGTCTTGTCATCTCTGATTCCTCAGAGCTGGCTACAGTGTCTGTGGGCACACAGGAAGGACACAGTGTTTTTGTGACTGAACTCAAAGTCAGGCATCGAGAGAAACAGAAACACAGAACAACACTGACAGGGTTAGGAAGGAGAACAGGCCTAGATTTGAGTCTCAGCTCTACCACTAACTAGACTGGCGACCGCAGGCAAGTCACTTTATCCCTCTGATCCTGTTTCCTCATCTGTGAAGTGCAGATAATGGTAGTATATAGCTCACAAGGGTGTGGTGAGAGTTAAAAGACATGCTGCCTTTAAAGCAATTTGTACAGAGGAGGGCACTTGGTGGCCAGGAAGTGGTACCCGCTGCTCTCAGACCATGATCGTGATCATTATCGTCATTATTCCTCATTAAGGTCAGGAGCACGGCAGTGCTCAGCTGGAGAGTGTGAGCAGAAAATTGGAGCAAATCCTCACCTGCAAAACTTCTAACTCAAAATAAGACAGTTTGAGACATAAGAATTGTCCCCCACTGATAACCACGTCTAAAGGAGACCCCACCTGGCCAGCACAATCCATTTTGTGAGACAAAACATCTTCTGATCAGCCACAAAAACCTCTAGGGGGTAAGCCCTCATTTCCAGCCCAATTCCAAATGGCATCAGTTCCCACTGATGGTCCTCATTAGTTGGTTTGCTCCCAGTGACCATTCTCAAAGGGTCACACTCATCTTTGTACTTCTAGTTTTAGTCCTGGGCAAACTTGGGAGAGCTGGAACCCTCTGGGCTGGCCGGACATTTCCTAACTCATTTCTCAGAGCAATACTTCGGTGGAGATGCTTTTGGCTCTCATAAGGAATGATCATAAAACACAGTTAATGACTGGAAATGAGCTAAAGGAAGAAAATTATGGAAGAAGGTATAAATAGTTAATTAAAGTGGGCTACTTGGATGGGCTGAGAGTAGAGAGGGAGATGAGAAACGGCAAGGAGAAACAAGAAACTAAACACACAAACCTGTAGGTATAATTTTATATGGATGCACACATAGGACCAAATACTGATGTATATGTATGGCAATGAATTGAGTTTCAATAACATACATAACATGTTCAATAACATATATACATACATATAGTCAGTACTTGTCTCCACCCTCCCAAAACATATATATAACATAGTTAATTATGCATATATCTGAAATACATATGCACATATAGTTATTACTTGTCTCTACTCACCTCAAAAAAAGCTATTTCTGAAATGTGGTATAGAAACCTTCCACAGCAACAAAAAAGACAGACATTAAGGCTCCAGTCTTGTATGCTGACCATTTTTTTAAGTAAATAATAATGTAATAATATATCAATGAACAAACAAACTGGAGAAATAAGCTTAAATTGTACAAAATGTCCTCCAGACAAGTCTAAAACAGTAGAGATAAGCCAGCGTACATAAGTCTCCTAAATTCTCGTTATATTACCACAAGGTTGACAGTAACTACTTCATTGTCATTCCTTTCTATTCTTCTCCATAGCCATATATTGAACAGAGCCCCACACAGACAGCATTAGGGCTGCATTACACATGGCAGCATCTGCACACTCTAGAATAGTCCTCATGTCTAGCCTTAGACACCATTACCATAAATACAGACTCCATTTCTCAAACGACAATTTTGCTTATAGGAAAATAAGTGGCAAGTCAAAATTCAAATGACTGAAGTTGTTTTAGGTAATTCATAGGTTGTAAAAACTAATGAGAAGTAAAAAAAATTATGAGGGTATTACAACTCTCCCATTAAAATGAAAATCTATGTTCTAACTTTATGCTCTTCAAATACCATACCAGACTGAAGCATTGAGCAATATATTAAGGGTTCTGTTCCTCAAAAATTACTTTGTTTATGAGGAGTGATAACGTTACCTACTAATTTTCAGAAATACTTGACTAGTTACCCTTTTAAACCAGAATCATCTCCAATTCTTCATGACCATCAAAGTTTATTTTTAGTTAGCAATTCATTTGAGTGACTAAAATGAAAATAATTGCCAAAAAGGCCAGAGGTCACTATATGTACACACACATACACACTTCAAGTGCAACAAGGTAAACTGAAAGCAGATAGATAATCATAGCTCTAAAAAGAAAAACCCTATGACGTCATCATTATGAACAGTTTTATGGATAGCACTAAAAGACTTAGCACATGTATGAGAAGTGATCATGCAACAAGACTCAATCAGCCAGATACCAGTTTCATGCTGCAGAAAATGCTGTCTAGACTCATTTGCAAAAATGGCACCGTTGTTACTATTATTCTCTCTTAAGAGTGGCTGCCCAGTACAGAGAGGGCATTGTCATTTGGGGGCCGACTGGACAAACGATTGTCAATAATCAGATGCCCTGACTGATCTCTTAAATAACCGTGGAGCAATTCTAAGGAACACGAATAATGCAAGTGATAAGCATAGCTCACTGAAGGAAAAATGCTTATTCCATTTCAGTCCTCAAACCCAGGGCACAGAGAAAACAAACAGGCAGAGTGAGTTCGATACTGGATCTCAAATTCCTATCAGTAGGGTTTGCTGGTAACACAAGGTGAGACTCAGCCACATCATGAGAGAGACTCAGCCACCCTTGCAGGTATGAGAAACAAGCTTTCTCATTCGAATTTCTGAGTGTTCGTGTTCTGTCATAGCATTAAAATAATCATGCAAATCTGCCTCCAGCTGGTCTCTGATTTGCATTCATTTTTTTCTGTTTGAAATGATTTCTACGTACTTGTACTAAATTCTAAATTCCAATCTTAACATTCAGTCTTGGAAGAACAGACATTTACAATATTTGAACTAAATCTACAATATTAATAGCTAGCAATTATTAACATTATAAGTACGTGGATGACACCAAACCTGGTTAACAAGCAAACGATCTGCCTGCATGCTGTTCACAGAATTGAGCACTAACCATATTTTTTTTGGCTAATGTAAAAAGTAGCCAGCTACCATGGATCTTACCTCCTTAACACACGATGATAAAGCACATAAAATATTACATGTTGATTAAATATAAGAAGACAAGGAATGAATCTTCACAAACCTTATGTAATTGAAAAAAATAGAGCACTCTCCATTCTGTAGTTGTATTTAATTTTAATGATTTGCTTAAGAACAGTGGGAAAATTTACACTGTGAAAGTCCTTACTTATGCAAAGATCATTCAAGTAAAAACCCAGGAGCCATCAGCAGGTAGCACATACTCTTCAAGGAGAAGCAGAGTAGAAGCAACCAAAATTTTCCTTCTAGTAAAGTCTGACAAGATTAGAGTCAGTTCCTGGATTCCACTTCCAATAAATCCAACCCAGGCCTGAATAAATTCAGTCTGACATCAAACTTCAATTAACGCTAACTAACAACAGCAACAGTAATAATGGTACTATATTTTTAGCACAAACTTCATCTAACACCTTTGTGGGGAAACTTAAGCATCAGTTCTATTCTGCAAAAGAAATCCATGAAATAGAAGTTATCTTCATTTTTAAAATGAGGAAACTTGGACTCTGAGAAGTAACATGATGAATGTCGCCCAAGTAATACGTGATAACTCGAACTGAAAATGCAGATCTACTAATAA